>NC_043702.1:98664812-98690177 GCF_006229205.1 Suricata suricatta | reverse complement strand
ATCATACAGTTCGTGGGTTCAAGCCCCTGCTTAGGATTCTGTTTCTCCTCCTCTCTGTCTCCCCCCCACCTGCTTATGCTCCCTCTCTCTCTTTCTCTCTCTCAAAATGAGTAAGTAAACTTAAATAAAAATGAAATCACATTGCTAAGTATTAAAAAAATCATTATACTACATAATGATAAATGGTGCAATTTGCCAAAACAATATACCATTTCTTAACTTATATTGTTCTAAAAATACAAAGTGTAAGCCACAATTAAAATACTACTTGACACCTACAAAGGTGGCTATAATTTTTTTAAGTGGAAAGTAACAATGGTTGGTAAATATATGGAGAAACTGGACCCCTCGTACATTGCTGGTCAGAATGCAAAATGGTGCAGCTGTTACAGAAAACAATTTTGCAGTTCCTTAAAACCTAAACAAAATTATCATAGCATCTAGCAAATGAATTCCTGGGTATATACTCCAGGGAACTGAAAACAGGGATTTGGATACTTGTATGTTAATGCTCACCGCAACATTATTCACAGGAGGTGAAAAGTGAAAACAACCCAAGTATCCATCAACAGATGAATGAATACACAAAATGTGGTATATCTGCACAATGGAATATTTTTCAGGAATAAAAAGCAATGAAGTTCTGACACATGCTGCATGGAATCTTAAAACCTTACCCTAAATGAAACAAACCTACATAAGAGGACAGATCTTCTATGATTCCACGTAGGTCTCTACAATAGGCAAATTCATAGGTTTTGGGAGTCGGGAAAATGGGGAGTTACTGCTTGATGGCTCAAGAGTTTCTGTTTGGAGTGATAAAACAGTTTTGGAAATAGTGTTAATGGCTACAACATAATGTGAATGTTAATTAGTGCAATTAAAAAGGATGAACTGCACACTTTAAACATGAACCAATGTCAATGAAGCTGATAAAGCTACTATAAAGTTGTCAGTTCCTACAAGGAGAATCTAACAAATCTTTCCCCACAGGACATCTTAGCAAGAAATGAACAAAATTACTGACAAACCACAAAAAGAGCGGGCTAAAAACTGGAAACATAAATGATCAATAATTATAAGGGAAACAACAACAACAAAGGCACAATGAAGGAATGGTAGTGAACATTCTTGTTTCCAGTGTCAGGGGAAAATCTGCAGTATTTCATTTCTAGGTATGATGTATGCCTTAGGTATCTGTAAATACCCTTAAGCAGTTTATAGAAATTCTTTTCTATTTCTAGTTCACTAAGTTGTTTGTTGTTGTTGTTTTTAACACACTGGGGAACAGATCACATGGATTTTCTCCTTCACAGCTTACATTCTTGAAATTAACCTAACTTGGTATACACATATTTTATGAGCATTGTGTGTGCCAATATAGATTTGTTAATCATTTGTTTGGAAATTTTGCATATCTTGTTCATTTTGTTCTATAATATTTCTTAAATTTTTTTTAACGTTTATTTTATTTTTGAGAGAAACAGAGCGTGAGTGGGGGAGGGGCAGAGAAAGGAGGCTACACAGAATCCAAAGCAGGCTGCAGGCTCTGAGCTATCAGCACAGAACCCGGGCAGGGCTCGAATTCTTGAACTGTGAGATCCTGACCTGAGCCAAAGTCAGATGCTTACCCGACTTAGGCACCCAGATGCCCCTACAATATTTCTTTATTATATAATGATCTGACTAGCTATTTAAAAAAAGGTTATGCTGGTTTTGTAAAATGAGTTATGAATTATTACTTCTCTTTTTATTCACTGGAAGAGTGAGATTAGTGTTATTTTTTAAATGTTAAAAAAATTCATTAGTAGAAGGTAAAACCACTATACTACAACAAATGCATCAAAACGGCTTAAATTTAAAAATTCCAAGTGTTGGTGAGGATGTCGATAGAGCACATGTTAACTCTCACAAACCGCTGGTGGAAGTGTACATGCAAATATAACCACTTTGAAAAACTGTTTCACAGCATCTGACCTAAGCTTTCTACTCTATTTGCCCAAAATTAGTATGTATGTATATATATGTATACATATCTCTTCCACCAATTTACGTACAAGAATTGTTTAAAGCTGTAGTGTTCATAGTAGCCCCACAATGTAAACAAACCAAGGGCCAACAAACAATGGAGTGGATAAATTTTAGGATATTTATGCAATGATATCTCACTATTTATCTACTGCTTTATGGTAAACACATCAAGATGGTTTTTAAGAAGTATTATAGGGGCACCTGGCTAACTCAGAAGAGCATGTGACTCTTAATCTTGGAGTCATGAATTTGAGCCCCAAGTTGGGTACAGAGATTAAATACATTTTTAAAAAAACTTAAGTAAATAAAAAGTATTAACAGCTCTCATGCACCTGCGGGTTGCCAAGCCCAGCCTGTGGTTCTTACTTGTAGTTGCAGTTAGATGGCAGCTATTAAATTCATCTGAACTTTGAAAGTACCAAGATGTGCATAATGGCTCACTGGTGACTGCTGGCTAGCGTATCCACTGGGACTGTTAACCAGAGAGCCTACATATATGGCCTCTCCATATGGGATAGACTTCTCACAGCATGGCAGCTGGATTCTGAGACTGTTTCAAGAGTACAAATGTTCTAAGAGACTCAACTAGAAGGTGGAAGTCTTCATATTACTGTCAGTCACAAAGAGTCTCTCCATTGCCAGGGACAAAAACAAATCACACAGGCCAGGCAACATTCAGAGGTGAGGAACTCTGCAATGGTGTGAATACTAAGAGGTATGGTCCACTGGAGGCCATCTTTGGAGACTGGCCACCACAAATGGAACATTATACAGAAGTGGGGAGGAAAAAGAAATAGGCTGAACCATATATAAAACTGCTGACACTGTGACTTAAAGAATAAGAATTTCATATTATTTATCCTACTAACATTAAAAACAAACAATACTAATCTAGGATGCTGGATATCAGAATGGTGACTACTTTAGGCAAAGAGTGATAAATAACAAGGAGGAAGTATAAGGGAGGCTTCTAAAGTACTGGTAATATTCTATATCTGGATCCAGTGGCTGTTTCACAGACTTCACTTTGTAATTCTTATCAATCTTACATTTAAGATTTTATTTTTACTGTATGTACGTTATACTTCAAATGAAAAGTTACTTCTTCCCCCACTTGCACTACCAAAACCCTGAAATATAAGTTCTTACTCATTCAGATTGAGAAAATTTTGTTTTACCAAGGAAAATTAGCAAGTAAATGGCCCAAGTGGGAACTCTAATGTATCACTTGCTGATACACAAAAATTGTAAGTTTTACTCTTTGCATATAACCCCTCCTTCAAACTTTGCCCTGTAACATTCTACTTTCCTACTTTGCCTTCACTTAAAGCTGAACTAAAATATATTTTTTTCCAGAGGGAGACAACAGATCTGTACACTGCTCTGTCTTAATTTAATCATTCCTATTTATCCAGTGTAATTAATATGCAAACAATCAATTTAAGAAGAAATGTCTGTGTATGGGGGTGTGCTTAGGGACAAAACAAAATCTCTTGACTCTGAACTTTCAAAAGTATAAACACCTAATGGAAAACTGTAACTGAAGATTCTTTTTAAAAATGAACTTATTCATCAAAAAATGCTCATTGAACACTAACTTTAGAACAGTTTCTCACCCAACTTTGGCACTAATGACACTTTATATCAGAGACTTCAGTGGAGAGGGGTACTATCCTGTCCACAAGTATGTTTAGTTGCATCCTTGGTTTTTACCCACCAGATGCTAGTAGCCCCAACCACTGTGAAAACCAGAATATTCTGTCATTGTCACATGTGCTCTGGGGGAGGGAGAGTAGATACAAAATCAGCCCCATTTGAGAATCATCACTACAGAGGAACATTTACAGTTCTAGCTATGGGCTCAAAACCATTTCTTAAAGACAATTCTTGTAAGACTATAGATTAGTTTCTCACTGAACTTTAGAAAAATACTAAACAGAAAACCTACTCCATGAGTAAGGAGAACAGTAAATATAATACAGCTGGGGTGTGAATTTTGATTATGTCCCATTTAGCCTATGCAGTGAACAAACAGGAAAATGTGCTCTATAAATAATGGCTAATTATAGAATGTTAATGAGGCCAAGGCAGTCTCTATTCCTCCCAACTGTGTTTTTATGTAAGGACAGAGACTACAAGGATCCAAATTATCTTGTGAACTTTTTAAATACAGATTCCTAAGCCCCTACAGATTCCTTCGTAGCTTGAGACCTATGAAACTAAGGTGTGCAGACAGCAATCCGAACTTCTAATAAGCCTTCCTTAAGAGTCCACCATTAAATTCTTATGCATACAAAAATATAAGACAAACAGCATCCAGGACTACTTATCTCCACTCTTTCATGACCACAACTTTCAATTTGTGTCAGTGATCAGGAGATATAGAAAAGACCAGAAGACCAGTCAACTGATAGCAGATGGTGTGGCAGATAAAACCATCAGTCTGAAGAGTCAGAAGGCCAAGATTTTGATCTCAATCTATCACTTACTGGGGCTGTAGCTACTAGTAAGGCACAAACTCCCTGGGTTTGAATTCCCTATCAATGAAAAAGAGGTAATAGTCATACCACATTGCTACTGATAAAAAGAACCAGAAACACATGTGAAAGGTCTAAGGAAGAAATACAGCACCAATATGCAGTATTAGTATTATCTGACAGATATTAATACAAAGCTACAACCAAGAAGAAAGCCACACTCCAGTAAAATTATCCAATAAGTTATTAATTTGGACATATGAAAGAAAACAGATTCTGTAGAAACATATTCCAAATAGTATTCAAAACAATAAAAAATAAAAGCATATGGGGGTACCAACCAGAGGAATTTCTACAGAGAAGCTGAGAGGTTAAGTCAAGTGTCACTTTACTGAAACAAGTATGTAAGTAGGAAAGATCCTATACAACTACCAAACAAAAACTTCATCTGGTATAACCTTGCTAAGACAAGATTTACATTCAACTTCAGGTGCAGATCAACATGAAATAAGCATACTAGAAGGTACTTTTCTCACTAAAGACTAAAGATACAAATCAAAAGGCAATCATATGAGGAATACAGAAAGTAAATTATAGCAGGCAGTGCAGAAAGGAAAAATCACAATCTGAGGTATGGTGAGCTTTCCAGGTTCTCTTTTTGTTACTCTTAATTTTCTTTATTTAAAACTTTGACTGAAAGATGGGTTGAATTAGGGAAATGCCAGTAGGCATGGGCAGCAAAAGACACAAGAGAAACCCAATTTTCTGTTAAAAGGAACAGAAGGAGCCCTGTGGATTACACTGAGGTGGGGTGCGGGCAGAGACACAGTTTTTCATTTCTAGCAGCTCTGCCTCAGGGAGACCCCAGTCATGCAACAGAATGGCCTTGGTGATGATACTGTGGGAACTAAAACCCCCATCTCTTCAGAGAACAAGAAAACAAGGTTTTTTGAAGAGTAGGGAGTAATCTGTGCTTCTTTGGTTTTTATTCTTCACTTTTCTCTTAGCAGTACTACACGCTAAGGCAAGACTGCTCCACAAAACCGAAAAGAACCTCATCCTCTGACCAGAGTAACAATGAAAAGGGGCCACCGGCTACCAGAAAGTGTGGAGAAAAGCCTATAAAGTATAAAAGAATACACATCAACACAAGTCTTGGGATGGAGCCAAAGTTGTGCGTGTGCAAAACACCCCTGAAGAAGCGCAGCAGAGACACAGAGATGAAGGAGAATAAGCCCTACCCTGGCTCTTGAGTGCTGTATGCAAACGCCAGGCCACACCAAAGGCTTTGAAAATGAATCCATGCTGGAGCCACTGCCCCCAAAATGAGAAGGATGGAGTACCAAGTTAATCTCCCACTAAAATAACAACACATATTATATCACAGATTTTAGTAAGATACAGTCTCATAATATTCCAAAATGTCCAGGATACAATATAAAATTACTTGATACACTAAGAATAAGGCAAATCTGAATATTCAAGGTAAAAGATAGTCAAATGATGATGGACACTCTGAGATGACTCACATGTTGGAATTACCAGGCACAGACTTTATCAGAGTTACTATAACCATCTTCCATGAGTAATGGGGGCTGAACACTCTTAAAATGAAAGAATATACAAAAATACACAATCTTTCCCAGAAAAGAGAAGGAGAAAAAATATTTCCCAACTAGACCAGCATTACCCTGATACCAAAAACACATATGAAAACATTACAAGAATACATACTAACATCTCCCATAAGCACAGACACAAAAATTCTCAACAACATATTAGCAAACCAAATCTAGCAATATATAAAAAGGGTAATACATCATAATATTTAGCAAAGGAATTAAACATTGGTTCAACAATTAACAATTCATCAGTGACTCACCACGTTAACAAAGAAAAACCAATGATCACAAAGAAAAAATATTTGATAAAACTCCACATCCAGTCATGATAAACCCTTTCAGTAAGCTAAGCATAAAAGAGAAATTCTTGAGCTGATAAAGAGCATCTACAAAACTAGTTAGCAACATAGTTAATGGTAAAAGACTGAATACTTTACTCCTAAATGAGAAAAATGAAAAAAATTTCCTCTCTTACCACTCTTATCCATTTCTTATAGTAGTCAGTGCAGTAAGATAAGAAAATGAAATAAAAGGTTTACAGATTAAAAAAAGAAAATTTTGAATTCAAACATGTAGAAAATTCCATGCAATCTACAAAAATTCTTAGAACACATAAGTTGCAGATTACAAACAAAATAACCAGCAACAATTCTATATATACTAGCAATGAACTGGAAATCTTACTTTAAGAAAATATTACAATATACAATAGCACAAAAAAATTAAACACTTAAATATATGTCTAACAGAGTGTCTTTTGGGGATGATGAAAAAGTTTTGGAAATGGATAGTGGTGATGGTTATAGAACATTATAAATATTTAATACCACTAAATTATACACTTAAAACATGTTAAAATAGTAAACTTAATTTATCACACTAAAGATATCTTTAAAATGGTATTTTTTTAATGGGCAAAAGGTTTGAACAGAAGTTAAAAAAGACCAAAAGTGTGAGGAGCCTGGGGGGCTCAGTTGGTTAAGCTTCTGACTACAGCTCAGGTCATGATCTTGCTGTTCATAAGTTCAAGCCCCGTGTTGGGCTCTATGCTGACAGCTCAGAGCCTGAAACCTGCTTCGCATTCTGTGTCTCCCTCTCTCTCTGTCCCTTCCCTGCTCATGCTCTGTCTCTCAAAAATGAATAAATATTTTTAAAACATTTTTTTAAAAGGACAAAAATGTTACGTGGCAGTGATGATGACACTAATAAAGAAACAACAAATATGATTTGATGAGATGAAAACTGTTTTGAATATGCTGAATGTGAAATGCTATTCTGGTTATGTACTTAAGACTAACAAATCACATCAAAACAGGGGGTTAGGGATGTCTGGGTGGCTCAGTCCATTAAGGGTCAGACTCTTGATTTCGGCTCAGGTCATGATCTTGTGATTTGGGAGTTCAAGCCCTGCTCTGGGCCCTGTGTTCACTGCAGAGAGCCTGCTTGGGATTCTCTCTCTCCCTCCCCCCACCAAAAAAATAAACATTAAAAAAAATAGTGGGTTAAAACAATAACATGAAATTTATTCTACTAAGGATCCTGGGATTTCATTGGGCTCAGGTGTGTAGGTCTCATTCAATGAGTCTCATTTGCCTACAATAACATGACAATCAGGACTGGCATCATCTGAAGCATCTTCACTCAGATGCCTAATGTCCTGCCTTGGAAGACCAAAGCTGGGAATTCCCGAGGCATCTATGTGCTCTCATAAAATCTCCACAAGGTGGCCTCAGGGTAGCCAGACTTTACATGGCATCTGAAAGCTCTCCTAGAAGAGTGTTCTATAAAACACCAGCAAAAGCTAATTGGTCTTTTCTAAACCTCAACTGGGAAGTTATACAACATTCCTTCCAATGGATTCTACTGTGCAGGGGGGGGGTCACAAAGGCCCACCAAGTTTTAACTGGAGGTAGTATCAACCCCTACTCGTGGTGGGAGAGATTTCAAAAATTTTCTGGACTATAAATACCTCTAGAATCTTTAGCAGATACAGAGTTTGCATTGAGGAAAAATAACAGGACTAGAGATAACAGGTATCACAGTCTTCTGACACTAGGAAAGAATGAAAGGGCAAGATATAAAAAAAAAAAAAAAAGGAAAACAATATGTACAAAACTGATTAAGAGACAGAATGTGATCTGAGATAGAAGAGAGCTTTCCTTAAAAGGAGATCACAGTTCTAAAAACTGCTAGAAGTCAAAATAAGTCTCAAGAAGCTAATTTCCCAACTAGACAATAAGCTCTAAAGAAGCAGTTTTAAGTAGAAGAATGAGAGCTGAGGCAAGATTGTATTTATTTTTCAACTTCATCAAACTATAACTGACAAATAAAATTGTATATATTTAAGGAGTACAAAGAAACTCCTTAAGAAGGATAAGATTGCAATGTTTAAATTTTTTTTTTTTAACGTTTATTTTTGAGAGAGAGAGACACAGAGTAGGAGTGGGGGAGGGTCAGAGAGAGGAAGACACAGAATCAGAAACAGGATCCAGGCCCTGAGCTGTCAGCACAGAGCCTGACGCGGGGCTTGAACCCACAAACCCTGAGATCATGACCTGAGTTGAAGTCAGCTGCTTAACTGACTGAGCCACCCAGGCACCCCAGAGAGCAATGTTTAGATGGTTGATGACAAAGTAGGTAAGATGACTCTCGTAATTTCCTGCCAAAACACACATAAAATAGAAATGGGAACGGGAGGTAATCTTTAAAAAATAAACACTTGATTTTAATGCACTTACAAGGATGTAATTCCAAATTTCATTGTAAACAATCATCCATTTTTGTTATTCTTATTAAGGAAAAAGAATTAGCAATTTACTGCTTAAAATGATAAGGCAAATTAGTAATCTTCCAAAGCAGAGAGCACCAGATCCAGATGGGTTCACTGGTGAATCCTACCAAACATTTAAGAAAAAATTATATCAGCCTTGACAATCACTTTCAGAGGGTAGAAGGAAAGGAATATACATTTCCAAAATCACTCTGTGAGGCCAGCGTTACATCTC
Source organism: Suricata suricatta (assembly GCF_006229205.1). Classification (NCBI taxonomy): domain Eukaryota; kingdom Metazoa; phylum Chordata; class Mammalia; order Carnivora; family Herpestidae; genus Suricata; species Suricata suricatta. The sequence continues at coordinate 98,681,042 of NC_043702.1, read as the reverse complement.
CGTCACAGCTCTTGGGTGATCAGGCACACTGTTGGCGAACAATGATATTTTGGAAAGAATCTTCTCTGAGCAGCAGGTCTCAATAATGGGCTTAAAATATTCACTAAAGCATGTCGTAAACAGGCGTGCTACAATCCAAGCATTGTTGTTTCATTCATGGAGCATGCATAGAGTAGATTTACATAATTCTTAAGGGCCCTAGGATTTTCTGAATGACCAGTGAGCACTGGCTTCAGCTTATCAATTTGAAGTCATCAGCTATCTGTTGAGAGTCGTCTGTCTCTCTGTCTGTTGAAGCTTTGAAGTCAGGCATTGACTACACCCTAACTGTAGAAGTCCTATATAGCACCTTCTTCCAAAAGAAGGCTGTTTTGTCCACATTGAAAATCTGTTGCTTAGTGTAGCTCCTTCATGGAGGAGCTGGAGCTTCTAGAAAAACTGGCTGCAGCTTCCGCATCAGCACTTGCTTCTTCACCTTGCACCTCTGTGTTATGGAAACAACTTTTTCCCTTAAATCTTATGAAAGGACCTCTGCTGGCTTCAAATTCCTCATCTGCAGCTTCCTCACCTCTCTCAGTATTCACAGGATTAAAGAGTTAGAGCTTCGCTCTGCATTAGGCTTTGGCTTAAGGGAATGTTGTGGCTGGTCTGATCTATCCACACCACTCAAACTTTCTCTGTATCAGCAATAAGGTTATTTCACTTTCTTATCATTCGTGTATTTACTGGAGTAACATTTTTAATTTCCTGCAAGAACTTTTCCTTTGCATGCACAACCTGGCTGACTGGTGCAGGGGGCCCAGCTTTCAGCCTATCTCAGCTTCTGACATGCCTTCCTCACTAAGATCAATCAGTTCCACCTTTCGATTTAAACTGAGAATGTGTGACTCTTCCTTTCATTTAACATGCAGAGGCCACTGTAGAATAATTAACTGTCCTAATTTCAATATTCTTAGATTTCAGGGAATAGTGAGACCCAAGGAGAGGGTGAAGGAGAAAGACAGAGGAACAGCTGGTCAGTGGAGCAGTCATAACACACCTACTTATGTTACCTTCACTGCCTTACAGTGTAGTCAGTGACACCCTAAGATACATTACAATAGTAACAATTACAACAGTAACATCAAAGATCATTATAACAGGGGCCCCTGGCTGATTCAGTCAGTGGAGCATGCGACTCCTGATCCCAGGGTTGTGAGTTTGAACCCCACCCTGAGTGCAGAAATTACTTAAAAATATCAAAATCTTAAAAAAAAAATCACTATAACATGTAATAATGAAAAAGTCTGAAATATTGCAAGAATTACCAAAAGGTGACACAAAGACACAAAGTGAGCAAATGCTGTTGGAAAAATGGGGCCAACAGAGTTGCCACAAACCTTCAATTTGTAAAAACTGCAGTATCGGTGACATGCAATAAGTCAAAGTGCAATAAAATGAGGCATGCCTATAAACTGAAAACACAAAAACTAAAAACTACAGGAAGAAAACTAAGCATATTTTTAAGATGACAATGAATAATTCTAGGAAGAAGAAAATGTAATCAAAGTACACTGCTTGGCTTCAGAGTAAATAAACTTGCATAATTTCTTGAAAAAGTAAACAATGACACCAATTAAGGCAGAAACTGCCAATGGCCCACATCATACCCATATTGTCTCATTTTTTTAAAATAAAACTTCAATATAGTTTGGGATAGGAACAATATCTAAAATACCAAGCCCTGGAGCACCTGGCTGGCTCAGCTGGTAGAGTGTGCTAGTCTTCATCTCAGGCGCAAGAGTTCAGGCCCAACACTGGGTGGAGCCGACTTAATAAAATAAAATAAAATACCCAGCCCCTGTAGCCCCAGTGAGGTCACATGACTAAATTTTGGCCAATAAAATGCAACTAGAAGCTACTGAGTAGAAATCATAAGCAACATTCCATTAAGTGTGGGGAAGAAAACTGGTATGTCCCTCTTTTGCTTCTCCATTTTCCCCTACGATAATCAGAGAGAGCTGGGTTCCTAGAAAAAGAAAAGACAGAGTTTTCTTAAGAAAAGTCACTTTGGGTCCCAGCCATCTTGTGAAAGAAAGTATGAGCAGATAGTCACTATCAGGCCAGGATATAACCTAATCATATCAGGGATAATAAATCAGTGGTAAAACTCCCAGGACTGATTCAAAAGTTAAGATTCACCTGATCCACATCCTTGTGTTATCCGTGCAGGATCTAAACCTCTCTGAGCATTTACACATGGACTGACTGCCAACCCTTGTGACTGTGACCTGGACTCAGTCACCCTCAGGTGACTTCTGTCCCAATTCCACGCTGTATCCCCCACTAAGCAAGCTCCTTCATGAATATGTGTGCACCCTTAGCTTAAAATTTCCCCAATACTGTGGTTCAGGAGACACTGCTTTGGGAGATCCCTAGTGTTCTCCTTTACTTGTTGCAGGTAAAACTCTTCTTTTTCCTATTCTTTGGTTTGGTTGTGTCTTTTGGCTCAAGAACCACCAAGAGACGAACTCAGTTTTGGGTAACACCCCCACCTGCCTGAAAGCTGACAAGCATGTCAGAACTCTGAAAGCTTTCTTGGACCATGAAGTAATCCCATGCTCTCAGGGAAGTGAAGGACAAACAGGAAACCTAACTCCTTGAGGACTGCGAAGCTGCTATTCCACTCCTGGACTGTCGTTTGCTAGAATTCTTTGGATAGAGAAATGAACTTTAGCACATTTAAGTTACTGATATTTCCAGTTTCTTTTACTAGAACCCAAATGTAATTCTGATAGAAGATAGAAAGATAAACAGTAGTAGATATAGGGACACATATATTTAATTAAAAATTATGACATAAAAATTTTAGGAGAATGTAAAATGGACTAAAAATATTAAATCCTCATCTTGTATAATAGGAAGTCAATATAAGATCCAAAATAAAAAATATAATCCAGCACAGAAAAGTGGAAATAAATGTCTAAAATATATCTCCAAATGTATTTTTAATGGTTTATTTATTTTTGAGAGAGAGAGTGAGCAGAGAAAGAGGGGGAGACAGTATCTGAAGACAGGCTCCAAGCTCTGAGCTAGATATCAGCACAGAGCCTGATGTGGGGCTCGAACCCACAACCGTGAGATCATGACCTGGACTGAAGCCGGATGCTCAACTGACTGAGCCACCCAGGCGCCCCTCCAAACATATTTTAAAACTAGTACGAAAATAGTGGGAGGGGCCTCCAGGTCCGAAGCAGCACAGCACAGCACAGCCAGCTTCTTGACAATGGCCAATGAGGAGCACACGGTCACTGCCATCAAGCCACGTGGTGTGCAGCACACCCTGGTGGGTGAGATCATCAAGCACTTTGAGCAGAAGAGGTCTTATGGTGTGGACACGAAGCTGCCTCCTACAGGCCTCTGAGGAACTGCGAAAGCAGCACCACATTGTCATGCAGACCCACCCACTCTTCCCCAGGCTGGCAAAGTACCTGAGCTCTGGGGCCCTTGTGGCCATGGTCTGGGAGGGTCTGGCTGTGGTGAAGACAGGGCGAGGGATGCTTTGGGAGACCAACCCGGCAGATCTGAAGCCAGGCACCACTCATGGGGGCTTATGTATTCAAGATGGCAGGAACATCACTCATGCCAGTGATTCGGGAAACAGTGCAGAGAAAGAAATCAGTCTATGGTTTAAACCTGAAGAATTGGTTGATGATAAGCCTTGTGCTTTTGACAGAAACTATGAATAAAAAGTGGAGAAAACATTAGTTCCCTTTTGCACCACCTGATGTGTCCCTGGACCCAGCTCTTCATTGGGGTAACAGAATCAAACTTTCTTTTCTAAAACACACTTACCAATAAAGCCTTTGGAAAGTGGATAGATAAATAAATATATAAGTGAGAGCATTTCATTAAGCTTTCATTATATAATTTGTCCTGTTTGACTTTGAAAAAATATTTAAAAGTGTATGTTACTACTTGGATAAAAATTAATAACTGAGGCGCCTGGGTGCCTCAGTAGGTTAAGTGTCTGACTCTTGATTTCGGCTCAGGTCATGATATCACGGTTTATGGGTTTGAACCCCACCATCCAGCTCTGCACTATCAGCGCAGTACTTGGGATTCTCTTTCTCTCCCGCTCTCTGCCCCTCCCCCACACATGCTCTCTTCCTCTCTCAAAATAAAGTTTAAAAAATGTTAATTAAAAAATAATGACCAAAATATTCATTACTGAATAATTAATCAGCTACTACAAAAATGCAACAGTAACATGAAGCAGTGATCTTTTCCAAACAGAAGTCTGGCCTTTGTCCTAATGGGAAACCTCTCTAGACCCTTGGAATGTCCTGCTTGACAGGTGTGTCATTGTCTTCCTGAGGGTCTTGGTCACCTGACAGTCTAACAATATGACTTATGATGGGAAACATCAGTTCTGACTTCCAGAGGAACGAGTGACTAAGAGTATCAGCCTGACCACTGGAGGAGGCTAGAGATTAGGTCAGTCATGCGGGGAGTATGTGATTAAGTCCCAGTAAAAATACAAAAGGCTTGAAGGAGCTCCCTGGTTGGAAACAGTCTGTGTGTATTGTCACACATGGTGGCCAGGATAAGGTAACGTCATCTATGACTCCACAAGAAGAAGACTTTAAGTTCTCAGTTTGACTCCTCCTGGAATCTACCTTGGTTGATTTAATTTTTTTAATGTTTATTTGAGAGAGAGAGAGAGAGAGAGAGAGAGAGAGAGAGAGTGTGTGTGTGTGAATGGGGGAGCGATAGAGACAGAGACAGAATCTGAAGCTGGCTCCAGGCTCTGAGCTATCAGCACAGAGACCAATGTGGGGCTTGAACCCACATCATGGCCTGAGCCAAAGTCGGTGCTTTACTATCTGAGCTACCCAGGCACTCCAGCTCGGTTTATTTTAATCTGTATCCTTTCCCTGTAGTAAACTGTAACTATGAGAATAACAGCTTTTATTGAGTTTGGTGAGCCTTTTTAAGTTTAAGTTTGTTTATTCTGCGAGAGCAAGCGAGCAGGGGACAGGCAGAAAGAGAGGGAGAGAGAGAATTCCCAGCAGGCTCCCAGCTGTCAGCACAGAGCCCAATACGGGGCTCAAACTCACAAACCGTGAGATCATGACCTGAGCTGAAATCAAGAGTTGAACGCTTAAGCAGCTGAGCCACCCAGGCACCCCAGTTCTGTGAGCCTTTCTAACCAATTATTGAAACTCGGGGTCATTTCAGAAATCTTTCAAACTTGCAACTGGTGTCAGTAGTGAGTGCAGTCTGGTGCACATGATGCTCTCTATGCTTTGCACTTTGGCTGACAATGATAACTAAAGAGAAAAGAGGGTAAAAAAGATACAGAACAAGAAGGGATATTACATTTCAAAAGCACCTTAATAGAATCTTTACTGGCTGCTTTATATACATTCACTTAATCTTGACAACCCTAATAAATTATATCACTTCCACCTTTTGTAAAAGGAAATTATATATATATAGATCAAATACACAGGACAATGCCACAGACCAAATATTTACTAGGTCCAGGTTATAAATCCAGCCTTTTGAAATCTAAGGTCCATGCACTTTTCATCATACTATGCTACCTCCCTATATCACATACTTCCTTTACTGACCATTCATGAGTGCTTAGTCTTAATTCTGTCATCACTATATGCTTAAATATCTGTGTGGGATAGTCAAATAGCTACAATCCAGGACCAGATCTACGTCGGTCTTTGTAGAACTAGCACAGTCCCATTCAAGTTATTCTTGATAAGGAAAAATGAAAGTCACTTCACAGTAATTCACAGTTAAGTGATATCAAAAAATAATGCAGTGAATCCAATGCTGTAAATTAACCTAGTACTAAACTCCAGATTTCCTTAACATGGGAAAATAAATAACTACAAAAAAAAAACCCAGCAAAAATAATAAGCACTGAAGTTTATTACAAACAAATCAAAGAAAGCATCAAAAGGAAGTGTCTGAACACTCCAAAAAATGTCTGTCATAACAGCATTACTGATTCACCACATATTACAGCTGTTGCTTTTCTTTGTGGAAACTAAACAGTTACATTAAAAATTATGTGTAGAATTCAAAAGGTAAGTGAAAAAACAGTCATAAAACCAGTTACTAGGAAAAATATTTAAGAGGAAGACATTACTACACTGAATTTATAAGCAGTAGAATAAAGAGTTTCAAGGTAAGTAAAGATATCTAAAAGTGAGTATTTTGCTATGTGTGTACATGTAATGCAAGTACAGAGTTGTTTTATTTTTAACTTTTGGAAGCATACTTATTTTAAAGTCTCATTTTTTAAAAGAATGTTAAATAAGGACAACAACTCAAATAAGACTATATGGATGCTACCTTTAATATATGACCAAATTTCTAATATATAGATACTAAACTACCTAATTTTGAGTTAGGAATAACATTCTAAATGGGCTCAAAGAACAAAGCAAGTTCTTTTCTACAATACTGTGATCAGCAAAGTCTACTACCAACACCAACCAACACCAGCCTCTGGGCAGAGGACAGTTCTGGGCACCAAAGATTCCTCCAGGGGCTTCTTGGGTCCACCAGGGACTCCAAGCAAAGAATCCCTAGGGGAGGGGGCAGGGAGGGGTGCATCAGAGGGAGTCATGTGGCTTACCTACATGATAGCAACTACATCCTTCTACGGTCACCAACACCATTCCAATGAATACTGAAAGCCTGTTTGCCAACTTCTAACAGAGGAACAGAGCTATGACACATACCCTTTTTCAAAGAACAGGCCACATGTAGCGGAGAAGGGCATGTTACTCAACTTTAGGAAAGACACACAAAGAGAAAAAGAGAGAAAGCAGACTCCAAATTAACCACCTAGTTTCATCAAATTAATCATGGTAAACTGTGGCCTAGACAGACAGCCCTTATATTCAGTAAAAAAAAAAAAAGTATGATGGCAAAAACATTTAAATGATTATTCTCTCAAAGAATACAAAATAGGTCATATAATAGCATGTTACCATGTCTATATTCCATGCACACTGTGAGTAGAGTAGTTAAGAGATGATCAATGTGTGCTAAAATATTTAAGAACTCTTTTGAAGATACTGGATAAGTAAGCAACAAATATGAAATTATTAATTAAGTATTAAGAATTGACCAGCCAAACAAGTTTCTCTGATAACAATAGGTGAGCCCAGACCAAGTAGGATTAAGGTGTATATCAAATGTGGCAGATGACTTCTGAGTTAAAATTGTCTAAAATAACAAAGCCAGGGTGCCTGGCTAGCTCAGTCGGAGGAGCGTGTAACTCTTGATCTCAGGGTCATGAGTTCAAGCCCCATATATGGTGTGTAGAGATTACTTAAAATAAATCTTAATAAAATAAAAAACCCAATGACCCACCTACCCAGGGTTTCATCTTTGGGAAAAGGCCATTTTCATCCCCTTCACCAAATCAATGTATCAGACTAATTTGATTTCATAGGATCTACATTATTAATGGAGATCTGAGTCCTTCTACTTGGCTCAACTGAATATTGGAACAAAGAACACAGCTAGCAACATGTTAAATATTCCAAATCGAAGTCCACTATTATATAATGAGATATATTTTCACATTTTAAAACAATCAGGATTTTCAGTTCTTGTCATGATGGAGTAGCTAATGTTGGAATACCCTCCTGCTATAAACATCTATAAAAGCTGGACCAAATACACATTAAACCAAAAGAAAAAAGAATCCTATTTTCAGCCCTTAGGCAATAACCAATGCAACACCATGATCCTTGGTAGAAGAGAACCACTCCCATAATTCCCTTAAAGGAGAAATGCCCTCAAGGGTATTTTCCAAATCACGGTGTAGAGAAATACAGTGTGGCAGTCTTGCTGGGATGAGAAAACTACAATTAATATTTGGGGCTGCTAAGGTAGCTGGATTTTGAGGGCAAGTTATTGGAGGGAAAAGAACCAAAAACAAAAGGTTACCAAAATCTATATAAAAATTCCTCTCTGGTTCTCATCTGCCTGCTAGGCTGTGCATGCACAGGGTTAGACTCCTAGGAGCCTGGGAGAGAACAGAGGTTGGGAAGCTGTGAGCTAAGATTTCAGAGCTTGCATAGTTCTGAATAAATTAAGTTCAGGCTCAGTCAGAAGAGACAGATCTTGATGAATACCTAGGGCATTTAGGTAAGACCCTGGATAATCCATGCCCTAGGAATAAAAACAAAGTTGAAACAGACCTACCTTAACAAAGCTTAAAGCTAAGCCCCACAGGATCAAAGTGACCCGCTGGCAATTTAACTGCCTGCCAGAATAAAATAAAATTTTATTTAGAGGAAGATAACAATCCAGAACTTTTATAAGAGGGGTCAGCAAAACCTCTCCTATAAAGAGAAAGAAACTAAGTATTTTTAGGTTTTGAGGGTCACAGTCTCTGCTGCACATTCTCTTAACAACAACAACATCCTTTAAAAAAGTAAAAACCATTCTTAGCTCACAGGCCAAACAGTAATAGCCACTAAGCTAGATTTGGCCCCTGGGCCTGTTTGCTGTCCACTATTCCATATTACACTTAAGACAGACATCACACCATGCAAAATTAGTGGGTATGTGAAACAGGAAAGTGTTTGATAATCAAGAAACAAAACGTATTAGTCTTAGCAAGAGCTTCAAAACTAACTATGACAACATACCAAAGCCAATTAAGTCAGAATACAGAAACAGATTAATATATATATTTCAACAGAGAATTAGAATCTATGAAAATGTTCACATAGATAATCTAGAACTGCAAAATATGTGAAACAGAGGAACTCTCTGAATAGGTTTAATAGCAGAATAAGCAAAGAAAAAAAAAACAATTAGCACATCCAAAAATAGATTAATAGCTATTCAAAGGACTGGAAAAAATCATAAACCAAAACATATGCTAGATGTGTGATGTAATCAAGCTAATATATGTGTAACTGGAATACAGAAGGAGAGAAGAGAAAATGAGTCAGAAGCAATATTTGAATGAGTAAAGGATGAGAAGTTTTTAAATGTTGTAAGATATCAACCTACAGATTCCAGAAGGTCAGTGAATACCACACAGCATAAAACACATACACAGAAAATCATATATAGCTATGTTACACACAGGTGACTAAAAATCAAAGAGAAAGAAAAAAATCTTAAAAACAGAGGAGGAAACGACCTCTCTCTTGCCCTTCAGGAGAACAACAGTAAGACTGAAAGATGATTTCTCAAGAGAAACAAGGCCAATGAAGTGGCATCTTCAAATTAGTGAAGCAAAAAACTATCAACACAGAATTCTATACTCCGCAAAAATATCCCCCAGAACATGAGAAATAATTAAAGACATTTTCAGACAAAAAGTTGAAAGAATCTATTAACAGACTTTATTTAGAGAATAATAAAAGAAATTCTTTAGGATGAAAGGAGATGATTCTATATGGAAGCATAGATATATAAGAAATGAATAGCTACAGAAGTATAGATATAAAGGTAAATAGGACTACTGATTTTTTAAAGCAATAATAACAATGTCTCATATGGTTTATAACAATGAGGGGGATATTAAAATACTTAACAGTAGCAAAAAAGTAGGAGGCAGGTAAATGGATTTAAACTGCTTTAAGGCTTTTGCATTTGGGGAGGACATGGTAGAAGTATTAAAGGGAGACTTTAATAAGTAAAGACACATTTTGTCATTTCTAAAGTAATCACTAAAAGTCTGATATTAAAAGATTAGCCCAGGGACACCTGGGTGCTCAGTTGGCTGAGTGTCCAACTTTACCTCATAGCAGAATATCATGGTTCACAAGTTTGAGCTCTGCGCTGGGCTCTGCACTACTGGCTATTTTCTAGTGCTTAATATGATATAGTTTGGGGGGGGAAACAGTTTGAAATAAAGCAAAGTTTTAAATATCTATAGCATACGGCAATGTTTAAATTTCAGACTCTATGGTAACCGGCAAATTATCACATCTTTTTGTACTAATGGTTACAAGTTTCTTTTTAACATGTCATTTTACTTTAAAAAAAAATCTTGGTAAATAGTAAATTCTCCTTCAGGGTAGACATTGTTGAAAATCAAGCTGAGAGATGTCAAGGTTAAACAAGGCAGACTGGACACAAATGTCTGCTTAAGACACACTAAAATAACAGAGAAGGCAGTAATCAAAGTGAGTCTATACAAGTGACAGGCCCCTCCATGACCATGTCTCACTCCCCATTTCCAACTGCCAATCACTATAAGAACCAGAGATTTAGAGAAAATGACCCAGTAAGTAAGACTCTGGACTCACGGACATCAGTGGCAGCTGCTGATCTTTACTGGACTGAAAACAGGGAAATCTACATAAGTGCAAGTCTTCTTACTGAAGAGCTAAGAACTCTCTAGTCCCTTTCTCTCTCTCAGTTCTAAGAAGACCCAGCAAGGCTCTACAAACTCCAGACAGATGATAGGATGATTTCTCTAGGGAAAAGTACTGAACTAATCAAGTAATATTACATAACTATTTTGTTTATTGAGAGGACAACAGAGAAGAATTATCTGTGAATGGAGAAGGGAAGGGAGGTATAAGAGATCCAAAGTCTCATCTTTCAAAGTCAATACAGAATATCAACAACAAAAAAACAAGGCAGACAAAACCAGAAATAATATAGGCATGTTTCTTAGAACCATATTAATAAATGAGAGAAAAACTAAATGTGTTGAATGTAGTTATTTCTAAGCAGTAATGGGGCAGGGAGCTGCTGGGTTTTGTTACATTTTTAGAAATATTTGTTTTTTTAACTGTATACATGAATAAACTAATATATGTACAACTTTTGAGGGACTCTGAGTGATATGTGTAAATGACAGTATTTTTAAAGGAGCTAACATCAAATTTAAGTAGGGCTAGAAAAATGACATGAAAAATTATTTATTATTAATAAAATAATAGTTGAAATGTTGACTAGAGGTCCTAACAGACCCTCTCTCTCTGTCACAGATACACACATACACACAGAAACACACACACGCACACACACTCTTCTAGCTCTGTCGCTGACAGAGTAAGTAACCCAGTGACTCTAAACTTATTTCCTCACATACAAAATATATAAAGTCAGTGCAACAATAATCAGGAAAACAATTCCCTAAAATCCTATCCTCCTTTATAGATATAGGACTACAGAGTGATTACAAGTAAGTACATTTCATTTAGCTGAATTCACCATCCTCATGCTCCTTTAGCTTCCCATCTCAGTCTGCATCCACCTGCTAACCCACCATTGTAATTCAGTTCACACTACTGTCTTGGTTAACAGATTATTTAACAGACAAAAAAAGGATAAGTAAGGTTCAGCCAACTAAATATTCATCAACCCAAATTATCACATAACTAAAATAGGTATTAATTGAATTTCACCTTATTTCAAGAAAAAAATCAATGATTTATGGCATCTTTTGCTAACAATTAAGGTACTAGTATCATTTAAAAAATTACTGGGGCACCTGGGTCACTCAGTCAGCTACGTGTACGATTCTTGGTTTTGGTTCATGTCATGATCTCACGGTTTCATGAGTTTGAGCCCTGCGTCACACTCTGCGCTAGAAGAGTTAAGCCTACTTACCATAAAAATTTAACTACAAAAAAAGTAAACTGGGGAAAATTCAATGTGGACAAAAATAAAAGCCAACAACAACGACAAACAAACAGAAGAAGAAGAAAAGAAATTCCTTAATGCATAAGCTTTGTTCCCTGTCTTTGAACACTACTCTCTATGAAGCACTTTAGAACTACTGAATAATGTGTGATGAATAAACTCCTCTTCCACTGACCCTGAGTGTGACGTTGTGATAGCACTAGCAAATAGAGTATGGTGGAAGCGACATTATATAACTTCCAAAGCCAGATCAGAAAAGGCAATATGGCTACAGCCTGACTCCTACTGTCTCTGAGGATGTTCCCCCTTTGGAATGCAGCCCCTGTGCTGTGAATAAGCCCAGGGCACGTAGAGAGAGCATATACAGGTGTGTAAGCCTCAGCAAAGGTCTTAGGTGACAGTTATATGAGTGAATAAGCCTTCAAACTATCAAAGCCTGGAGTCTTCCAGCTGAGGTCAACACATAGAGGAGATAAAAGCCATCCCTACCTATGTGAATCCTTGACTCACAGAATCTCTGAGGATAATAAATATGCCACTAACTCTGAGGTAATTTCTTACACAGTCCTAATAACTGGAATAGGATGGTTCTCCCCAACCTTTTCTTGTCACACAGGCTACAACTAAATCACTGTACTAACATAAAAATAAAGCCCAAAATTAGGAAAAAGTCCTCATAGGTAGACGAAATCAATCCATGTAGTATGGATACTATCAATTTAATGGAAACATGTTTTGCGTAACTGACAATGAATTTAAGGACATGAGAGAGAAAACACACTCCATAGGCTGGCTACAGTGAAGTAGTTCTGCCAAAACCATAGTGAAAATGTAACTTCAAACTGAACCACTAACAGGCTTATCTCAATCTTATGTCCACAAAGAAAAAGGAAGAAAGGACCTAATGAAGTCATGCCGTTCCTTCATTACATCATTGTCTTCCAGGATAATACACAGAAAAGGGTTTTTTGTTTGTTTGTTTTTTTTAAAAAAAAAAGCTCCCCAGATAATTCTTTTTTTTTTTTTTTGAAGTTTATATAATTTTGGAGAGAGACAGCATGTATGCAAGCAGAGGAGGGCAGAGAGCAAGGGAAAGAGAGAGAATCCCAAGCAGACTCCATACTGTCAGTGCAGAGCCAGATGTGGAGCTAGAACTCACCGAATGTGAGATCATAACGTGAGCCAAAACCAAGGGTCAGACACTTAACTGAACCACCCAGACACCCCTATATAGAAAAGGTTTCGATTAGATGAATACCAGATGGGAAAAAAGTGGACTTTGGCAACAATGAACATTTAATCTGTGGTACAGACACCTTTCGGGGAAAGGAATGATTCCAACAGCTAAAATGCTACAAATCACTGCTCTGTACTCTCCAGAGAAAACTGAATGGTTCTCCTTCCCAGTGAATAGAGACGCTGGTGAAATGAGCACGTGCCCACAGTGGGCATTTCTGAGACCTAATGGTTACTGGACACAGAGACCAATCAGCAGAAGTTGGAACTCCCCTCTTAATTTTCAGGCTAGATCACATGATGCTGTACAGATTATAAACTGCATAACTAGAGAGCCATTCACACAGAGTAAAATATGCAGCTTCTACCTGAAAGTACTAATAACATGAACACATTGAAAGCCTTGGGTCCAAATACCCTGAGGAATAAATGTACTACATACCCAACAGTCAATCTCTCATACTGCTCCTCTTAAATTAAATTTGTTGATGACCTGAAGTAATGGTAAAGTTTCTAGTACTATAATATTATCATTCTAGTGATATACTTAAGCGTATTAGAATGGATATTTAAATATATACATATATTAAAAGCACATAAAAACAGTAAGGTATATCTTTCAAAAAGAGTATAATTAGCACAATGATTACTATATTGAAAAATAAACATTCCAGGGGCGCCTGAATGGCTCAGTTGGTTAAACCTCTTGATTTCGGCTCACGGAGACCGAGCCCCCTGACAGGCTCTGCACTGACAGCACAAAGTCTGCTGGGGATTCTCTCTCCCTCTCTCTTTGCCCCTACCTGGCCTGTGCATGTGCTCTCTCTCTCTCTCTCAAAATAAATAAAATAAACATTAAAAAAACCACAACGTTCCATTATTAACTAAAATGCCCAACAAAAAAAATTTGCTAGACAGGAAACAGTGAATCCTCCTGCAATATTCTGAAACAAATACAGAATTACAAGTTAAAATTAAAAGTAAATATTAACTAAGTATAATGAATATTAAGTTAAGAATTACTATTTAAACCTCCAAAAAGAATTTTAATGAGTCAATATCAGGAAAAGGGACTTATTTTCTTGTATCAGTTCCCAACACATAAATTTCCATTTACTAGAAATTTTTATGAAGTAGAATTCCCTTCACTAAATATTATTATCCCTTGTTGGCAACCCATACTATTTACTAATAGATGACAGAATGCAAAAAAAAAAAATTAAACCTTAACATTTTGGAAAAGTACATTAGTTGGGTATGTTGGAAAATACCTTTAAAGGTACTACTCTGTAACCCCTTTTCCAAATGTGAAATGGCTTGGAGTTTGGGTAAAAAAATAAATCAGCGATAGATTAGTGATTGTGTTGTAATACAGAAAAATTTTTAAGCTTAAGAAACTGGTAAGGAAAGATTAATACTTTGTTTTTCCAACTTTATTGAGATATAGCTGACACGACATTGTGTAAGTTTAAGGTGTAAGACAAGACGATCTGATACATATGTACACTGTGAGACAATTACCATGATAAAGTTAGCACATTCATCACCTCACATAATACCTTTCTTGTGCATGGTGCAAAGATTTAAGATTTATTCCCTTACCAACTTTCCAGTACATAGTATAGTACTGCTAACTAGAGTCACCATGATGTATATCAGATCCCCAAAACTTACTCATAACTGGGAGTTTGTACCATTTGACAAACATCTCATTTCCCCCACATCCCAACCCCTCCACCATTTTACTCTTTCTGAGTTCAGCTTTTTTAGCTCTCATATATGAGTGAAATCATACAGTATTTCTTTTTCTCTGATGTACTTTACTTAGCATAATGCCCACGTCCATCCAAGCTATCACAAATGGCAAGATTTCAAAAGATTAGTATTTTACATCACAGAAAGATTTCTAAGTATAGAAAAAAACCAGGTAACACAGCAGGCGCTATCTTGGAGATGTGGGAATGAGGAATGAGGAATCCAGTCTGAACATGGACTATATACCAGCTACCATTATTTCATAATATTTGATTTTTGAATATGATAATAGTTCTGTGGTAACTTATAAGATTCCTAGGCTGCTGAACATTTACATGTGAAGAATACCACTTACTTTCAGAAGGTTCATAAAAAACACACATAAAAAGAAAGATAAACCAAATGTGAAAAATGTTAACAACGGATCAGTCTAGCTAAAGAGTATGTGGCTAGGCTATTCATTATAGTATTCTTCTTCCTCTTCGGCAAGTTTGAAATTTTTTAAATAAAAAAGAGGACTACATCCCTGTATATATCAAGACATGTACAAGACATGTACAAGAATGTTCACAGCAATATTACTGACAAGAGTCCGAAGTGGAAAAAAATCCAAGTACACCAACAGTAAACTGGATGAGTAAATGGTGACAAATAAATGAAAAAGCAAATTGTGGCGTATTCATATCAGAGAGTACTATACAGCACTGAAAATGAACCAACAAGAGTTAACATACTGCATGGGTGAAACTCACAAATCATGCTGAGCAAATAAAGACAGAAATAGGATGAACAAATATTCGTTGACTATATTTCAGACAAGACTCAGATAAGATCAGGGCTGTCTTTTATCTTTGTTTACAAGTTTTATTCATACAGTACAAGAAAGATTACAAAGAAAATATATAAATCACTCATAGGAACAAATTCCTTTCAAGCACCTCAAACACATTTATAAAAACCTGCCACATACTGATTTGCTCCACTTATCACAATGCACTGTTGGTTTGTCAGCTTTTTGAAAGACCCAGTTTAAATCAAAACTTATACTAGAAACTTACAAACCCATACTAAAAAGACTTTCTTCACTGGATAAGGAATAAGGCTTTTCAAAGTAGAATACAATTAAAAAATTTTAGTTTTAAAATATCTAAATTCAGATTAAAAGAAAAAATATATAAAATACTTACATTAACTTTGAAAGCTTGTACAGTGTTATCCAAAAGAAGGATGTTGCAAACCACCTCTGTATGCTGTCTGTCTCGGGCCAACTCTGATGCTCGTACATTGTAGGTTCTGCCAGCAGGCAATCGGAAACGTGAGGTCATTACTGTCCACACACGGTCTAAGTTGAAAAACAAATTCACTAAATAAAAGAATAGTTTAAGATACAAAGTCATTTAAAACAGCAAGTTTGCTATCTATTGTTCAATTAACACAGGTAAAAAGCAGTTATAACTTTTGAAACACCTGGATAAGAACTGCAGGTATAAATAAAGGAGCCATATACAGTTCATCATCTAAACTAAAATCCCAACTGTCTGAAGAAGAGCTTTACTTTAAACTGTCCCATTGGGAAGACAATATACAAACTGTGCAGGA
>NC_043702.1:98648319-98664712 GCF_006229205.1 Suricata suricatta | reverse complement strand
TATAGTAGATATACCAAAAAAGCAGAGAAAAATAAGAAAAAATATTTGAAACAATAATGACTGAGAGTTTCCCCAAATTAAGCATAGATCCCCAAAGCCCTGACAACACCAAGATGGAAAAATGCCAAAAAAGCAAACAAACAAACAAAACCCTCACAAACACCAACCTAAACCTAAACATATAATTTTAAAACTACAAATTAAAGATTAAAAAAATCCTGTGGGTGCCAGATGAGCATCCATCCGACTGTTGGTTTCAGCTTGGGTCATGATTCCACAGTTTGTGAGTTTGAGCCCTATGCTGGGCTCCACGCTGATGGTGCAGGGCCTGCTTAGGATTGTTTCCCCTTCTCTCTCTGCCCTTCACACATCTGTCTCTCCCTCACTCTCTCAAAATAAGTAAGTAAACTTTAAAACTTTCTTCAAAAAAAAAAACCCTGAAAGAAGTCACAGGAAAAAAAACACTGAGGAGCAAATATAAAAATTACACCTGACTACTTAAGCTTGCAAATAAGAAGAAAGTAGAGTGAAATGTTTAAAATGTTAAGGGAAAAACCCCACCAGCCCAGAATTCTATATCCTGCAAAATTACTTTTCCAAAGAGAATGGGAAATAAACAATTTCTCAGAGAAAATAGGGGGGCGGTGGAATTTGTTGCCAGTGGACCAATCTTGAAAGGTATTTTCATTTTATTATTTATTTATTTATTTAATATAATTATTTGTCAAATTGGCTTCCATTAAACACCCGTATTTTTTAAAAAGTTCTTTAGATGGAAGTAAAATAATACAGGTCAAAACTCTTATCTACATAAAGAGGATCAAAGAAGGAATAAGTGAAAGTAAATTAAAAACTTTTATTTTTCTTATTCTTAATTAATCAGACAGATAACAGTACAATGTCCTCCACTTGATATGGCAAAGACTTAAGAAATTTGATGAGATTTTCCTTCCACAATTAGGTGAAGGCTGAGAAAGATTTTGCAGATATGATTAAAGTCCCAGATCAAAAGAAAAGAGTGCCCTTAGTGGGCCAGACTTAATCAGGTGGAAGCCTTAAAAAATTATTTTACTTCAGGAAGTAAAGCCATTCTACAGCTGACTTGAAAAACATGGGTCTGCCAGGGTGCCTTGGTGGTTCAGCTGGTGAAGCATCTGACTCTTGATTTCAGCTCAGGTCATGATTTCATGGTTCATGAGTTCAAACCCTGCAGTGGGCTATGCACTGGCAGCATAGCGCCTGCTTGAAATTTTCTCTTTTTCTCCCCAGCTCATGCTCTCTCTCTCTCTCTCTCTCTCAAAAAATAAAATAAAATAAAATAAATAAACATTTAAAGACATGGTCTGCCATGTTGTAAAAGGGCCTATGGCAGGGGCCTCTAGATGCTGATAGCCAGAGAGAAACTAAAGACCTCAGCCCTACTTTTGATTGTATTAATCAACAATCACATGAGCTTGGAAAGAACCCAAGATCCAAAAGTCTAGTCACAATCTAGACAGCAACTTTGTGACATCCAACCAAGCTACATACATACACCCAATTGGCAGAAACTGGGAGAAACTAAATGTATGCTGTTTTAAACTAATTTGGGGTAATTCATTCATAGAAAACAAATGTATCTTTCACAATGGTACTACTCAAGAAACCATTATTCACCAGAGATAGAAATATGAAGCAATACACATAACGATCTCTGTGTATGTTAAACTCTCACCTATGACGGATATATGTCTCCCTTCTCCCCACTGCCTTCCCTTCAGCTAGGATGAGCGGTCCAGCTGAAGAAAGTGGGCAAAGACCTAAGGAAATTCGTAAGCAACAGAAAGTCAGCAAATTAGCTTAACAGGAGGGGGAGCTACAGGGGTGCCTGGGTGGCTCAGTCAGTTAAGCCTCCGACTTCAGCTCAGGTCAGATCTCACGTTCGTGGGTTCGAGCCCCACGTCAGGCTCTGTGCTGACAGCCAGCTCAGAGCCTGGAGCCTGCTTCCAGTTCTGTGTCTCCTTCTCTCTCTGCCCCTCCCCCTCTCATGCTCTGTCTCTCTCTCTGTATCAAACATAAATAAAACATTAAAAAATTTAAAAAAAAAACAGTAGGGGGAGCTACCAAAAAAGAGCACTAGTGGATGTTATAAAGGGATCCCAATGCCAAAGAGTGGTATAGGAATGACAAGATCAAAAGCTACCAGTGTATTCTACCAACACCAGTCTTCCCCATTTACTGGCACACTTACTTCTGACCTTTGCACCTGAACCTAGATTAATAGTTTTACAGGAATTTTTTTCCTTTTTTTTTTTGTTTCAGTGAAATTTCTATGTAACTCACCCAGATATTTCCATATTTGAAATTCTTCCATAGTCTTGAAAAGTACCTACCTTTAAGATACGTACCACTTTACAAATGGCACAATTATGCCAGTGACAACCTAACTGCCCACAGGTGATAAGAAATAAGATAACAAGCCCAAATAAATCTAGTCAGAATTTCTGTTACATCTTGAAAACACACTCCCAAAAGTTATGAGCATCTTAATATATGACATCCAGCTGGCAGGTGAGTGTCTGCTTTTCCCAGAAGAGACACCTTTGCCTAGAGAACCTCAAACTTCTATTCACTTATGAGAGCAAGAAGTTCTTTTGGAGATGCTAAGAGAACATAATTGTTTAAAGTCTCAGTTGAACAAAACAGCAAATGTTTCTAGGGGGCTCTTCTGCTCATCCTCCATTTTACATATAATAAACTTTAAAGAAGTCATTAAAGGAGACCACATGAACCAAAAAATCCATCCATTTTAAGAATTCTTTAATTATGTCCTTGATGACTATTCACCACAGTCTTATGTTAATCTCATACAATTTTCTAACTGATGTTTAAGGAGTGCTAATATGCTTTAAATATATAGTTTTATTGGGGCACCTCGGTGGCTCAGTCATTTGAGCGTCAGACTTTGGCTTAGGTCATGATCTCACAGTTTGTGAGTTCAGGCCCCGCATCGGCCTCTGTGCTGACAGCTCAGAGCCTGAAGCCTAACTCAGATTCTGTGTCTCCGTCTCTCTGCCTCCCCTACTCCTACTTGTCTCTCTCTAAAAAACTAAACATTAAAAATAATTTTTAAATATATAGTTTTATTATGATTATTATTTACAAAGTGAGGTGCAAATAGATTATTTTGAAAGTCAATTATTAACATTAAGTAAATATTGTATTGAGTATTACTTCCATTTCTGGCCAAAAACAAAGAAAACACTCAGTAGCCTTTCCACAGATATGTAATTATTTAGAAAACTGAGTCACATGTTTTAGAGACTACTCAAATCTACTCCTGAAAGACATACTTAGATAAACATATCCTGAAAGCAACCCATCTATTGGCTCTATGTTTAAAAAGGTTTATAGATTATAAGTAAGGTTAAAGCCACTGTTCTTGAAAGACCAAAGAAACCTAAACTTGGCTACCCTAAACAGGAAATATTCAAACAAAAAGAACTAAAAATAGGACAGTTGGACATAATTAACACATGCAAATGTTCTTAAAATAGAACAAAATGTACCTACAACCCTCTATCCTCAAAATCTCATGTTCCTTAGATTTATGTTCATAAATAAAAATATTTTTCAGACAGTGGTAGTACTTTTACATATTTTTTAAATTATACAATAAAACTTTAAATACAACTTCAACCTCAAGTCACCGACAATAACGGGCAGAAAGTATTTAAAATAATGTAAGTTAGCTTTAAAAGAATAAATGTACACTGCTAAGCCCAACTATAGAAATGCACAATCTACTCTAAACATACAACACTCTTAAATGTGGACTGTCACAAGATGTTGGCTGCCCGTAATTTACAATAAAACCTTATTGGTTTGCACCCTGCTGAGAGCTTTAAATAATTTTATTTGATTACATGGTTTGATGTTCCCTATAACCTTTGAGAAAAAAATTAATAATCTTTAAATTTTTTTAAGTATCCCTTGAAGAAAACACATTTCTCCAAAGAAGACATACAGATAGCCAAAGACACATGAAAAGATTCTCATCATCACCTACCATAAGAGAAATGCAAATCAAAACTACAATGAGATGTCACCACCCATCTGTCAGAATGGCTAAAATCAACAACACAAGAAACAACAGGTATTGGCAAGGATGTGGAGAAAAAAGAACACGTGCACTATTGTTGGGAATGCAAACTGGTGCATTCACTGGAAAAATGGTATGGTGGTTCCTCAGAAAGTCAAAAATACAACTACCTTACATGCCAGCAATCACAGCACTGGGTATTTACCAGAAGAATACAAAAACACTAATTCAAAGGGATACATGCATCCCTATGTTTAGTGCAGCATTATTTATAACAGCCAAATTATGGAAGCAGCCCAGGTGTACATCAGTTGATGAATGGATAAAGAAGAGGTAATACACATACACACACACACACACACACACACACACACACACACAATGGAATGTTATTCAACCATAAAAAAAGAATGAAATCTTGCCATGTGCAACAACATGGATGCAACTAGAAAATATAATGCTAAGCAAAACAAGTCAGTCAGAGAAAGACAAATACCATATGATTTCACTCATCCAAGGAAGTTAAGAAACAAAACAAAACAAAACAAACAAAAGGGAAAAAAAGAGAAAGACAAACAAAGACACAGACTCTTAATTCTAGAGAACAAAATGATGGTTACCAGCAGGGAGGTGGATGGGGTAGGAGGGAAACGGGTGATAGGGATTAAGAAGTGCACTTGCTGCTATAAGCACCGGGTGATGGATGGAAGTGCTGAATCACTATATTGTACACCTGAAACTAATATAACCCTGTATGTTAACTAACTGGAATTAAAATTTAATAAAACAGTATTTCTTGAAGGGGAAAAAAAAACCTTAAAAGGAGAGACTGAGTTTTAAACCCACATACATGAAAAATATCCTTTCCATTAAAAAAATTAGAATAATTTCTTCTTTAAAAAACTGTATTTTTTTTTTTAAGTAATCTCTCTGCCCAGGGGTGCCTGGGTATCTCAGTTGGTTAAGCATCTGACTCTTCATTGCGGTTCAGGTTATGATCCCAGGGTCATGGGATCGAGTCCCATGTCAGGCTCCCCACTGAGCATGGAGCCTCTGCCTAAGATTCTCTGTCCCTCATCCCCTTCCTCCCCTCACTCGTACATACACACTTCTCTCTCTAAAATAAACAAAAACAAAAACTTTAATCTCTCTGCCCAATGTGGCGCTTGAATTCACGACCCAGAGACCAAGAGTTGCATGCTCTACCAACTGAAACAGCCAGGCACCCCAGGAATAATTTCTAAGTAGACTAAATTCAGCAGATGTTTGTTAAATTATGCTAACCGCTGATCTAAGCGCCCAGCATACATCAACTGGGGGAAAAAAAAATCACAAATCCCTATGCTTATGGAACTTCTGCTCTAGCATAAAATATTTTATTTTTCTACAGCCCTCTTGCAACATCCTTCATAAAGAAGCTATAAATGCCAAGTAGGCAGAGACGGGTTCTAACATAATTACCATTGTATTTCCTTTTATAATCTTCAACTCCAAACCTTATAAGATTCTGGGCAGGGAAGAGGTATTCCTTAAGCGACCAAAGGAACAGTATAATAAGTTGAGTATATTTTCTGGACTATTCTGTTCTTGTACACCTTGGAATCTTAGCTCTGAAATACTTTAGAGTCTTATTACCACTGTTCCCACTACTCCATTTCTTTGGTACTAAGTTACTTTCTCGGGAAACTTCTACTTAAAGACTCCAGACCTAAAGCATAAATGAACTGTTCAATCCACTTGAGACTTCCCCATAAAAAGATATCTTCACTTCAGTTACCACGACTTAGTTACCAATATACTAAGTGTGACAATATGTCACACTTTCTGACATATTTACTTTCATTTTATAAAGCAATAATTCTGATTGATTTCTGGGGAATTGTATTACTTGAAAATTCTAACTGTGAAAAAAATATGCTCAATCTTCAGGATGCTTTGGAAAAAGAAAGTCAATTAAAATTCTCCGTCACATCTTTTTTTCTTCATCTAAAAAGTGTTTTCAGTAAAACTGATATACATGTATACAGAACCGCTCTCATTGGAAAAGAGCCCATTTCTTTTTAAAAGAATATGAATTGTGATCTATAAAAACATTGAGTCCTTTATACTCAATGTACTAATACAATTTTAAACATTCTTAGAAGACCTAAAATTATGATAAATCTTCTGTCTACAGAAATTAAAAATTATACATATTAAGTCAAAAGAGATGAACATAAATGGTGATATTCAAAGTATATAAATCATGGGTAAATATAGTGAGAGACAAAAAAAAGTATTCAGGCATATTCACATAGTGACTGGTGAATTAAAATTTTGAGATAAAATTGTTTCAGATTTAGTATTCTATTAATGTTAATACAATGTCTTCTGTTCAGTAAAAATAAGCACATTCTTTCTGAATTTCTTTTAACTTCAAAGGACAAAATGACAGTTTAGTTTTCAATCGTCACAAATACAGATTAAAAGATTTAGGCTGTCACAGAAAGAAACAAATGACGTGGCTCAGCAGTAGCAAGAAAGCAAAAGAAAGATGAAATGGGCGATAGAGAATGAAGCAGGGGACACACAGATCTTCCCTGACCTGACAAAGGACATCTCTGGAAAACATAGTTAACATCATACTCAACACTGAAAAATGAAATGATTTCCAGCTAATAGCAGGAACAAAACAAGGAAATCCATCAGCTCTCATCACAACTACTCAGAATTGTACTGGAGGTGTGAGACACAGCAATTAGGCAAGAAAAAGAAATACAAGTCATTCAGATATCAGAGGAGGAAGAAAAACTATCTATATCTGCAGATGGAATAATTACCTACATAGATAATTTGAAGACCTAAAAAAAAAAATGCTGCTAGAAATAACTGAGTTTAGCAAAGCAAAATATAACACCAAATGTAATAACTAATTGTACTTCTAATAAACTAGCAACAATCAAAAATTACATTTAAAAAAAATATAATTTATAATAGCATTAAAACTGAAAACTTCAAAACAATGCTGAGAGAAATTAAGGCAGAAATAAAATATATCAGAGGATATGTTGTGTTCACAAGTTAGATGACCTATAGGTTCAAGGCAATCTAAATAAAAATCATAGTAGGCTTCTTGTAGAAACTGACAAACCAGTCTAAAATGTATATGAAAATGACAAGAGACTTGAATAGAACATAAAAAGATATGAATTGAAAATGGTTGAAAAAAACTTCGAAAAAGAAAATGGGAGAGTAAATCTACTGATTTTAAGATTCATTCAAGATACAGAAACGAAGGCACTATTGTACTGGCATCAAGATAAACAAAGAAACGAAGCAAAATAGAATCCAAAATGAGATCTACACATATATGGACAACTAAATTTTGACCAAGATATATCGGCACACCTCATTTTACTGTACTTCACAGATACTGAGTTTTTACAAATTGAAGGTTTGTGGCAATCCTGCATCAAAAAAGTTTACTGTACTCTTCCAACAGCATTTGTCCACTCCAAGTCTCTGTGTCACATTTTGGTTAATTCTCTCAATATTTCACACTTTATTATTTTTATTATATTTGTTATGATGATCTGTGACCAGTAATTACAACTCACCAAAAGCTCAGTAATTACAATTCATGTATAGCATTTTTTAGCAATGAAGTATTTTTTAAAAAACTTTTTAACATTATTTTTGAGAGACACAGTGACACAGGAGGGGCACAGAGAGAGGGAGACACACAATCTGAAGGAGGCCTCTGAGCTGTCAGCAAGAGAGCCTGACGTGGGACTCAAATCCACAAACTACGAGATCATGACCTGAGCCAAAGTCAGACGCTTACCAAACTGAGCCACCCAGGCACCCCAACAATGAAGTATTTTTAATTAAGATATGTGTTTTTTGGGATGCCTGGGTGGCTCAGTACATTAAGTTGTCTGGCTCTTGATTTTGGCTCAGGTCAGGATTTCACAGTTCACAGGCTGAAGCCCTCCATCAGGCTTTTTGCAGAGCCTGCTCAAGATTCTCTCAAAAATAAAGAAGTAGGGGCGCCTGGGTGGCTCAGTCAGATAAGCGGCCGGATTTGACTCAGGTCATGATCTCACGGTTCGTGGGTTCGAGCCCCACGTCAGGCTCTGTGCTGACAGCTAGCTCAGAGCCTGGAGCCTGCTTCAGATTCTGTATCTTCCTCTCTCTCTGACCCTCCCCTGTTCGCACTCTCTCTCTCTCTCAAAAATAAATAAAAAGCATTAAAAATTAAAAAAAGAAGTATTTTAATAAAGTTTTTTTAAAAAGATATATTTTAACAGTATTATTTTTATTTTTAAATGTTATTTATTTATTTAATGTTTATTTTTGAGAGACAGAGACAGAGGGGGAGGGAGAGAGAGAGAGAGAGAGAGAGAGAGAGAGAGAGAACAAGCGAGGGGCAGAGAGTGAGACCCAGAATGCAAAGCAGGCTCCAAGCTCTGAACTGTCAGCACAGAGCCCAATTCAGGGCTCAAACTCACAAACCGTGAGATCATGACTTGAGCCAATATCAAGAGTTAGACCCTTAATCGACTGAGTCACCCAGGTGCCCTAAGCATGACTCTTAAAAGAACAAATTGAGATTTTAGAGTTTATAAAAACTAAAACATCTGCTTTTCAAAAGACACTGAAGAAACTGAAAAGCCTAGCTGGGGAGTGGGAAAGTGTATCAGATAAAGGACTTGAATCCAGAATATATAAAGAACTCTCAAATAAAACAAATCGATACATATTTCTCCAAAACCTTCACAAGAAGTCAACTGTTTTCTTTAGTACCCAAATAAACTGAACTGATACATATTTCTCCAAAATAAAGAACTCTCCAACTCAAAATTAAGACAACAAAACAGGGTCACCTGGGTGGCTCAGTCAGTTGAGCGTCTGACTTCAGCTCAGGGCTTGATCTCATGGTTGTGAGTTCGAGTCCCACATCGGGCTCTGTGCTGACATCTTGGAGCCTGGATGGAGCCTGCTTCAGATTCTGTGCCCCTCCCCCACTCACAGTCTGTCTTTCTCTTTCAAAAATAAATGCTAAAAATTAAAAAAAAAAAAAAACTAATTTAAAAACAAACAAAAGATATGAACAGAGATCTCACTGAAGACATGAAGATGGCAAATACACACACACACAAAGATGTCCCACATCATTAGACACTGCAGATTAAAACCATGACACAAGATCACTGCATACCCATCAGCATAGAACAACACTACATGCTGGCAAAGAGCAGGAAAAACTCAATCTCTCCTTCACTGCTGGAGGAATATAAAGTGTCACAACAACACTAGAAAACAGCTTGGCACTGTCTTACAAATTTGAACCTACTCCCAACTCTATAAGCTATCCATTCCATTTCCAGGTAACAAGTGCATATGTCCATATAAAGACTTGTATTTGTGATAGCTTAACACTGGAAACAAAACAAATGTCTATTATTAGGTAAATGGATTTACATGTGGTACATATTTATTCACCTGTGGTACGTTAATAAAATGGAATACTTGTACATAATAAAATAGAACTATTGATATATACAACAAGATGTACAAATCTCAAGATAATTATGCTCAAAGAAGCTAGATTTTAAAAAAGAGTACAGAGAGGTGTACCTGGGTGGCTTAGTAAGTTAAGGGTCTGACTCTTGATTTCAACTCAGGCCATGATCTCTCAGTTTGTGAGTTCTACCCCCACTTCCGGCTCTGTGCTGATGGTGCAGAGCCTGCTTGGGATTCTCTTTCTCCCCTCTCTCTGCCCCAAAATAATAAACTTAAAAAAAAAAAAAAAAGAGTACATACTATATGATTCCACCTATATAAAATTCTAAGAACTACAAAGTAATATTTGGTGACAGCAGAGTAGCAGCTCCCTCGGGTGCAGCAGGTATGGAGGAAGGGCTTACACAGGGGCAACAGGAAACTGGGGAGTAAAGAGTTATGTTCATTATACTGATTGTGATGATGAGAAGTTTTATGGATGTATAAATATGTCAAAACTGACCAACTACTATACCTTACATACATATACAGTTTATTGTATACTACTTTATTTCAATGAAACTGTTAAAAGGGGTGCCTTGGTGGCACAGTCAGTTAAATGTCTGACTTGATTTTTGGCTCAGGTCATGATCTCATGGTTGGTGAGATGGAGCCCCGTGTTGCTGTAAGCCCAGAGCCAGCTTGGGATTCTTTCTCTCCCTCTCTCTGCCCCTACCCCAGAATTAAAATAAATTTTATTATTAAAATAATTTTTTAAAAACTTGTTAAACGGAATACAGTCAAACCACCTAAGAGGCCAAATATGTAGAGAATTCTGACATTTTGATTCATAATCTCCTGATTATATCACAAAATTCAATTTAATTTAACATGATGCATACTTTGGCCATTTTCTTCATCATGTTAATATGGCTGATTTTTTCTACTAAAGGCAAATGCTGAAAATGCAAATTAAAAATTTTAGTATTCAGTTTGAACCTTAGACATCAGAAGAATTCAGATGCAGAGATTATTCTATACACTACAACCATAAGGCCTATTACTAAGAAAATAAACGATCACCAGATATATGTTTCTTCTATTTAACCTACTTCTGCCTCATCTGCTTCATCTATAAAATGGTCAAATAATAGCACTCACTTCAAAGGGTTATTTTAGGGACCATGATATAACACAGGTGATACACTGTAAGCTGAAATACAAACTGTCTAATCTTTGAGCGCTTAATTTACTCTCAAAGAATAATCTATATAATGATATTAAATGGTTCTATACAGGATAGCCCAAATATAAAGAAAACAACTTCTTGTTTTCAATTTAGAAATCCTATGAAATAAAAGGGCACAGTTTAAAAATAGACCACAATTTCCATAATCATAAATCAAAACCTTCTACTAATGTCATCATAATTCATGCTTGCAGGAACAAAGATCATTGAAAATAAAATACATTTATGAAATAAAAGCCACAAAATAAAACAGTAAAAATTAACTTATAAACTAATCTCATTTGTTTTTAAAGTATCAGTTTCTAGTAAAGATTAACATGTTTGATGTTAATATTTCATAAATTTTACTTTTATCAGTCCTGGTTACACTAATTGCTAATTAGTCTACAAAAAATGTTCATCCAATTAAGAAAGCAGTGAATTGGGTTCAGATTCACATTAAGTATAAACGAGACCATGAAAAATCTTGGGTATCAATTACTTGAAAGTAATTAAATTTAACTACCTTTTATGGGGCTTCTGTAGTTCTACCAATTTGATGTTTACAAAAGGAAACAAACAGTTAACTACCTTTTAAAAGCAACTTTCTAGTTTGATTCGTGTTGGGGGGCAGGGGGATAGAGGAAGCACTTCCAGAATGGCAGAGTCAAGACCTCTGAAAATCCACTCCTCCATAAAAGCAGAAAGAATACTGGCAAACTTTCAAAACCAATTTTTTCAAAACTCTGGAAATTTTTAGAAAGAATCCGAATACTACAGAGAACTTTAATTTGAAATAAACAGCTCAATCTTTGTAAGAGTAGTGGGCTCTGTGACGTTTTAAACTTGACCTAGACCCATCTCATTCTTTCCAGCAACCTGGTAGCCTTGAAAATCAACACCCTAACAGTCACGGTATCTATAAAAGTGGGCAGCCTAGAAACTACTGGATGAAGCAGAACAAATGTGTAGGTCCCCCCCCAAAACCCCATTTTCAAAAGAACTGTCATTATTTGATGACTTTATCAGCCACCAGAAACCCTCACTTCTAGAGCACACATTTAATTTACCAGACTCAGAACTCACTGAGAATAGCCTTTCATAGCTGATTGTTGAAAAAATAAGGGGCAACAATTTAATACTTCAGCTGTTGAAAGTAGCAATAAAAGTTGAAACAAAGAGGATGATCAAAACCAAAACAACAACAACAACAACAACAACAACAAAATTTAAGGTGATGTCCATGAAGGGCATTGAAAAGCTTCAACATATGCCTGGGAATCCAGAAAGCCATCAGCCTGTGAGAACTATACACACGCCCAGGAGAGAGCTGCGAAAACCCTAACCTCTCACTTCTTGGCTAACCTTGAGGCTCTGCAAAACAAGACAGTAAAGTCTAAAGCAGGGCTGTACAATGCCAGTGCACTAAAAGCCCGTAGGCAAAGGTTGGAAGAGTTATTGGTTCAAGATATTTAAGGAAATCTCTGTGCAATCATTAGCTAAGTTAACTGAGCAAAGATAATGGGACAACACAATGGCAAACACTACAGACTTTGTAAAATTAATTTAGGAAAGCCACTAGATAAAGAAAGTAAGCACTACACAAACAGAAACAAAAACAAAAACAAAATGAGTGACAATAAAAGACCAAGGGAGGAAGGAATCTGATTGCTAGAGTTGATAAAACATTGTTTTAGAAGTATAAAAACCAACATGCAAAAAAATTCAAAACTGCAAGAAAAAATAAAACAAAAAGCAGATGCTATGATCCAAACACAGGAGATGGAGAGGAAAAATAGAGGGGAGGGGATTTAACAAAAACTATCTGTTCAGGGACATTGGACTTACTCAACCAAGATCAAATATTATAAAAATGTTCAACAAATAAACCAGGACTACAAAACTAAAAGAAAGCATAAGAATATCATGCCAAATAAAATAGAAATAAAAAGAGAAATTAGTCTTTAAACAATTCAGAATTCCATAGTTGAAAAGTAAAATAATTGAAATAAAAATTCAAGAAAAGGGCTCAATATAAGATCTGAGTGAAGAGAAAAAAGTGAACTTGAAAATAAGTCAGTTGAGAATACCTAATTTGAGGGCGAGAAAGAATAAAGAATGAAAAAAAAAAACAAAGAGTCTGAGACCTGAGATACACCATAATCAACTAACATATTTATAATAGAAGTCTTAGAAACAGTCAACTAAAAAAGGGGACAAAAAATATTTGAAGAAAATGGCAGATTAGTCCCCAAATTTGATGTTTAAAATTTTAAGCCACACATCAGAAAACTCCAGTGACTTCCAAAAAGATAAACTCAACCAGACCCTAGACATATACTACTTAAACTATTAAAGCATAAAGAAGAAGAAAGTCTTGAAAATAGCAAGAGGAAAAGTGACTTATCACCTACAAGTGATCCTCAATAACATCTACAGACAATATCTAATCAGGAAACATGGAGGTCAGAGGGCAATAAATGACACAAAGTACTAACAGAAAAAGACTATTTACAAGAACTCAATATCCAGCAAAACAATACTTCATAAATGAAGAATCTAAGATAGTACCAAAAAAACAAAACCTAAAACAATTTGTCACTTGCAGATCTGCCTTAGGGAACAAAATACTAAAAGATGATATGAAAAGACATTTAGGGAATAACTAAAGTCCAGATGAAGAGGGGCACCTTGGTGGCTCAGTCAGTTTCGCAGCCAACTTCAGCTCAGGTTATTATCTCATGGTTCACGACTTCCTGCTAAAAGCTCAGAGCCTGGAGCCTTCTTGGGATTCTGTGTTTCCTCTCTCTGACCCCTCCCTCCCTCACTCTCTGTCTCTCTCTCAAAAATAAGCATTAAAAAAAATGAAAGATAAAATAAAATCCGCAGGAAGAAATGAAAACTACCAGTAAGGGTAACTACATGGCTAAATATAAACAACACTATAAACATATTTTGTATTTGTAACTTTTTTCTCCTGATTTAAAACACAAATGCATAAACGAATGCTTAGAAACTTTTGAGGGGATTATAATTTATAAAAATGTAATTCATATGACAATACTACAAAAAGGAAAGGGAAGATGAGCTATATGAGCAAAATTCCTATATTCGAAATTAAGCTGCTATTATTCCCAACTAAACAATTAGCAGTAAAGCCCCAGGGAAACCATTAAGAAAAAAACTCAATACAGTAAAAGAAATAACTTAATTAAAATGACAGGATGGAAAATATCAACTTAAAAGAAAGTGATAATAAAGAATACAGTGGAAAAGGGACAAAGACTAAGAAAACTAGTAAAACAGCACTACTTATCAATAACATTAAGTGTAAATGATATAAACACTCCAATTAAAAGCCAAAGATTCACACCACAGATCTTTATTTTACACTGCTCTAATTATATGTTCTCTACAAAAGACACAATTTAGATTCATGTTTTGAATGGAAACTGAAAACTCTGTTCACATTTCCATTCAAATGTAAAAGAATGCAAAAAAGTATACCAGAAAAACAATAACCACAACAATGCTAGCAAAACTGTACGAATTGATAGACTGAAACTAATAAACAAAATTAGCAAAGCTGTAGGATACAAATTCAACCTGCAAAAATCAGTCAGCTTTCTATACCTTCATAATCAATGATCCAAAAAAGGAAATTAAGAAAACAACTTCCATATAATAACATCAAAAATAAAAAAATACTTAGAAATAAATTAGACTAAGGAGGCAAAAGATTTATATACTGAAAACAACAAAACACTGAGACAAGCAAATTAAAGAAGATACAGATGGAAATCCTCTGTTCATGGACTGGAAGACATTATTAAGATGTCAAAGCCACCCAAAGCAATCTACCACATTTAATGTAAAACTATCAAAATCCCATTGGCATTTTCTGCAGAAATAAGAAAATCAATCCTAAAACTCATGTGGAATCTCAAAAGGTTTCTAAATAGCCAAAACAAATCTTGAAAAGAACAGCAAAGTTGGAGGTGTCACATCCTCAATTTAAAACTTATTATAAAGCTACACTAATCAAAACAATGTAGTACTGGCATAAAGGCTAATGGAATAGAATGGAGAGCCCAAAATTAAACCCTTGCTATACATGTTCAAATGATTTTCTGTAAGGCTGTCAAGGCTATTCATTGAGGAAATGCCAGTCTTCTCAATAAATGGTGATGGGAAAAATGGATACCGACATGCAAAAGTATGAAACTGGGCCAACCAGCACATGAAAAGTTGCTCAATATCACTGATTAGGGAATTGCATATTAAATTCACAATGAGATACTATGTCTCATCTATTACAATGTCTACTGTCAAAAACAAACAAAATCCAGAAAATAACAAGGATAGAGAGATACTGGAATCCTTGAAAAGAATAACAAAGTTAGAGGTATCACACTTTCCCATTTCAAAAGTTATTACAAAGCTACAGTAATCAAAGCAATGTAGTGTTGATGGAGAGTAAAATGGTGTGCTGCTATGAACAACAGTATGGGTTTCCTCAAAAAATTAAAAATGAAATTAGCACATGATCCAACAATTCCACTTCTGGGTATATAACCAAAAAAACTGAAAGCTTGTTCCTAAAAGGATATTCATACACCCAAGTTCACAGCAGCTTTATTCACAGCCAAAAGGTTGAAGGAAGCAAGCCAAGCATCCATCAGTGGATGAATGGGTAAACAAATGTGGCACAACCATAAAATGGAGTATTATTCAGCCTTAACAAGAAAGGAAACTCTGACACATGCTATCACGCCAATGAACCTTCAGATTTCGTGCTAAGTGAAATAAGCCAGTCACAAAAAGGCAAATACTGGTTGATTCCACTTAATGAGGTATCTACAGTATTCAAATTCATAGAAAACAGACTGGTGATCACAAAGAAAAGTAGGAGGGAATGAGGAGTTAATGTATGCAGCACTTCAGTTTTGAAAGATGAAAAGCATTCTGGGGATGGAGGACCGTGCTGGTTCCACAAGAATGGGAATATACTTAATACCACTGAACTATACACTTAAAAATAGTTAAGATGCTAAATTTCACCATGCCTAGTTACACAATTAAAAATAATTTTTTAGGGTGCCTGGGTGGCTCAGTCAGTTAAGCAGCCAACTTCAGCTCAAGTCATGATTCATGAATTCAAGCCCCTCATAAGGCTCTCTGCTGTCAGAGCAGAGCCCACTTCAGATCCTCTGTCCCCCTCTCTCTCTCTCTGCCCCTTACCCACTCACGTGCGTGCTCTCTCGCAAAAACATTAAAAGATTTGTTTTCATATATAAAAATAAAACTTTTTTAAAAGTTTAAAGTTTTTAGTTATATGAAGAGGTGATCTAAGTTTCTGTAATCAACAAATGTTATTTTACAGGTATGACAGGCCATTAATTAGTAAAAATAGTGTATTTTTGAATTTTGTGAAATTTGTTTTGTCACTTTTCATCATTCTGTGATGTCTTTTCTTATTCTAAATATGCTCAATTGGAGTTCTTACACCACCATTAAATAAATATATATATATTTATGTATGTATTTTTAAAAGTCCTGGCAAACTTTATAAAGGAAGACCCAACAAGTTATTTGGGGGG
>NC_043702.1:98636390-98648219 GCF_006229205.1 Suricata suricatta | reverse complement strand
GCTCTGTGCTGACAGTTAAGAGCCTGGAGCCTGCTTCCGATTCTGTGTCCCTCTCTCTGCCCCTCCCCCCTCATGCTCTGTCTCTCTGTATCAAAAATAAGTAAGACATTTTATTTTTAATGTTTTTTTATTTATTTTTCCATCCATGACACTTAGGTTGTTTCCATGTCTTAGATATTATGAATAATGCTGCAATCAACAGGTCAGTACAGGAATCTCTTTGAAACAGTAACTTAGTTTCCTTCAGATACATATCCAGAAGTAGGACTGGTAGCTCATATGGTAGTTCTATTTTTAATCTACTGAAAAGCCTCTATTCTGTTTTCCCTAGTGGTTGTACCAATGTACATTCCCACTGCTGGTGCACTAGCGCTCCCTTTTCTCCACATTCCTGCCAACCCTTATTAGCTCTTCTTTTTTTGGAAACAGTCATTCTTATAGATGTGAGGTAATCTCTCATTGTAGTTTTGATTTCCATTTCCTGATAGTTGGTGATGTTGAGCATCTTTCCATATACCTGTTGCCATCTGTGTGTCTTCTTTGAGAAAATTCTGTTTTGATCCTCTGTCCATTTTTTAAATGGATTTTTTTTTGCTATTAAGTCCCTTATATATTTTGAATATTAATCCCTTTATCTGACGACTTGAAATTACTTTCTCCCATTTGTTAGGTGAACTCTTCATTCTATGGATGCTTCTTTTGCTGTGCAGAAGCTTTTTAGTTTTATGTGGTACCACTCATTTATTTTTGCTCCTGTTGCTTGCACTTTTGGTGTCAAAACCAAAAAACTGTTGCCAAGACAAACATCAAAGGAGATTTTCCCCTAGGTTTTCTTCCAGAAGTTATTGCTTCAGTACTTACAATTCAGTCTATAACCCATTTAAAGTTAATTTTTGTGGGTGGTATAAAACAGGGTTCAAGTTCTTTCTTTTGCATGTGAATATCCAGTTTACCAAACACAATTTATAGGGAGAAAGAAAACTATCCTTTCCCCACTGAGTATTCTTGACTCCCTTGGCAAGTATTGTTGACTGAATACACATGGGTGTATTTCTGGCCTTTCTATTCTATTCCCCTGGTCTATGTGTTTGGTTTTATGCCAATATCAGACTGCTTTGATCACTATAGCTTTGCAGTATAGTCTGAAAACAGGCAATATAATGTTCCTACTTTGTTCTTCTTTCTCAAGATTGTTTTGGCTATTCCAGGTCTTTTGTGATTCCATAAAAATTTTAAGATTATTTTTGCTCTATCTGTGAAAAATGACATTAGAATTTTGACAGGGATTGCACTGAATCTAGAGTACGGACATTTTATAAAAATATTAATCCCTCTGATCCATGAAAGCGAAGTATTTTTCCATTTATTTGTGTCCTCTTTGATTTCTTTCTTCAAAAGTTTTCAGTGGGCAGATCTTTCACCTCCTTGATTAAATTTAAGTATTTATTTTATTCCTAAGGTTTTGATGCTATTATAAATAGGAATGTTTTCCTATTTCTTCTTCAGAACACAACATCTATGTAACACAACATCTATGTAATGTTCCTGCCAAAAATGTTTAATCCGAATCTAATTATGAAAGAAAAAATGAATTAAAACAATCAGACAAATCCAAATTGAGAGACATTCTACAAAACAACTGGTCTGGATTCTTCAAAAGGAAGAAAGAAAAAGATGTAGAAGGCTGGGGAAGTGCTATAGATTAAAAGAGACTTAACCAAATGCAGTGTACAATCATGAATCAGGAGGAAAAAAGTATAAAGCACTTGTTTGGATAACTGGAGAAATCTAAAAGACAGACTATATTTCAGATTACAGTACTGTGTTGAAGCTAAATTTCCTAAGTGTGATCATATGAATACACAGGAGAATGTGACTTTTCTCCAGGCAGATGTATGTCTGCATGCTGCGTCATTTAGGGAAAGTGTTACAATCATGATGATTGCAATATTCAAATATTTTAGAAATTTTAAAAGTGTATACAGAGAAACAAACCAAAGTAGCAAAATGTTAGCAATTGGTGAATCTGTATGAAAGGTACATGGGGGTGTTCAATATACCATTCTTGCTACTTTCCCACAGGTTTGAAATTTTTTTTCAATAAAAACTGCTGGGAAAGAAGAATAATCGCTTCCAAATGCTGTTTTAAAAGCAGATACAATAAAACCTCTGTTATAAAAAATTATCAAGCAATTAACTACTCATAAATAGTTTTCTGGGCAGGTGACAATCTTTTACAGTTATCATTTTAAATGGAATGTTCTCAAATGAACCATCTGCTTTGCATTAATCATCAGTTGCTGTAAACTGTAATACTGGTAGTATGAAATACTGGATTGAGTAATTTAGCTTGCTGTTCTAACACTACATTCAAGGCTCCCTCAACCTTTCAGAACTGAACTAGCAATATAAACTGAATGGGTCAGATTCTCTTAGGATAGAACTATGAAAACTATGAACTATAAAAATGATCCCCCATAGAAGGAAAAAAACAAAACCCACAAATGTAGCAACAGTTTTGCTCTAAATTTTAGCTCTCTATATTTAATATACCAAACGCTATTTATATAGTAATTATTACAAAACAATTTATACAAGAATCTTATTTAAGAAATAGTATACAACAATAAAAAAGTATCCCAGATAATCACAAGCAAATCAGTCACTTGAGACATGGATGTAGAGCACTGGGCCCACACACTGATTCACTGATGTGTAGGCATCATTTTCCAAATGTCCTCTATTCAACTGTTACAGACCCACTAAAAATGCCTAATTACAATGTCAGTATAAATTTGAAATGCATTCTAAACTATAAACAATGGAATATAATTTGAACCATTTCTTGTATCAAATTTATTTACCTGAGGCTTTTCCCTTTTTTTTGCTATTTATTCTTTTACATCTCATTATTTCCTATAGCATTCAAATACTATGTGACTCCATGTGTGTGAGAGAGAAAGAGAGAAAGAGAGAGAGAGGAAGAGAGAGAGAGAGAGAAAGAGACACACACACACCTAGACCCACTAAAGCCCACAAAGAGGTCCCTAATCCTGTATCTTCAATATACCTGCTTATTCATGTAAACAAGTCAACGAACTCCCAGTTGCCAGGCACAGTGCTAGATGCTAGAGATATAAATATGTATTCATCTAGCTCTCCATCCTCAGTGAGCTCACAGTCTAGCTGGAGAAAGAGATTTTAAATAATCCAGTAAAATAATATACTAAAAAAGATATTAACAAACGGTTTTAGGGAGTCAAAAAACTACGGTCTCTTTCTCCTGACTGTAGCTCATTACCTAAGCACTAGAAACAACTTTGGCAGCCACTAGGTCTTCCCCTCTCTCCCACCCCACTTTCTAAATCTCTGTTCGTTAGTCCCCTCCATATGAGACACAACAATAGTCGATCTTTCCTAAGTACCACCAGCCAATGAAAATATTCTGTTTTCCTTGTCCAAGAAAGGCCAGCCATGTAGTATCATCATCTTTCAGGTTTGGGTCCTCCTTTCTTCTTCAACAAAAATTCTTTTAGGGGCACCTGGGTGGCTCAGGCAATTGAGCATCTGACTTTTGATTTGAGCTTGGGTCATTTGTCCAGGGTCATGAGATTGAGCTCTGTGTCAGGCTCTGCACTGAGCATGGACCCTGCATGGGATTCTCTCTCCGTCTCTCTCCCCCTGATCCTCTCTAAAATAAAAGAAATAAAATTTAAAATTTTTAAAAATTATATTAAACTACTTAACTAATATAGTTATATTATTATTTCGTGTATAGCATTTTTAGATGGAAAAAAAAGAATGTTAGCCTCTAGAATTCTTACCCTTCATTTAGAAACCAAGTGTTTCATGCAAGCAGTTTCCTTTGTAACCAAACACAAACAATATAGCTCATAGCACTTAAACTTTCAATGAAATGTTTCAAATTGTAGGTTGAGACTCACTGGCTATGTGAAACTGACTGACCAAAACCAGTTACTGTTTTCAACAAACAAGAACACAACTGACTCAAACAACACAGGGTTGAACTGTGAGGGTCTACTCATGTGTTGAGGTTTTTTCTGATATAGTACAGTACTATAAATGTATTTTCTCTTCCTTGTGATTTTTAAATCACATCTTTTCTCTAGCTTACTTTATGGTAAGAATACAGTATATAATACATGGGACATACATAAAAATATGTGTTAACGATTTATCAGTAAGGCTTCTAGTCAACAGCAGGCTATTAGCAGTTAAGTTTTGGGAAAGACAAAAGTTATACATGGATTTTTGATTGTGTGGAGGTCAGTACTTCTAACCCCATGTTGTTCAAGGATCCACTGTAAAATAAAATAGAAGTTATCAAGACAATTATGTAAAAAGTACCTCTTACTGTAGGTAAAGTCTAAATAGTGGGAAAGCCCCTCACTTTATATGTAATCATAATATTATCTTATTCCCACATATGTTCTCATGAGTCCTTATATCTGTGGAAACTCTAAGTCTTTCATAAATAAAGACTGAAAGAAGAGAGGGGATTCTGAAAAGGAGTCCAAACTGTAAGAATATAAACTATTAGCAAACATGGGAAGTAATATTTCTTAATAGTTAAGAATGTGGGCTCAAGTGGAGCTCCTGGATGGCTCAGTGGGTTAAGCGTTTGACTTCCGCTCAGGTCATGATCTCATGGTCCGTGGGTTCAAGACCTCTCTCTCTCAAAAATAAACATTTAAAAAAAATTTTTTTTAAGAATTTGAGCTCAGTATTCAGACTATTTTACAGTACAAATCCTTACTACCTTTATACTTTGGAGTTACTAAACCACTCTGTGCCTCAATTTCCTCATATAGGAGTTGCTAAGAGCATTAAAAGAGATAATCCATAAGAAGTCCTTAGCACAGTGCCTAACACTTAAAAGTACCTAATAAATGTTGGCCATTATTATCATCATCATTGGGTACTCAATCTCTAAACATTCAAAGCTGACTTTAGGAAAATTCTGGAAATACTTATTATGCTTTTATCCAAATATTCTAGTTACACCAGAATTAAAACGGAGTATTGGTTATTAAAAGCCTCACAAACCAGTGACTACCCAAGAAGCACAGTAATGCAGTTGGATGGAAGACAATGCATCAGGAGAGCAGTAACAATTAAACCCAGAAAGATGAGCACCTGGATGGCTCAAGTAGTGAAGTGTCCAGCTCTTGATCTCAGCCAGGGTCATGATCTCACAGTTCAAGAGTTCAAGCACCCCATCAGGATCAGTGTTGATGATTTTCCAGGTGTCTGGACCCTGTCTGCAATTCTCCATTGCGCAAGGATCAGTGTTGATGGTGTGAAGCCTGCTTGGGATTGTGTCTCTCCTTCTCTCTGCCTCTATCCATCCTCCCCCTCCCCTCCACCGCCCCCACTCCCAGGCCCCAACTCGGCTGGGCTCTCTCTCAAAAATAAATAAATAAACTTTAAAAAAAAAAAAACCTGGAACGATATTTGGACCTGTACTGTGAAGGAGTTTGCACTAATTTGGGCAACAGTGGCAAAGTCCAGCAGTCAGCAAACTATGGCCCAAAGGCCAAATCTGTTTGCCTTTGGGCCATGAATTAAGAATGGTTTTTACATGGGGCACCTGGGTGGCTCAGTCGGTTAAGTGTCCGGCTTCAGCTCAGGTCATGATCTCACGATTTGTGGGTTCGAGCCCCACGTCAGGCTCTGTGCTGACAGCTAGCTCGGGGCCTGGAGCCTGCTTCAGATTCTCTGTCTTCCTCTCTCTCTGACCCTCCCCTGCTCAAGATGTCTCTCTCTGTCTCTCAAAAATAATAAAACAACATTTAAAAATTAAAAAAAAAAGAATGGTTTTTACAGGGGCACCTGGCTCAGTTGACAGAGCATTCAACTCTTGATCTCAGGGTTGTGAGCTTAAGCCCCACAATGTTAGAGATTACCCTAATTAAGTGAAATGTTATCTCATAAAAAGGAAATCCACTCTTCTCATTAGCAAACCAATAAAACAAAAAAATTAAATTCTGGGGCGCCTGGGTGGCTCAGTCAGTTAAGCATCTGACTTCGGCTACTGAGTTCAAGTCCCATGTCAGGCTCTGTGCTGACAGCTCAGAGCCTGTAGCCTGCTTCAAATTCTGTGTGTCTCCCCTCTCTCTGTCTTTTCCCTGCTCATACTGTCTCTCTCTAGGGAATAAATGTTAAAAAAAAAAAACAAAACTTTTTTAAATTAAATTCTATCATTACTGTTATATTTTTATTTCATTAATAAAAATCTGTGAAAACATTTTTAAAGCCTCAATGATCTACATGTTAGACAATCAGAGCGGTGCCCGGGTGGCTCAGTTGATTGAGCATCCAACTTCAGCTCGGGTCATGATCTGTCTTGTGGGTTTGAGCCCCGAGTTGGGCTCTGTGCTGACAGCTCAGAGCCTGGAACCTGCTTTGGATTCTGTGGTTCCCAATTTCTCTGCTCCTCCCCGACTCGCACTTTCTCTCCCTCTCTCTCGCCGCTCTCTCTCTCTCTCAAAAATAAACATTAAAAAAAATTTTTTAAAAAGACAATCAGATAAATGTTTCTCCTTATGCTCCTCTGATTCTTTCCTTGTTTAACATTATCTACCAAATGTCTCAACATGTACCAGATCAAGAGAAGTAACACAAATATATCAACAAACTAAACAAGATAGAAGCCCCTGTCCTTATGGAGCTTCCATTCTAATAAGAAAGAAATTATATAGTGTAAAGTGGTAAGCATGAAATGTGGAAACATAGATGCAATTTTATTTTTTTTTACTTTTATTTTTTTAAGAAAGTTTTTTTTTTAATGTTGTATTTATTTTGAGAGAGCGAGAGCGAGCATGAGGGGGTAGGGGCAGGGAGAGAAAATCCCAAGCAAGCTCCATGTGGTCAGCACAGAGCCCAAGGTGGGGTTTAATGTCACAAAGCATGAGATCGTGACCTGAGTTGAAATCAAGAGTTGGACACTTAGGGGGCACCTGGGTGGCTCAGTCAGTTGACTTCTGTTTAGACCATAGTCACCACTAGTGAGTTCAAGCCTCACATCAGGCTCTGTGCTGCCAGCTGGGATACTGCTTCGGATTCTGTATCTCCCTCTCTCTCTCTGCCCCTCCACTGCTTGTATTCTCTCTCTCAAAAATAAACATTTAAAAATTTTTTAAAAAACAAAAAGATTTGGACTCTTAACCAACTGAGCCACTCAGGCGCACTAGAGATGCAAATTTAATTTTTTAAAAATTATTTTTTGATGTTTATTTTCTTTTATTTAAAAAATGTTGTTTAATGTGTATTTTTTTTTTTTTTGAGAGAAAGACAGAGTGCGAATGGGGGAAGGGCAGAGTGAGAGGAGACACAGAATCCGAAGCAGGCTCCAGGATCTAAGCTGTCAGCACAGAGCCCAACACAGGGCTCAAAACCACACATGAGATCATGACCTGAGGTGAAGTCGGAAGCTAACCACCTGAGCCACCCAGGTGCCCCTTGATGTTTATTTTTAAGAGAGAGAGAGATGCAGAGAGAAAGGAGGGCAGAGGATTGAAAGAGGGCTCTACACTGACAGCAGAAAGTCCAATGTAAGGCTTGAACTCATGAACCGTGAGGTTATAACCTGAACTGAAGTTGGACACCTAAGCAAATGAGCCACCCAGGTGCTCCCAGGGATACAATTTTAATTAGGATATTCAGGAAAAGTATGGCTGAGAAATTCATTTTTAAGCAGACTTGAAAGGAAGTAAGGGTGAGCCTTGTGGATAGTCTGCCCTAGCACTTGGGAGAAAGGTGTTATAGGCAGAGGGAAGAACAATCTAGAAAAGACTCAAGTGTGAGCATGTCTGGCATGTTCCAGGAATAGCAAAGAGGCCAGTGCACCTTGAAAAAAGTGAACAAGAGTGGTCAGAGAGGAGGTCAGAGCAGCCCCCAGAGATCATGCAAGGGCTTGCAGGCCACGGTAAAAAACTTCTGCTTTTAAAATAATAGACCAGATGCCATTAAGGCACGTTGAGCATCAAAGTGATGAAAAAGAGATGAATTTCAGAATATTTTGATTACAGTGGGGTGATAATGCAAAAATACCTCATATTAAGTAACATTCGCAGTTGGGCCTAAAGTACCACCCAGTGTTAACCATACTGCTATTTAAAATTTCTTTAGAGCACCTTAGGAATGTTCAATGTAAAGTCTCAGTAGGTTCACATCAGTTTGGGTCAAGTTTGGCTGTCAAATTAGTTCTAAAAAGTTTTGTTTTTCAGGACCTTAGGGATCTCAGAATTGCATATAAGGAACTGTTGGTCTATATAATCGGTTTGTAAATAACTATACTAACACACATCAAAATCTATAAAAATACCTACACATAAGATTGGTGATAATATCACAATCACCTAGAACATTTCCAAATCATGAAACCCTTCCCAATGGGGACTCCCCACTGCCCTGTGTAGCTTCTGTAGGAAGCACAATAACTGATCACAGTGTAGACTGGACCGGAAAAGGGAAATTGAAAATGTAAATAAACCAAATATAGAAATTTTTAAAATTCCAATGCAAATAAAATAATTTGGAAATCCTTGGAGTTTGTAAAAATATTTTATTTCCATGCTCTTAAGGAATAACTAAAAATGAAAACATTAATTTAAAAATATTTTAAAGTATTTCCTAAATAATTTTAATCTCCTTGGAAAGTTCATTCATTCTACTCACTTGAAGTGCAGTCCGTATTATTTAGCACATATTACAGGCAAGGCACTGTGAATACAGGGAGTGTGGGAGTGAAGCTTGGAGAGGCAGACAGGGGCTGACCATGAGTTTAGATTTTATCTTACAGGCAGATAGAGAGGCAACACAAAGTTCTGAGCAAGGTGTAATGTGATAGGATGTGCATGTCAGATTACCCTGGCTACAGTGCCGAGGAGCATTAAAAAGGGCTAAGCCAATGGCAGAATGCACTTTAAGGAGACTATTTTACAAGTCCAAACAAGACATGATTACTTTTTAAAAATATCATCCACCAAAATTGCTGAAGTTTTGCCCAATGTTCATATTGCCAAACTGAAGCTCAAGTGGTAACAGAGATACAGTAGGAAAATTTAAAGAAGAAAGGGAAGCTCAGAGATAAGGAGAGGCAATCTAGACAGAAAGCTAAAAACTGGTAGGCACATCTTACAGTAGCGGACAATAGGCAGCAACTAGGCAAGCAGGGCCCTAGTGGCAGAGGTCAGATGAGGAGGTGCTATCCCAGCAATCAGGAGAAACATAATAGGGAAACATGCCTAATTTTATGGTTCCTGATGAAAGGCTCATAGGAGAGAGCAGAGAGCTCCAGTTATAAGACTAGAATTCAGGAATTCAAAAATAGGAGACAGAAAATAGGACAGCAGCAGAAAAGATACAGATTCTAGACTCAAATTAACCTACTTTCAAAACCTAAATCTGCCATTTTCTAGCTGTGAAAGTCTAAACAACTCAAACTTTTTGACCCTCAACTTCTTCATC
This sequence comes from Suricata suricatta, assembly GCF_006229205.1. Classification (NCBI taxonomy): domain Eukaryota; kingdom Metazoa; phylum Chordata; class Mammalia; order Carnivora; family Herpestidae; genus Suricata; species Suricata suricatta. Next base: position 98,638,727 of record NC_043702.1, on the reverse strand, counting down.
TATAAAAAGGGGATAACATTACCTATACTACAGGGTTGAATTAAATGAAATACTGTATTTTAAAACACACAGCAGAGTTCAACAAATATGAGTTTCATCCCTTTCTCCTTTTCTTCCATTTTTCATCTAAGCTACTACAATAAGGAAGTCTTTTGCTTGGCCACAAAGTCTGAAAGGCTTCTCCAACTAGGCATTAGATTACTTTAGGGTGAAGAAAGTAAGACAGATCACATTGGGGGGGGGGGGGGGGGGGGGGGGGGGGGGGGGGGGGGGGGGGGGGGGGGGGGGGGGGGGGGAGGAGGAGGAGGAGGAGGAGGAGGAGGAGGAGGAGAAGAAGAAGAAGAAGAAGAAGAAATAAAATAAAATGGCTCATGGGAGCAATAGAGTTCATACAGAAGAGGTGAAAGTATAAGTAAAATATAAGTATAGGCCCTGCATAAGTAAAAGGGCCTAAAAAAGTAGAGCAAAGTTCAAATAATTTGAATCAGTTAGCCAAAGAGCATATCCATACAAGAGAACATGTCACTATACAAAAACAGAAAAAAGGGGACAGCTCCCTGTATACAGAAGTTGAGAGATCTCCAACATATATTTTAAATGAAAAACTATGATATAAAACAATATAATATGCTGCCTTCTACATACAAAGTAAGGGGAAACAATGATTTATATTTCATTTCCACTTGCAAAAATACTGGTAAAATATACAAAAAATAAAAATGGCTACCTATAGAGAGCAGGGAAGGGAGGGACAAACAGAACAGTATTGAGACTTCTTGGGGCATCTGGGTGGCTCAGTCAATAGAGCTTCCAACTTCAGCTCAGGTCATGATCTTGCAGTTCCTGGGTTCAAGCCCTGTGTCAGGCTGTATGCTGACAGCTAGGAGCCTGGGGCCTGCTTCACATTCTCTGCTTCTCTGCCTGCCTCTCTCTCTCTACCTCTCTCTCTCTCTCTCTCTGCCTCTCCCTGACTCGTGCTCTGTCTCTCTCAAAAATAAATAATGAACATTAATAAATAAATAAACAGACTTCTCAATACATACATTTTTACATTATTTTGAAACTTGAACCAAGCAGACTATTACCAACTAGAAAAGGAAATAAAATTTAAGTAAATGTTTAAATATTTGAGAAGTCCAAATTTGGTAATACATTGTGCTACACTTATTATGACTTAGCTATTTTAGCTGTATATTAATATAACTATGATTTTTCTTTATATATTTCCATCACTATAATAAATTTTAAGTTCCTCCAAAGAAAGCATAATTTCCTTGAAGATAAAGATCACGTCTTATTCATTCTGTAACCTCCCCCTGTCAAGCACGGTGATTCAAATAACCACTATTGTTTCTTTCTCTTAATCCCACCAAATGTTAAGCTGTCTGTAACCTTAAGAAAAAAAATTTTTTTCTTAGTTCTGTCCCTTATTCCACCATAACCCAAGAGATCTTCCTTCTTCCCTCTATGTGATCAAATTTCTTGGCGCTATCTAAGTCTACATTCACTTATGTCTAGTTACTACATTCTTATGTCATACTACATTCATGTATGTCTAGTTTTTCAATTTAGTTTTTCACTACACTCCTCTATTTTAACTAAGAGGGTGCTTTAATGAATTAAAATTTATTTACTAAGACAATAAATCTCAAACTTTAGCATATCTCAGGATAACCATAGAAGCATTTGAACAGATTTCCTACACAACCACCTCCCCATTCCTCACTTGGCCTTTTAATAATCCATAAGGTTTGAAATGAACCCTGGGGAATTGATATTTTTAATCAGTATCTCATTTAATTCTGATACAAGTGGCCTGCCTGAACACATATGAAAAACAATCATCTAAGGTCATCGATAACTTTCCAATAGCCAAATTCAAAGCAATTTGTTCCTATCTCTCTCTCACCAGTATCTGACACCTCCCCAAAACTCCTTCCTCATCACGCTCTACCATGCAATAAGACTCCTCTCTTACCACCAATGTCTTTTTTGCTTCTAAGGGACCTCTGTCAGTCACCCAATCCCTACTTTACACACATTTCATAAGTGGTAAATCATACCCACTGCTTCAACTACCACCTATACAATCCTAAACCCTGGCACTCTGAATCCCAGAAGCTACAAAGTACAGTGGGGGAGATGCTTTAGCATCACACTATTCTGATTTCACAATATTTGCTCTGCTATTTACATGGTAACATGCCTAAAGTTACACACTTTTCTGAATTTCCCTTTTGTTCTCTTTTAAAACTGTGAAAACCTAGTAAGTTTTTCTTCAGATTAAATGAAAAAAGTAGAAAGATTAAATAAGAAGTTTCTTTCCCTTCCTAGCAT
>NC_043702.1:98488615-98636290 GCF_006229205.1 Suricata suricatta | reverse complement strand
AGGTTTGGGGAGAGACACATTAGGTCACTTAGGAGTGATGGGCACCATGTGTGCTATCTGCTCTCAAAGGGGTCAGAAACAGTCCAAAGAAATAAAAAATGGTACATAACCTCTGAAATGGCTGGAAGTAGGGATGAAAGTGACAGACCAGAAATGAAATAATGGGGTAGTTTCACTAAAATTTGAGAATCTAATAAGATACAACAGAGAGAGTCAAAGACTCTCTTTGGGTATCTGGAAGAAAAGGCCACATGGGCCCATTACCACAAGCCACGCACAAGATGTTGCATGCTTATCTTGTGTACACACACACAGTATATGCAATACATATATAAGCAAAATTATTCAAGGAAAATATTTTTAGTAAGAATAATTCAAGGGAAAAAATTGGTTGAAGGAGAGTCTAGAGCTCTTTGTGCTTTTCTTGCAATTTTTCTATAGGTTTGAAATTATTTCAAAATAAATTAATTTTTAAAATTCAGTAAGAATTCATGACAACCTTGGTACCTAGGAAAATGCCTGGCTCATTATAAGTACTCAATAAAAATTATCTGGCCTTATAGCTGCCCAAAAAAGAAATCTTAGTATCATCATCAATTCATTTCCTCTTTTCCTTATATCCAAATGTACTCTCAGTTCTAATAAAACTACCTAATCAGTTTTCAATTCTAGTCCCACATCCTCATTTTCATTTCCCCATTTCCAGCTGTAATCTCTCACCTGGACGAATGCAAGAGCATCCTAACTGGTCTCTCTATGCCATTTCTAGCCTCATGTTGGCAGCATTCTTACATCCTTGCATTGTTATCTACAAGGAGGAGTTATCTTTCAAAACTCACATCTCTTATTCCATTATTTAAATATGGATAATTGTTTCTTAATGTAAATTCTGATTTCCCAAGTGGCAGACTAAACACTTGCGTAGGGCACTAGCAATGCAGGAGCACCAAAAAGGTATTTCACATACACATACAAAACAGTGAAGTAGTAATTACTGGGGGGAGGGGACAGGGGGGAGGGAAGAAAGGTAGGTTATAAAGGGAACTTTGATTTTTATCTCCTTTGTGTTCGTTTTAGGACTTGATATTGGTTTTATTTTTTTATTACATGTGGGCATGCCAGAGGCGAGTGGGTACCATAAACTTGCCAATGCTTAGAGCCTCTAGAACAGTACCTTTCCCAATCTTTTCTCAACTTGGCGCCAAAGAAAATTTTTAGCACACTGGAATAAGCCAACATTGTATGAGGTAAAAAAGAAACCACCTGGGGGCTCCAATATGCCCAGGTCTGAGAGCCTGGTGGGTACCTTGCTCTCTGGCACACACGTGAACACATGGCTCACCAGCTGGGAAGTTCTAAAGTTCTTACTATAATTCTACTCAAAGCCCAAATAAGGACCCTCGGAAGGTTTCATCTACACACACATACAGGAACACAGATTCCACACAAAATCAGACACCAGCAGCCAGCCCACAAAGACAGACATATAAGACAATCTGTATTTCTTAAAACACACTACGCATCCTTTGATACTTCTGACGTTCTGTACATGCTGTTCTCTCTACCCAGATCAATTCCAACCCGTCCTTAAAGACACTGCTCAAATGCCACTTCTCATTTGCTCTAGATCTTATTACACTTGTCACTATGAATTGTAATTGTTTGTTGACATGTGTTACCATCCTAGAATTAGAGCTCAAGGACAACAATCGTGTCTTATTTACCTGTATATACCACTGATCCCTATAACAGACATTCAAACATTTGTTTAATTCATGTAAATAAATGAGTGTTTACTACATCATCCTCCCAATAAACCAAAATTTCCAAAATATATTAATTAAAACCACAAGGTAAAATCTTACAGTCAAATTAGCATTTTTTCCCCAAAACAAGAATGCCCATGTCTCTCTTTGAGAAATCTGGCATAGAAATATTCATACCACTGGACCATTATCCTAATTTTCAACTGAGGAAATAAACAAGCTATGAGCACAAAGATACTCACTGTAGATTACAGGAATAGAAATTTCAGGAACAGCAAAATGTTTAACAAAAAGTAAATGACTAAATCAATCACCTGATTGATAAACCATCTGAACTGCTAAGCAATTGTTCAAGTTATACTCATTGTGATGGGAATGGGAAAAGAAAAAAATAAGATCAGCTACCATTTACCGACCATCTTTTCTATTTAAAGAGTACTACACATCTCATAATATTATCCTAATCTTCACAACAAATCAAGAACAAGTATTATTATCCTAATTTCACAGACAAGGAAGTAGGCTTGAAGGTTATATAACTTGTTCAAAGTTTTTGAGATCAGATTCCAACCTACATCAGTGTGACTTCAAAGTCTATCATCTTGTTCCTACATTCCAATGCTTCTACTATACAATGTTTCAAATATACTAAACTCAAAATTGTATCTCTACCATACAACTTAATTTTAAAAGTATGGACAATTGCCTGGAAAAAAACAAAAATACATATTAAGTGGTAATTAAGGGTCAATGTTGTGACAGTATCATTTTTTTTATATTAGCAACTCTTTAAAGCAGAATTGCAAGGCAATAAACTGAAGTCCTGAGGCAATAAAAAAGAACTCCCATTTAAATTTTTTAATATATTTTTATTAAGGACACAGAATAGGTAACACTGTGAAAACGTAAGAGGGATGTACTCAACTAACTATATTTAAATAATCATATATTAAGTTCAGGGTGCTTATTACGAGGATTCAAAACCTGACAATCATGACTGGATTAAGCAGCACTCTTCCAGGAAGAAAAAGCTGAATTTTGAGGAAGACTTAAGGAGGAGGCACAGGAATTGGAGATAGGAATGTTTCATCTGAGGAAACAAGGGCAGAGGAAAACACAAGAGTATTTTCTTTTTAACAAGAATGAGAAACAAGGTTAGTGAGATGAAGTTGGTGGAAAGCCTTCAAGGCCAAGCCAGAAAGTTTGGAATTAATTTGGTAAGTAACAGGGAACTGTAACAGACACGTTCTTAAATGAGAAAGTGGCATGCTGAAATATGGTCTTTAAAAATTCAAATTTTAGGGCACCCGGGTGGCTCAGTCGTGGGGCATCTGACTTCGCCTCAGGTCATGATCTCACAGTTCATGGGTTCACACCCTGCGCTGGGCTCTGTGCTGACAGCTCAGAGCCTGGAGCCTGCTTTGGATTCCGTGTCTCCCTCTTTCTCTGCCCCACCCTCTCTCTCAAAAATAAACAAACATTAAAAAAAAAAATCAAACTTTGTTCCAAGGAGAGTACTGCCTAGAGTTAAATAATGTTTAATAACTGGGGAAGGGGGGAGGGGGTTAGAGGGGAGGAATCCATTATCCACTATGTGCGCTTTATACATACTCTTCTGAAAAAGAAAAACTGACTAAAGAAAAAACTTTAAATAATGGGTAAACATATCATTAAGATAGGTCCTTTCAGATATAATAATATCTATAATAATTTCAAATATTAAATGCCACTATGTATTTTAATAAGAATCACAAAACTCTACAGCAAGAAGGGACACTGGAGATAATCTTTTTAGTGACAACTTCTTCATTTTCCCAGTGGATTAAAATGAGGCTCAAAACCAAATAATTTGTTAATGTCATATGAACTAGTGGAAGATTCAATACTAAAACTCAGATTTTCTAGGCAGCAAGATCTAAAGCTATGCTATCCAATATTATAGCTACTAGCAACATCTGGTTATTTAAATTTAAACTGGTTAAAATTAAATACAATTTTAAATTCATTTCCTCAGGCATGACAGTCACATTCAAGTGCTCCATGCCACACATGATTAAGGACTACCATACCTGACCGTGCAGAAAAAGAGTATTTCCATCACTGCAGAAAGTTTAATTGGGCAGCTTGTTCTACAGAGTAAGCTTCAGAGTCAGACCTAGTTTTAATTCTACTTATTTACAGGGGCGCCTGGGTGGCTCAGTTGGTTGGGAAGCTGACTTCAGCTCAGGTCATGATCTCACGGTTTGTGAGTTTGAGCCCCCTGTCAGGCTCTGTGCTGACAGCTCAGAGCCTGGAGCCAGCTTCCGATTCTGTCTCCCTCTCTCTCTGCCCTTCCTCTGCTTGCTCTGTCTGTCTCTTTCAAAAATAATAAACATAAAACAATTTTTTTAATTCTACTTATTACAGTGTGATACTAGTTATTTAATTTCTCTTTGACTCCATGGCGGGGGGTGGGGGGCGGGTAAGGAAGCAGGGAATTAATAATATCTACCTCACCAAGTGTACGTGATGACTAAGTGAGACGACACAAAAAGCCCCTTTACGCTATCTAGCACATAATGGATAGTAAAAGGATCCCTTGTGGATCCTTTTTTCTCTCTACTCCTCCATAGAACTTCTTTGTTAAAAGACACAAACTCAAGAACACCCAAATTAATATCTTCCCCTCAAGATAATCCACAGTACCTAATTTTCAATCTGCTCCTACCAATTTCTTTAAATACTTGCACCTTGTTGCTACTTAAGAATAATGAAATGGAGACTGAAGGTGGGGAAAATACCTCTAACAAAGGTTAGAGAACACAGTAAGTTTGCGCTCTTATTTCCCACCCCTACTGTATATAAGACTCTACTGACTGATCATGCAAAGGAAAACATATTACTGTTCCTAGATACTGTACTTCAGCACCAATAGAGAAGACTCTACAGTACTTCTATATTATATTCCTTATCACCATCTGAACTACTAGTTGAATATTAAATGAAGAAATAACACCTTCATCTTACAATACTTTCCAGGTAAACAGGAATAAAAAGGATTTCCAGCATGTTAAACTAATCTTCAAGGCTTCACAGCTTAATCTACTAAACTGACAAATTTAACAAATCTAGACTATATAAAAAATTTTACAACATGCATGCTATTACCCACAAAAACAACAAAATTCAACTAAGTGTGTAGCCAGTGAATTTCCACCAATACTAAATTTTACATAGGAACAATTCGTATTCAGCCACATTATGTTAAGCAGACTTGCCATTTCTCATGAGGTCACCAATTTTACACTCCTAAAAACTAACACAAAAATTAAAGAACTTTTAAACATTTATGTTTAAACATCCACAAAACAAGATTTATACATATTTTTTAAAGCTTCCTTATTGCTTGAAACTGACCATATCAACTCACAAGGAGGGGGCTGGGGGAGTCCTCCCAGTGTCTCCTTGAAATTTATCTAGCATTCTCTTACCTTGGTCCTTAAAGATAATTTACTCAAAAACATGACCAATGATCCCCCGTAAAGGGTTCAGAATAACTCAAATGCTACAGAGATAACAGTGCACCTTGTACTGTCACTTTACAACTCAAATAATTTTATTAGGCAAAACTAAAATATTTCAAATATACAAATCATAGAGACTAACAATATTCAAGGGGAGGGTCACACAATTTTTTTTTTTAATGAAAAAAGTCTTCATTACTATCCTATATAAAGTACTTCATACATTAAAAAACAGGCTTCTATGCCTGTACTGATGAAATCTAATTTGTGACAGTCTGTAATTTTTTAAAGTCCTTCAATAATAACGAAGTGTACGCTGGTCACATTAGAATAGGTCAAATGAATTTTCCTGAGGCTGCATTCTAAGTACATCTGACCCAGAAAGTATTTTTAGCAAGTGTGTTCAATCAATGCTGGTTTTATGCGTAGCCTAAATTAGAAATTGGGTGTCACAAATTTAAAGTAACAAAGTTAGTAGGGACATTTTTAAAAGATATTCAGTTAAAACATAAAAAAACCAAGTATGAAGCAATTCTATACCCACAACCCTGAAGCGAAGCAGGTTAGACAGCAGGCAATAAAAAAGTTATATCCTCTCCATTACTACTTTTGAGGAACGTGTGATTTTCTAACTTTATAAACGTTAACCTACTCAATATTAATGAAAATGACAAAACAGTGATGGCTTCTTATGCTTTTTCTTTTAACTCTCTGGCCAAATGTTTAAAACAGATTAGCTAAGTCATAAATATCTCCATGTACCCAGAAACCATGATTTTCTTCCTATAAACCAAACCACTCAAGAACATGATAATATGGGACCATGCATGTTTCAGTGAAAATTGGTAACAAATATATGTGTGTCATTAAAAAAACACAACAACAACAAACAAAGAAAACAGAAAAAGACATAAATAACTTTTGTGGTAATTGGAGCATAAATTTATTCTGACAAAAAATGGTGGGGTCAACAAAAGACTGCACTCTTATTATAAGTCAGTAAAGAAGTTGTATACAATACACAAACTTCTGCTTATGAAAAATCTTTCTTGAAAAAAAATCTATAGATTGAATTTATAGTCATCAAATTCAAGATCTCACTGACATTTCTAGCTCTATTCCATGAAGCACACTTTGTACTCTGAGCAATCATTTAAGGTTAGTTCTTCCTCCCTTAAAAAAAAAAAAAAAGAAAACTATTTTTGTTCTTTGACACATTAAGTTTCAAAAATTAGGATTAAAAAAGTCCGGTCTTTTACTGTTCCATGATTTTTTCCCCTCAAATCGTCTTTTATAAGTAGGATACGTTGGCTTTGGGGTCAGGTTCTCCCCCTCCCCCCAAACACGTTTTAAGCTGCACTGTTTCCACTAGACCCAAGATCTGGTCACATAAACCTAATATTACTCTAACTCTGATTTAAAGGCAGTTAGTACATTGCAGACATATACAAGCTCCTCCGAACAAGCGCTTGAAAAATCCTACAATTCGTTCTTGTCTGTACTGGTGTCACAATGTAAAGTAACCCTAAACATAAAAGCCTCCCATTCCAAATTTCGCAGAACACCCATACATGTATCTGTGCAACTGTTCATTGTTCCATTTTAAGGAAACCTTGGGAAATGCATTGGCACGTCTACTTAGCGACATCTCAACTTTTTCTGGCCCAACTACAGATTCCTAAACCCAAGTACATACCCGCAGAATCGCAAGAGGCTTAAAACTTCAATGGTAGGGGCAGTGCGCCCATGCAGCATAAGCAAGGAGCACTCCTATGAGCCCATTAAAAAATAAAAAAATACAGAAACAAAACACAAAAAGGTACCCTACCACCGATGAAAAGCTCGGAAGATTCTAAAACGTTACCACGTTACCTAGAGTTGAGGTATGATGGAACGTTCCATCTCCGCACCGATTCCATTCCCCTCTCCCTTCGCTCGCCCCCGATTCCAACGTTGACCCCAGGAGCTGCGAGCGCAGAGGTCCCGAGGAGAAAGGGGGACTGGGGGACCAGCATCATTTCCCCCCGTCGGCGAAATCCACCCCGCGCCCCCGGCTCGCCCCCACCTGGCTCGCCTCCCACACCCAGGTGACAGCCCCGCGCCCCGCGCACGGCGGAGAGGCCGCCCGCAACCCCGGAGCCTCTTACCTTCGGTGCACAGCCGCGTCCTCTCGGCTGGAGAAGAAAAGCCCCGAGGCCCAGGCGCGCCGGGGCGAAGCGCGTCCGCCGCGCCTCTCCCGGGGGCTCCCTCAGCGCCCCCCCAGCAGCCTCCGCCGCAGCGGCCGCGCCACGGCCCCGAGCCGCCAGCACCACCTCATACTGCGGGGCTGCAGCGGGCCGGCGCCACCGGGGAGGCTGGAGGGAGGCGGGCGGCCGGCGCGCTCTCCCACCTCCCTGCGGGGATGAGATAATCCACACACCCCCAAAGTGCCGTGGGGGAGGGGAGCCCCGCGGCCGGGGGTGGGGGGGGTCCTGGCCCCAAACCTCCGACCCTCCGGCCCAAGCCAAGTCTCTCCAGTTCCCGACTCAGGCCCGGAATTCAGCCCCCGGGGACCCAGGAGTCCGGAGAGAACAATGTGGGGGGGCCTCGAGGAGAGGAAAAGCGCGCAGCGCGGCGTGAGCTGGCGGGTAATCCCGGGCTGCGTTTGTGTGTGAGAGTGCAAGCAGAGCTCAACCTCCCCCTCCTTCTCCTCCTCTTCCTCCTCCTCCTCCTCCTCCTCCGTCTACTCCTCCTCCCTCAAGCACACCCCGTCTCCCAGGCCACAGCATAGCAACCGAACATGGCGGCTGCGCAGACGCGGCCACTCAGCGGCCGGGAGCGGCGGCGGCCGCAACTGCAGGCGATCTCGCGAGAGGCGAGGCCAAAAACCCTCCAGCTAGAGCCGACAGGAGAGGTTGCACTCGCGCGGGAGCAAGGGGACACGCAGGTGCGATGGAGGCCGGACCTGGGTAGGTTGGGGAGGGAGGGCTGAGAGGAGGGGCGGGGCCACAGCGCCCCGCCCCTTGTCCCAGCGGCGATTGGTTACTTGAACTGCGACCCCTGCTGGACCTACTGACCTAAAGGACCGGCCGACGGGCAGAAACCTAAGTTTTAAAGGGGAAAACCAGACCTCTGGGCCCCAAGTGTCCCAACTTCAGTGCTAATAAAGGATACAGGTTTTAGGATGTGGTTTTGAATCATTTCCTCTCCTAAATATAGACTCTAAAACAAAGAACAAACAATGTTCTTTTATAAAACAAACGTCTGAGTGCCTTCTGTGTGCCAGGAGCGGTGTGCTTTTAAAAATTGAATTAATTCATTATGATAACGCATATTAATGTGATATCACGTCAGGGGTTTTAGCCACGTGCATTCATATTTTATTGATGGTACAAACTTATTTGTGATAAGACTAATGCCTATGGGCTGGGTGACCTCAGCTGAAATGATGGGAGGAGGGATTTGAGGACCGTCTCACTTTCATTTTGCAATCATTTTTGTCCGTGCCCTTTCATGTAGCTTGGTGCTTTCTTGCTCTTCCTTGCGCGTAGCAGTACCCCACCGGAGCCAAAGTCATACAAGCGTTACTTCAAGTATCGCTTTTTCTCCAAGCCAACAAAATGCCTATTTATTAATCAGGGCTGGTTTTCCGTCGTGTTATTTTCTCTTGTAAATTTATACGCATCTGTAGAAGACAGCGATTTCTATTGACCCTCTTTTCCTTCTGGCTCAGTTTTTCCATTTTAAAAAGACAGCTTGGGTCCCTGGCTGGCTCAGTCTATTAAGTGTCTGACTTAAAGCACAAGTCATGATCTCATGGCTCAAGAGTTAAAAAGACAGCTTGTCTGTCGATATTTTTTCCTGCTTTTCCTCTTCTACTGACTGCCCTTCCCAAAGCTTAGTTCCAACGAGTGCTCTTTCATCCTTCCCTAAATATGCTTTCCTGCATCTAGCTCTCTTTTCCATGCCTTTGTTCATACTATTCCCCTTACTAAAATGCTCTTCACTTCATCTCTATCAACATCCAGTCATCCTCCAATCAATGATCACGTGGGACCGCCACCAGAAGTAAGAATTCCTTCCTCTTTTGGCATTTATAGTTCCTGATTTATACCTCCCTTTTATTTTTAATAGGATACTTATGCTTGTGTGGCCTTATCGCCACTACTACCTGGTAACCCACTGAGGGCAATCATCTTTGTTTCAAACTTGTAATATAAATACAGCTGCCGTCTCCACATTGGAGGGGCTGACGGAGACACTTTGTTTTGGGAAATTCCACAGGATGAGATCTTTAGATAAATAAATGTAAACCTCATATCCATTTACTGTTCTTTAGGAAAATTATAAAGTCAATTTTTAAAAAATTGATATATATATGGGGCATCTGGGTGGCTTAGTCAATTAAGCATCTAACTTGGGCTCAGATTACCATCTCACGGTTTGTGGGTTCAAGCCCTGCGTCTTTCTGCTGTTAGTGCAGAACCAGTTAGGGTTCTCTATCTCCCTCTTTCTGCCCCTCCCCTGCATATATGCACTCTCTCTCTCCCTCTCTTTCTCAAAAATAAACATTTTTTTAGAAATTGACATATAATTCACATACCATAAAATATATCCTTTTAAAATGTACAGGAACACCTGGGTGGCTCAGTGGGTTAAACATCCAACTTGGGCTCAGGTCATGATCTTATGGTTTGTGAGTTTGAGCCCCCTGTCAGGGCTCTGTGCTGACAGCTCAGAGCCTGGAGCCTGCTTCAGATTGTACGTCTCCCTCTCTCTCTTGTCCCTCCCCTACTCACACTGTGTGTTTCCCTCTCTCTCTCTATCTCAAAAATAAATGAACATTAAAAAAAGTAATAACAATAAAGTGTACAGTTCAATGCTTTTTAGTATATTTGCAAAGTTGTGCAACCATCACCATGATCTACTTCCAGAACATCATCACCCCCAAAAACCTCTGCTTTCTGTTTCAGTCATTCTCCACTCACTCCTCTATCAGTCCCTGATAACCTCTAATCTGTTTCTGCCTTTGTAGACTTTCCCAATCTGGACATTTCATGTAAATGAAATTATACATACTGCAAATTCTCTACAAAAATATGTAAATGTTTGCTCATCTTTAAATTATAATCTCTAAAAATTAATATATGCCTATTCTAGATCATTTTGATGACCACCTTGTAACTGAACACTGCCATCTGATTTCATATTTGGCACCAAGGACTGTAACTTTAATTTCTTGGGCAAATGAGAAAAAAGTAGAGTACTTTTTGGGGCTCCTGAATGGCTCAGTCAGATCAGTGCCTGACTCTTGGTTCCAACTCAGATCATAATCTCACTGTTCATGGGTTTAAGCCCTGTGTTGGGTTCTATGCTGAAGGTACGGAGCCTGCTTGGATTCTCTGTCTGTCTCTCTGCCCCTCCCTGCTGGTGATCTCTCAAAATAAATTTAAAAAACTTAAAAAAAAGGTAGAGTACTTCTTGCAGAAATGACAACGTTCTGCCTAAGTGAAGATTAAGCAACTGCATGGCACACCATGCAAAAGTTTCACAGAAATTCAACCAGAGAAGAATGTAGGAATAATTCAGCTGATTATAAGTATGCCTTTAAAAACCCACACCATCACATGAGTTCTGTTTTCTCATCACAAGGGACACTCTAATTTCAGCAAAACAACATCAACTACTACACTACATGCATAGTATTAATTGAATTTTTAATTTTGTTGATTTAATTTGCATGGCTGTTTAGTTTATAGGTGTAGAAACGCTGTGAGAATAAGGACTTTATACCTAATCTTATGTTTGTCCGTGATTAAGAAACGTAACTTAAATAATTTAATTTTATACTTGAGAGTTAGCAAGATTTTTCTTTGCATTTAAAAGTGGTCCCAAACATTGCTAGATATTGGCAGAAATTGCTATTGACTGTGATTTTTTTCCCCCTTGTCTGCAGCCTGTCATCAGCTGTGCTTTGGGAGAGTTAAGAGCAAAGGTTGTGCCCACACTTGAAGGGTGTTGGCAGGGAAAGACTGGCCTTTTTGCACTTTGGAGTTGGCATTAGGACCTCTTCTAACCCTGGGTAGCCACAGCCAAGAAGGAATAGGCACTTGTTCTAGCCCGTGCAGCCAAGCCAGGCTGCCTGGACCTTGGCAGTGACCTCTGGCAGCCACAAGGCAACAGAGAAGGAAGGACACAAGGACCAGGCATTGTGGCTCAACCACTTCGCCATCAGCAACCTGAGAGGATCCCTTTGGAAGAAATAAGTGATCCTTAGGTCAATGGAGATATCTAGGGAGGAGAACCCCAAGAGAAACGTGGACTCAGCTTGCTAGGTAGACCTCAGAGTACTGTGAATTGTAACACTAAAAATCACATGACTTGAAGTGACTTGATTTTGTTGTCTAAGCTGATGAAGTGGAACATACAAGGTACAGGCTCTCAAATACCTGGGTTCTAACATGTGACTATAATTGGATATCTAGGGGCTCAGTCTATCGAGGGTCTGACACCCACTCAAATCGTGATCTCGCACTTTGTGGGTTTGAGCCCGGCGTTGGGCTTGCTGCTGTCAACACAGAGCCTGTAGCCTGCTTCGGATCCTCTGTCCTCCACAGTCTCTCTGCCTCTCCCCCACTCACATGCTTTCTCTTTCTATCATAAAATAAAATATTTTTCAAAAATTTTTAAAATTGGATACCTACCTGCCTTAGACTGACAACAAAGGGACAAAGGGGAATTTCATCTTTTAACCTGTCTGGAATCTTCAGGAATAACTTAAAGTGGGATGCCTGGGTGGCTCAGCTAAGCATCTGACTCTTAATTTTGACTCAGGTTATCATCTCACAGTCATGAGATGGAGCCCCAAGTTGCCCCCTCCACCCACCCCGGCACTGGGTGTGCAGCCTGCTTAAGCTTCTCTCTCTCCCTTTCCCTCTTCTCCTCCCCCTCTCCTTCTGCCCCTCTCTTTCAAACAAACAAACAAAAAATTTATAGAGTTTAAATCTTTAAGGAGACATCATATATTTTTCCTACAAGTTCAGAATTCTGTGCCTTGGGCTTCTTTTAATCATGGAACTACTTTAAATATGCTTTAAAAAAAAAAAACCAAAAGCACTTATTTTATTTTTTTTAATTAGATTGCATGTATCTCTGAAGCAGTTGGCCCAGATTTAATCACTCAGTCAACATGGCCCTCCCCTCTTCACTTGCCAGCAATTCTTCCTTCTTTCCTTCCTTCTTTCCTTCCTTCCTTCCTTCCTTCCTTCCTTCCTTCCTTCCTTCCTTCCTTCCTCCCTTCCTTCCTTCCTTCTTTTCTAAAGCAGCAGAAGACCCATGTTAGCAATCCCTGGGATCAAGAACTATATAGAAAAGTGTAAAACTTTAAAAATCAAAGACTTTCTTCTGCTTTCCCACTCTCTAAAGATAAGGCACTCCTAACAGCTTCTTGTGTATACTTCTAGACTCTTCTCAACATCTGTAGGCTAAATGTATATCTTTCCCCCTACATATAAAGGATTATGCTATACATACAATATTTCACTTACAAATGTCCCTACTAGAATATATAGATATATGACTCTTTCTAAGGGCTGTGCCATAATGTATTTAATCTTGTCTAATAAATGAGCATTTAGATCATTTCCAGTTCTCTGCTATTATGTACAATGCTATAAAGAAGACTTTCATTATAAAGCTTTGTATATATAACAAAGTATTTTTTAATGTTAATTTATTTTTAATGGAATTTTTTGCAATTCGGTCCCCATATAACACCCAGTGCTCGCCCCAACAAGTGCCCTTCTCAATGCCCATCACCCACTAATTTATTTTTGAGAGAGAAAGAGATAGAATGTGAGTTGGAGAGGGGGAAAAGAGAGAAGGAGACACAGAATCTGAAGCAGAGTCCAGGCTCTGAGCTGTCAGCACAGAGCCCAACATGGGGCTCAAACTCATGAACCTTGAGATCATGGTCTGAGCCAAAGTTGGATGCTTAACTGACTGAGCCACCCAGGCACCCCACAAAGTATATCTTTATTTTATGTTTTTAAGTTTATTTAGGAGTGCCTGGGTGGCTCAGTCGTTTAAGCAACCAACTTTGACTCAGGCCATGATTTCATGGCTCATGAGTTCCAACCCCTCTGGGGGCCTGCTTCAGATTCTGTGTATGTCTCTCTCTGCCCCTTCCAACTTGGGCTCACTCTTTCAAAAATAAACAGACATTTAAATAAATCAATAAATAAAAATAAAGTTTATTTATTTTGAGAGAGAGAGAGCAGGAGAGGGGTAGAGGAAGAGGGGGAGAATCCTAAGCAGACTCTGTTCTGTGTTATCAGTGTGGATCTTGACACGGAGTTCAACCCCATGAACCTTGATTGAAATCATGACCTGAGCCAAAATCCAGAGTCAGATGCTTAACTGACTGAGCCACCCAGGTGCCCCAAATTATTTCTTTAGGATGGAAATGCAATTTCTGGGTTGAAGTGTACAGGCATGTTTAATTTTGATAAATGTTGTCAAGTTGCACTCACCAACTGTGCGTGAGTTATTGTTTTTCACTATTATTGTTTCTGGGTTTTGTATTTTCATGAATACGAAAGCGAAAACAAAACATATTTTCTTCTAATACTTATGGTTGTTTTTCCTTTTTTTTTAAATACTTAAATCTATAACCATCTAGAAATAATGCTTGTGAAAGGAAATAAGGATCCAGCTTTATTTTTTTCATAAGTATCCACTTGTCCCAATAGCAATTTTATTGAAGAATCTATTAACAAATTACCACAATGTTAGTGGCTTACAACAACACACACTTATTATATTACACTTCTGGGCACATAAAGTCCAAAATGGATCAATAGGCTATGTTATTTCTGGAGGAGAAATTGCTTGTCTTTTCCAGCTCCTTGAGGCCGCAGTGTTCCTTGGCTCATGGCCTCTTCCTCCATCTTCAAACCCTGGAGCCGCCATCTTCACACCTCTGTCTCATCATCTCTGTGCCTTCCATGACCCTATTACCCCCCTTGGATTAGGACTCTTGTGATTACATTGGACATATCCACATAGTCCAGGATCATTTCCCCATTTCCATCACATCTACAAAGTCCCTTTTGCTGTGCAAGCTACCATATTCACATTATCACATCCACATATCCATTTGCAGGATGGCATGAACATCTGGAGGCCATTATTCTATGTACCATGATGTGGAAAACAAAGGCAAAAAGAAATGTAGAAAAAATTAAGTTTCCTTACAATTTGCAGCTGATTGGCAAGTACCTGAGACAAATCTTCTTTAAGAACCTCAGCTGCCTTAATGTTAATACTTTGCTAGGGCAAAAGGCAACCTTAGCTTGACATTAGTCAGATCTCCAGAATCCTGTAAGTCTTCTTTAGCATATAGAAATTCCTTTGGAAACTTCTTTAATCTCTACCTGCACCCTAAGATATATGTTAGCAATCATCCTCCAATCATATGGCCCACTGCTATATATCTGAAAGGGCTCATGACTAATGTTTTACTAGACAGTAGTAAATGACCTTTTCCTAATAGCTAGCCTCTCAAAGTCCTGAAAACCTTGCTTGCTAATTCCGTAGAGACTTAAACTATTCCTAACCCCCTCCCAACTTAAAAGTATATACATTAACTCCTCACACCCCCAGTGCAGCTCTTTCTGCCCATGGGTCCTGTCCCTGAGCTTTAATAAAACCACTCTTTTTGAATCAAAGATGCCTCAAAAATTCTTTCTTGTTTTATTTAAAAAAAATTTTTAATGTTTATTTATTTTTGAGAGAGAGACACACAGAGTGTGAGCAGAGGAGGGGAAGAGAGTGAGGCAGACACAGAATCTGAAGCAGGCTTCAGGCTCTGAGCCTGAGTCAGCATAGAGCCGGATGCAGGACTCAAAGCCAGGAACTATGAGATCATGACCTGATCCAGAGTTAGATGCTTAACTGAATGAAGCACCCATGTGCCCCAAGAATTTTTTCCTGACTGTTCTCTCCCAAATCCCAAAACACATCACATCATGCCATGGTCTCTCATGCCAAGCTTTTTAACCATTAGAATCCCTAATCAGTTTTAATACATGAAAAAAAGTTAATTTCACCTCATGACTTCTTTTTCCAAGATGAACCTGTTTTTCACTCTATGAATTAAAAATACATGAGCCCGGGGCACCTGGCTGGCTCAGTCAGTGGAGCATGCAACTCTCGATCTCCAGGTTGTGAGTTTGACCCCCATGTGGGTCATAGAGATTACTTAAAAATAAAATCTTAAAACAAAAATAAATAAAATACATGAGCCTTAGATTATAACTAGAATACTAAATTACATTGACAGTATATATAACGTACTTAGTGTATAACCTGTATATTATTGAAAAAAATTATTTGTAGATATAGGTGAATATAATCTGTTTATATAAGTACATTCTTTGAACATTATCCATATTATAAGGCACTTAACCTGTATCTAAGCTTTCTTATTTTTATTTGTTTTCTTAATTTAAATATTAATGTAAATTAGTTCTCATAATTTACATTCATTAAAGAAAATCATGTATTGTCACCTACTATTTGTTAAGCATCTAGAATATGGGTGAGAGGTGGCCCATGTCCTCAGGGCAAGTGTTTTTCATTCTTGGGTTGTGACTTCTAAATGAGTTATGAAATCAGTGATTCACTAGAATCTTGAAAAAAGGAAGTGATTTAGGCTAGAAAATAGAGCACATGACACAAAATGAAGGTAAACACAGTTCTGTGAAATTTTAACTTTAGCTGTATGTGTGTTTTGTGTGTGTGTGTGTAGGTTGTGATGTAAAATGTCTTTCTTCCTTTAGGTGTGGTGGCCAAAAAAGTTGGAGAGCCTCTGGTCTGAGGGAGAATTAGGAAGTAAATAAACAGTACCAAGTAGTAAAAGTGCTTTCATAGATTAAACTCCATGAGGGCAGGAACCATGGCTCACCTTTATTTCCTCACAGACTAACTAAGTTCTGGCCTATAATCAGCCCTCAGTTACTATTCTCCGATAGATGAAGGAGTGAGGTGGGCCCAGGATGCTAGGGAAATCAGTGGAAGGAGACCAGATGACTAGACACTTGTTTTGCTTGGCTTCCCCTGGGAGTGTGGCCTGCAGGGACAAGATCTGGAGAGGAAATGATGATGGAGAATTGAAGGCTGGGCAGAGCCTCAAGAGGGAAGCCTGAGGGACCTTGAGTGACATCTAGCGGCTTCTGTGACCAAATGGGAGGCACCCGCCTGAAGAATCTCCCATCAGGAGGAATGTTATTGGATGTGCTGTTTGTTTAAAAAGAAGGAGAAGAAGAAAAGAAAAAGATGGGCTCCATCCAAGCATAGTGTATAAATGTTCCTTTATTTGTAGATGAATACTGCAGTTTTAATGGTCTGTACTCTTTTTGTATGTGTTGGCTTTGTCCATAGGAGCTTTAACAGCAGATTAGAAAATATTGATTAATTTTCATGCCTTTGTAGCATGCACCTGGTACAGCATTTTTGGATATGTTTCACATATATAATAAACACCTGCTATTGACCGGCTGACAAGTCTTGGTCATTCATTCAACCTGTGGTCATTGATTGTCTACTGTCCACATTAAAAACACTAAGGCAGTTTTTTATAAGTACAGAGGACTCCAGGCGCCTAAGTGGCTCCATCAGTTAAGTGTCTGACTTCAGCTCAGGTCATGATCTCACGGTTCATGGGTTCAAGCCCTACATTGGGCTCTGTGCTGACAGCTGGAGCCTGGAGCCTGCTTTGGATTCTGTGCCTCCCTTGCTCTCTTCCCCTCCCCCACTTGCACTCTCTCAAAAATAAATGAACATTAAAAGAAGTTTTTAAAAAATAATCACAGAAGACTTTGCCCTACTCTGACCCTACCTCTGTTTTCACTTAATTGGTCAGGGTGGAGCCCAGGATCCCTTTACAGATGTGGATATAGAGAAAGATTTTTTTCAGCTGCCAAGATGATTCTACTGTGCAGCAGGGTTGAGACCCACAGGTCCCCTTTGGACAGGCATGGAAGGTGATACGGCATCCATGTCAAACAGGGATCTCTGCCATCTTCATCAGCACTTTTTAAAAAATGTTTATTTCTTTTGAGAGAGTGAGTGCACCAACAGGGGAGGGGCAGAGAGCAACAGAGAGAATCCCAAGCAGGGATTCACAAGGTCAGCACAGTCCCATGTGGGGCTCAATCTCAGGAACCATGAGATCATGACCTGCACCGAAATCAAGACTCTGACGCTTAACTGATGGAGCCACCCAGGCCCTTCCATTAGTGCTTCTCAAACTGCCGAGGCTGAAGGACCAGTCAGGCATGGCCTATTATTTTTGTAAAATATAAATAAAAACAAATTACTAGAAGGAAAATGAGGTAAAATGAGAAAACAAACACATATGTAGAATACAAACGCCAATGTTTTATTAGATTCAATAGAAATGAATTTCTCTAAAAGGTTCTATCTACTTGATCGCATTTTGGTATTTATCTTGCTGGGAACCTGTGACAAACCATCCATAGGACAACACTTTGACTCTGACTGTTCTAAGTTATATTCTAGATGAGGGTGGAGGCAAGGACAAGACAGCAGACACACAAAACATACAACAGTAACAGGACACACAGGCTGTACTTATTGCTTTTAAGGAGGAAGCCCACTGAATCCTCAGAGCCCCCAAGACATCAGAGCTCCGTGGGACCACCAGGTCTGAGGGCCTTATGCTCAGGTTTTTTTTTTTAATTTTTTAATGTTTTATTTATTTTTGACACAGAGAGAGACAGAGCATGAGAGTGGGAGGGGCAGAGAGAGAGAGAAGGAGACACAGAACCGGAAGCAGGCTCCAGGCTCCGAGCTAGCTGTCAGCACAGAGCCTGATGCAGGGCTCGAACCCACGAACGTGAGATCTGACCTGAGCCGAAGTCAGAGGCTCAACCGACTGAGCCACCCAGGCGCCCCTATGCTCAGCTTTGAAGAGCCAAACTTTACTCTTATGAGAACACTTATGTGACAGGGCACTTAGCACTGTCCCAAGCCTCAAAATATTTTAGAAACCGATTATAAAGCAAAGGTCACTTTCTTTTTAAAGGAAATACGCCTTTCCAGGGACCAGACACTGATGTATGCTCTAAGGATACTTTCTTCCCAGTATGGAGGTCCTCAAGCGTGAGAAAATTATTTGGGGAATGGAGAAGGAGGATCTCTCCCTACAACAGAGCACTCTGCTCTGGTGACACAATAGTCATGTCTACTCCATGCATGCATCTCTCCCTTGAACAATGCTTAATAAACATGGACAGACCCTTGAGAGCCTCTCACACTGCTAGGGTGTACCCTCAGTCCATCACCACCTCCAGTAGGCAAGAGACCAGATTTAAGTTCCTACTTTCTCTGATTTTACACCACTTCTGAGAATTTCCCCAGTCACCTTGATTGGACTTGCACAATCCCTGGTTTTCATCGGTGATATATTTATTAACTGTCTCCAGCACATGTTTTATCCACAGATGACTCATCTATCATGAGGCAATTACTCCTCGTCTTATTATGGGCAATATTTCCCTTCTGCCTATAACGCTTGGCCTTTCCTTTCTTTGCCAAACTCCTACTCACCTTTTAGGTTTAAGCTCTCAGGTTGACTCCTCTGAGAAGCCACCCTTGATCTTCCCCTCAGCTGGGGCTCAACTCTCTGTGTCCCCAGGAAAGCACATAGTCCATGATGTTGCAATGGGCCAGTTCCTCTCTTCTCCCCAGTTGACATTTCAGCTTCTTGGAATATCAATCCTGGCTTTTATTTATTTTTTGGATCCCCAAAATCCATACATGGTAAAGACTCCCCCCAAAATGATTGGTGAAATAAACTGATTTTCTAGTTCCATTCTCAGAGAGTGGTGTTATGGCAAGGGGCAACATGCTATATGATTAACTGCAAATCTTATAAAGCCTTGGTGGTGGGAGGGGTGGGGAAACTGTCTCAAGCTGGAGACCATGAACATTAAGTGGTGAACAATAAAAGTGTGTAAGGAGTATGATGATATAATCAGTGATTTAGGAGAAATTAATTTCATTGTTCTGAGGAAAGAGATTAAGTTTGGGTAAAGACTAAATCTGGAAGACCAATGAAAACAGTGACAATACCGCCCAAGAGTGAGAACTGACACTCACCCCCACCTTCCCCCCACCCAATTCTGATAAGTCACCCACACCCTTCCTAGCCCTCATCTTTGATCAATAATCACAGTCATGGGGAACTTTGATGTTGAAGGGAGTCTCCTATGCCTCAAATGCAAGGGAAGAAAATTCAGAAGTCTGTTGTAATAGTCTGGATGTGAAGTACTAGAAATTTGATGTATGAGCGTTACATATTAAACCAGTTTAAATAATGATTCCAAAAAAATTTTTTAAGTGTATTTATTTTGAGAGAGAGAAGGGAGGGGAAAGAACGAATTGGAGAGGGGCAGAGAGAGAGAGAGAAAGGTTCCAAGCTGTCAGCACAGAGCTCAATCTCCCCAACCGTGAGATTATGACCTGAGCCAAGATCGAAAGTCAGACACTTAACCGACTGAGCCACCCAGGCGCCCCAATAATGATTCCAATTTTTATCTTGGATATAAACTTTTGCTGGTGGCAAAGCAAAAATCTACTGGAAGATAACAAATGGTTTTCTTAGAGCTCATTACTAGTCACCTAAGTTTGTGTGAATTTCTAGTAAGGGCAGCAAATCCCTGGACTGGATTTATTGAATACAGCGATCTTTTATGGAATGCTTGATAAATAACACAGCATGTTCTTAATGGTCTGATAATTTTCATTGGAAAAACCTCCTGTACTGTTCTTGTAGGAATTCGGCAAGTTATACTTTTTTCTTCCTTCACTGTCAACATCCAGCAATATATTAAATCCAAAATTAGGTCATGCTTCATTTTCTTCAACTTTCTTTAGGCTGAACTCAGAAATGAAGGCAGCTACCCACCATGAGTGTGACAAATCATGTTTCTCTGACCAACATTAGTCAATTATAAAATCCTAGGGGTGCCTGGGTGGCTAGTCGGTTAAGTGTTTTGTCTTAGGTTATGACCTCGCAGTTCGTGAGTTCAAGCCCTGCATCGGGTTCTATGCTGACAGCTCAGAGCCTGGAGCCTGCTCCAGATTCTGTGTCTCCCTCTTTCGCTGCCCCTCCCTCCCTCCTCTCTCTCTCTAAAATGTAAAATAAAATATTTTTAAAAAATTAAAAGAAGTTAAATTCTATAATTAGCAATCCAAGTGTATTGTTCCTAGTTCTTCACTTCTTTAGATTCTTCTAGTACCAATAGTTGTTCTGAGGATCATCAAAGTCACACAATCTAGAATACTCTCCATCCTACCTGAGTATCGGGCTTAAGGTGGGGAGGGGGCAGCTAAAGGACAGAACAAGCCTTAAACTTGAGGCTTAAATTTTTGTGCATCATCTCTCTTTTTTTTTTAATGGCAGTCTGACTAATGGACCAGTCCAAGCAGGTCTGTGTATCTTTCTTAAATACAGATGTAGGTGTCCCCTGTGTGTAAAAAAGACACTCAAGTAAGAAGAAAACCACATGTAAAGGGAATTTGCAATTAGAGACATTTGAAAGTTGCGATGAATCATAAAGATTAATCCAATAGGAATTTATAGTCTGTTAAAATCAAATTTAAAATTAAATGAAGGACTTTGGAAAGGGGCAAAAGTAATACAGACCATTTGACAAATCAATCTCAGAGGGTATCATCTGCCTTGAGTGGGCCTCTAGAAAGACACCAGTGGTATCAGCCTGTGTCTGATGCGGAAGTAGGGTGTGAAGAAAAGTGTGGGCATTTTCTATTTGCAATGATTCATCTCTGGAGAACTGAGGAAAACTCAGTCTAAAAGCCAAGTTGGGAGTTGGGGTTTGGGTAGAAGACAGGTGGGAGAGAGGGGAAGAAGTGTACCCATAGGCTAAAAATAACTCACAGAGTCAAGAGTTTCCAAGTTTCTAACAGAGAATGTTAAAAATCACAGCTGTTGTACCTACTCATGGAAGTTCACACACATCCTTGGATAAATGCACCCTTAAATTATAGATGCTGGGTTGAGTTTCAAGAGTCCCTCACCCTCACCTCAGGACTCAAAAACACCAGCCTTTATGTCCAACAATAGGGGATAAGTTAGTTACAGTTCATCCGTGCACACATAGAATATTATCCAAGCATTAAAAATTGTGTTTATAAACAAAATGTGCTTATAGAAAGCTTTACTGACATGGAAAAATGCCTCTCATGTATTATTAATTGAAAAAAACAGGATTTCAGGGGCACCTGGGTGGCTCACTCAGTTGAGCATCTGACTTTAGCTCAGGTCATGATCTCCCGGATCATAAGTTTGAGCCCCACATAGGGCTCGCTGCTGGCAGCATGAAGCTCGCTTCAGATTCTCTGTTTCCCTCTCTCTTTCTGCTCCTCTCTCTCTCTCTCACTCTCTTAAAACTAAGTAAACATTTTAGAAAAAGAAAAAAAAGGATGCAAAATTAATATCCATAGTATGAGCTCTGCCTAAGAAAGACACGCATCAGAAGGGATGAACAGACGGAGCACAGGGGCTTAGTACTAAAGACCAAGGAATCTATTCTGTATGATAATCTAATGGTAGATATGATGGATATACATTTGTCAAGACCCATTGAACATACTATATTTTTATTGTATATACTATATTTTTCTGTAAACCTAAGACTGCTCCAGAAAAAACAAGGTCTATTAATGAAAAGAAATAGATGCATTGAAGAAAGACTGGAGGCAAATACAATATCAGCCAGATCGTGTAATCCTATAAGACAGTGATTAAATAAATACCCAGGGTATAGATGCAGCTTGCTTGGAATCAAATTCTGTCTCCTTCACGTATTGCTTAGGCAAGTTTACTTCAACTCCCTGTGTTTCAATTTCCCCATCCATTAGAACACGGATTAGAGCATCACTTACCTCATAAGATTTGTTGCCAGCATTAAATCAGCAAACACATGTATTGTGCTTAAAACATAGCATTACTATCTCTAGGGGGGAGGGGTGGTGTGGTGCTGATTTTAATTTACTAATTTATATTTAGTAATGTTTCTCCAATACATATATATTATCTTGATACTGTGGACAACAATACATTTTGTGTATAAGATAAATATGTGGAGGCGCACCTGGGTGGCTCAGTCGGTTAAGTGTCTGACTCTTGATTTCAGCTCAGGTCGTGATATTATGGTTCAAGATGTAATCAGTGATCATAAGATCGAGCTCTGCATTGACAGCACAGAGCCTCCTTGGGATTCTCTTTCTCCCTCACATTCTACCCCTCCCCTGAGTTCTCACATAGCATGCACTCTCTGTCTCTCTCTCTCTCTCTCAAAATAAATAGAATAATCATTTGAAAAAATATATATGCGCAAAATATGTGTTTATTTTATATTCTCTATTGTTGCTTGACATAAAATGACAACAAACATTATCTCACAGCTTCTATAGGTCAAGGATCTGAGAGAAGGCTGCTGTCATCTGAAACTGAAGGTTCCGTGGGTGCAGAGGATCTATTTCCAAGCTGGCTTGTTCACACAGCTGGCTGGCCTGAGTCGTTGACAGGAGGCCTCAGTTCCTCCCCAGGCAAAACCCTCCACCGTGCTGCCCCAGTGTCTTCATGACGTGAGAGCTGGCTTCTCCCAGAATGAGTGATCTCCGAGAGAGAAATGCAGAAGCCCCCACGATTTTTGTGGCCAAGTCTTTCTTCAGGATCCTATTGGCTGCCTGGTTCAGCTCTGTTCGGTGTCGGAGGGAACAGCTTACGGGTATATACACCAACGGGCAAGGATAGGGGACCATGGTGGAGGCTGGTTACCATATAAATGTATATGTGTATGGTATGTGCGTGTCTGTGTCTTTTTCTGCCAGCTTAAGCATTACCCCAGTGCCCCTGCATGTATTCTTGTTTTGTGTATTTTATTGAAGCAACCCCTGACTCTCAACTCCTTTCGGCTGCCTATTACTTGGTCTTAGCAACCTCTTCCTACCTTCCTTCCTGCCCCAGCTCCCTCCACTCTTCCTTTCTTCAGGAGATACTTATACTATACCTGTTAAGTGACAGTGAATCACCTCTGTCCACCCTTCTGACCCTCTATCCCTCTCCTGCTCTCTGCTTTCCTTTAGGGTCCCCAACACCAGACCATGTGGACCAGGCCAGCTCATCTTTCACAAGAGCATCTAAAGCTTTCATGTCCAGGGGCCCCTGGGTGGCTCCATCAGTTTAGCATCCGATTTTGGCTCAGGTCATGATCTCAAGGTTTGCCTCAGGCTCTGTGCTGACAGCTCAGAGCCTGGAACCTGTTTCTCATTCTGTGTCTCCTGCTCTGATCATGATCCCTTGCTCATGATCTCTCTGTCTCAGAAAAAAAAATTAAATTAAAAAAATATCTTTTAAATAGAGCTTCCATTTCCAAGTCTACCTATTTCCAGATGTCCCCAAGCTCTGGTGCCTATCACTCTCCTCCCCATCACCAGATCTCTCCCATATCTGGGCTGCAGTGTAGAGCTGGTTAAAGGTGAGGCTTGCTGCAGATTCCTTGTCATGCTAATGATAGTCCTCCTTGTCCCACTTAATAGGCAGCTGAATCTGAGATGGTGCTCAGCATAATATCTGGAAAATCAGAGAAAAACACACACAGAACAGTTCAAGAGGGACCAATTAGCTTCCTGAAAATCCAACATAGATCAAAGAGCCTCATATTTTATTCTGAGGTTTTCACTTCTCTGTAACTGTAAACCTCTAAAGATTAATACAAACTCAGCTTAGATAGCTTACCACGGTCATTAACAACAGACCACTAATAAATACATGGTCTGTAAGATGCTTAGGAGCTCCCAAAGGCGAACAACTGAGACAATGACTCAGCTTCGCACCCTTGGTTTGACAGTGGGTCTCCTAAGAGACCTAATGCATAGGCAGAGAAAAAGCAGAAATAACAACAACAACAACAACAAAGAGTGGGCCTGAGATGGTCCCTCTCTGTGCTCCCCTGGTCCGTGTTACCTATCCCTCTTATAGTCATTTTAACACTCCATTGCAATTGTCAGCTAACTTGTCACTGCCCACCCCCTGCCCTGGATTAGCAGCAACTTGTGAATAGAGAGTTTCTGCACTACGTGATGCTCAGTGTAGAGTTGTAGGTTCTGGGAAGGTGTCCCTAGGTCTGCTGGTTTTTTGTGTTTTTTTTGGGGGGATAAGTATATGATTGTTGTTTGGTGGAGGTGGGGAGGAAGTAAAGAGTAATTGCTGTTGCTTTAAAAATATTTGAGGGGCTCCTGGGTGGCTCCGTCGGTTAGGTGTCTGACTCTCGATTTCCGCTCAGGGCGTGATCTCGTAGTTCAGGAGTTCGAACCCCACATGAGACTCTGTGTTGGCAGTGCGGGGCCTGCTTGGGATTCTCTCTCTCTCACTCTTTTCCCCTCGCCCACATGTGCACATGCACCACACGCACTCTCTCTCTCTCTCAAAAACAAATATAAATATTTTTAAAAGTATTTGAAACGACTGATGTAGACGTTGGCTTAGGTTTCTTCTAAAGTTAACCTAGAGGGGCTCCTGGGGGGCTCAGTTGGTTAAGCGTCCGACTTCAGCTCAGGTCATGATCTCACATTTCGTGGGTTCAAGCCCCGTGTCAGGCTCTGTGCTGACAGCTCAGAGCTTGGACCCTGCTTCAGATTCTGTATCTCCCTCTCTCTCTGACCCTCCCCTGCTCACGCTGTCTCTCTCTGTTTCTCAAAAATAAATTAGAAAATTAAAAAAAATTTTTTTTAAGTTAACCTAGAACCTACAGGAAGGAGATAGGTTTGAGAGGGTTATTCAGTAGGATGCCTGGCACACAGTAGGCCCTCAGGAGGGTGAACTTGGGCCTAAAAGGGAGAAATAAAAGAGATACATTTGACAGAAAAAAATCGAACTGTTGTGGCTTCCACAAGGAGGGGCTCATCTCGGATTCCTGTGAAAGATGGAAGGGAGTCCCCAGGCCTGGGGTGGCACGGTAGCCCTGCTGTTAGGTCCTCAGGGGCGCAGGTTCTTTTTGGCTCCCTGGTTGGCCGTCCCTAAGATGTGACTCTCATCCTTACATCTAAATTGTTCACTAGAGCTCCAACATATCCATATTTCAGGTGACCATTGATGAAAGGGACCAAGAAAAGGGGGCAAAGCCCATTGCCTGCCATTCGAAGGAGGTCTCCTGAAGGAGGCACACAGGCCTTCAGCACTGGCTTGCGCTTAGTTCTGCGGCCACACCTGGATGGAGGCAAGGGAGCCTAGGAAACAGGGTCTTATTTCCATGGCTGCCACGTTCCCAGCTAAAATGTGGGGCTCCTTCCATTCTGATACTGAGGGAGAAGGAGAGAATGGGAACTGGAAGTTACATAGTGGCATGTGCCACCATGGAGAATGACAGATTGCCTGTAACACAGGTGTAGGGCGTCTCTCTCCTGCGCTTCCTTTATCTGTCAAGTATATTTACGTGGTGTGTTACAACTGACAAAAGACTCACTCACCTGGTCCATTTTTCATTTATTGCATTCTGGTTATACTAGTATTTAAATAATATATGGCCCTTGTTTAAACACACAAATAAACAAACACACACACAAAAAACTATAGTGCGTATAAGGCTTATATCTCCATTGCTGACCAAGCCCAAGCTTTGACCTTACCCGTCTCATCTCTCAAGACTTGGGTACTGTCATCAGTTTGGCCTGCATTCTGCCAAGTCTTGTTCCATCAGGGACACCCTGAAGAGCTGCCACTGGCCTTGGGAAGATCCTGCAGTCCCTATAAAAGGTGCTCTATATCTTGGGGTGCCCAGCTGGTTAAGTGTATGACTTGATTTTGGCTCAGGTCATGATCTCATGGTTTGTGAGATGGAGCCTTGTGTCTGGCTCTGTGCTGAGCATGAAGCCTGCTTGGGATTCTCTGTTTTTCTCTCTCTCTCTCTGCACCTTCCTTGCTCACAAATGTGCACTCGCATTCTCTCTCTTTCTCTCAAAATGAATAAATAAAACGAGGGGCTCTACATCTTGTGCCTGGCATTCAAAGACCGTTACTTAAACCATCAGACAACATTTCCCCCACATCTGCTCCTTACTGCCTTCTCCCAACCCTCCTGGTCTTCCTCAAATCTCCTTTTGGCCCCACCAGTCTCCACTGACCCCTCCAGCACAGAGCTCTAGACCAGCTGCTTCAGTTGAAGTGGGTTTTTATTCCGGTTTTTATTTCTCCTTCCTGGATCAAGTCTTTGACCAGACACCTCTCAGGACAGCATATGCCTCCCGGCCCCATATTAACCCGTGTTCTGAACCTCCTTTTCTGAGCACTGCACTCACCCTGGGACAAACTGAGCTATCCTCCTCAAGATGAAGGGTGTCTGCAAGTGGCAGTCAAGGTTCTTGAGGGCCTCCCATGGTGCTCTGCAAAAGTCTTCAAACATCTTAAGGCCTGTGCTCTTCCCAACCCCCTAGCTAATGAGCATGGCTTTGCTGACAATGCCAAGCCCCTGCACTGCCTGTTCTGTGGAAGGAAGCTGAGCTTTGGATAGGGTAGACTTATTTGTTATATGTGCTTAGGCAAATCCCTCAAGCTCTAAGAGGATGGTGGACCCCTACACAATTGTGACATTGAAAAGAGGTTAACACATACAAAGCATTCAGCCTAGTGCCTGGCACGTGGTGCTATCAATTGATGGTAATCCTCCCTATGTAGACACGACATCAGCTGTGTCTGATGGAGAGCAGGTTATTTTAAGGCCCTGTCCACACAATTGCAAAGGAGCTACCCCTCAGGTGATCTCCCTTCAACTGCCAGTTTTACTCGCTTCTACAATTGGGTCTTTGCCCTATGCTTGCTTGCTTATTTATTTGTTTGTTTTTATGTTTTAAGATATTCCTGATTGAATTGTGGCAGCACACTGAGAATTTTTCCAAGGCTGTGCCTTGTTTCTGTGTGGGGCTTGCACTATTTGGAATTGAACATATTAGAATCTTTCCACATGTGGCTGTCTTATACATTTAGGTGGGGAGGAACAATCACAGATCTAGTCTTCATGGGAAAAGAGTAGTACAGCCATCAGCAAAAGAGGAGAGATTGGAATGTACATCCATTTCGCTTATAGGGAGCGGCAGCATGTGTTAATATAAACTTTATGGGTGATCACCATAAAACAGATCTTTCTTCCCTAAACAAGCCTATCAGCACCTACACATTGAATTTCCAGTCCTCCAGCTTAGTCATTTTGGGAAACTATATGTTTATCCAACAACTTGACTGTTTTTCAAATACTGTCAACCCCCCTCTATTTTCATGTCTACCACTCAGGTTCGTATACGGGAGGATGCCATCTGTCATTTGCTAGTACTCTGCAATGCCCCCCCTCCTCCATTCAGAACCAATCCCAGTTGAAGCAGGAGGTAAGATAGGACCCCTAAGCCTAGCAGCAGGATTGAGCATTTGGCCTGATGGAGTATTGTCTCTCTGCCCAGCACCATGCTAGGATCTGGGTTCGCAAGGATGAAGACCATAAAGCACCTGCTCCAAAAGACTTTGTAGACCAGTGGAGAAGTGGATGATCTAAAAGCCTAAATCAACATTCTCCCTCTCTTTACAAGGATTGGAATTGCTAAGTGTTCATAGAATTGAAGTCAAGTACTAGGAAACCTGATTGTATTGGCCTAATGCATATACTCCAGTTCCTGTGATAAACCATTAACATCATCCTGGAGGGCCTCTGTAAAAGGTTTGGCTAAAGTCCAACCCAAGAAAAACTAGGCAAATACTGTGAGTGTGGGTCACTTTGCTCCAGCTCAAAGTCAAGTTTACCCAAATGGAAAGCCACAAGTGCTCTTATTTTAAAGCTCCTGCAAAATGAAGAAAGTGAACTGACCATTTTGAAAAGAGCAAAGATGTCAAAGTCTCTTTGCTGCAATTTCTAGATGACTTTATTTACAGAATAAAATATTTAACTTTGGTCTGAATTATTTTGTTACTGATGACATCAAACTAATTAGTTATTCAATCCAATGGAGAAAAAGCTTTCAAATCATTGAGAAGATTTTTTTTATTGTACCTGAGGACATCCTATTGGCTTTATACTAACATTCTAAAAATTAATCCTTAGATTTTTGTGTTCTTCTCCAGATAATTTGTTACACACTTATTAGGAACTCCAGAGCATATAGCAAAAGCCAATGGATTAATTTAAACGGTCTCTAATCGGGAAACCTGGGTGGCTCAGTCGGTTAAGTGTCCGACTTTGGCTCAGGTTATGATCTCACAGTTTGTGGGTTTGAGCCCCGCATCAGGCCCTGTGCTGTCAGCACAGAGCCTGTTTCAGATCCTCTGTCCCCATCCCTCTCTGCCCCTTTCCTGCTCATGCTTGCACGTGCTCTCTCTCTTTCAAAAATAAAAAATACATTTAAAAAGTAAATAAATCAGCTCTGTATCATTCCACAGCAGTTGAAAAAAATTAATAAATGGTCTCCAATCATGAAAAGGTAGAGTTGCTAGTGCTTAAGAGCACAGTGCCCGGTGCTGCTCTGCCAGGATTCATATCCTATCTCTGAAATTCACTGTTGTGTAATATTGAAAAAGCTACTTATTATGGGCTGATTTACATGTCCGTCCCCCCCCCCCCGCCAAATTCGTATGTTGAAGTACTAATCCACAGACTCTCGTATTGTGACTGTATTTGGACGTGGAGTCTTAAAAGATGTAATTAAGTAAAAATGAGATTATTAGGGCCCTGATCTAGTATGACTGGTGTCCTTATAAGAAGAAATTTAGACACAGACACACACAGAGAGAAGACCATGTGAACCCACAGCAAGAAGGTGGCTATCTACAAGCCAAGGAGAGAGACCTTAGGAGGAAACAAACTGCTGACACCTTGACTATGGACTTCAAGCCTCCAGAACTGCAAGAAAATACATTTTTGTTGTTTAAGCACCCAGTCTGTGATAAATGCTTTGTTACGGCAGCCCTAGCAAACTAATTCACCACTCAAATCCTCTGTGCTTGTTTCTCCATCCATAAAATGGGAATAATACTACTTACCTTCAAAGGACTGTTATGAAGATCAAGGGAGCCAACAAACATGAAGTGCTCAGAACTATCCTAGCACACAGTCAGGCTGCTCCATGAGTGGAAGCTGTCAGCATTGATTAGATGCGTACTGTGAGCTCCGCCTATTAGGTACACTGCTTGCTGAATTTACACCTCCAGCTCCTCTCTGAGCAAGTATTAGTATTTCCATTTTGCAGATCCGGAAACTCTAATGTGTAGGTCTTAGGAAACCTAATCATATTTTTTAAAAATTTCATTCATGTTTATTTATATACTTTGAGAGAAAAAGAGAGAGACAGAGCACAAGCAGGGGAGGGGCAGAGAGAGAGGGAGGGAGAATCCCAAGCAGTCTCTGTGCTGTGAGCACCAGAGCCCTATGTGGGGCTGGATCTCTCCAATCGTGAGATCATGACCTGAACCGAACTCGAGCTGGGTGTTCAGCCGACTGAGCCACCCAGGCGCCCCAGGAAGCCCAATCACATTTAATACTGACCTCCCACAATGGAGCTGTACATATCAAAAAGCGCTATAGATAAATGCAAGCAACTTAAGCCACTGAAAGTATAACAGTGTGATGTCAGCAGCCAGCATACAGAGAGCACAAGCCAAGAAGAAGAAAAAGACAGGAATAAAGATGGAGATGTGGACCTCTGCATTTGTAAGCCATAAGCTTTAGCAGCAGAGAAGAGCCGTAGAAGGAGATGTGACCATCTGCATGTTTTATAAAGACTACTATGGATGATAGTAGAACACGGACTGGGGGTGGGGTCAGCATAAAGTTGGGGAAAAAGCTTTAGACCCTCGTGATAACCCAGAGGGTTATGATAAGTCTTCAAATCAGGTGGAAATTGTGGATGTAAGAGAGAGAGAACAGAGATCCTTAGAGATATTAACAGAGTAGAAACAAGACGACTTGATCACTTATTATCTGATCCAGGTGGGATCCAGGTTTCTGGCTTGGCCAAGTGGCTGGGTGGGTTCATGCCTGTCACCAGGAACTGGTGAGAATAGGCCCCCATCGTAGACCAGTCAGGGTGAGGAGCGGGTAGGGTCCCAGGCCTCAAAGGAGGAGAGCTGGTCAAGACTGTCGGAAGGGTTAACTGTGCCATGAGCCATGAGCTGAGTAAGCGGTGAGTGGGAAAGCGTGCCAGGGATTGGGAGAGTCATATTCATTCATGACCTTTGGCAGACAATTTCAAGGAAGAGATGGGGGTGGAAGGCAGATGACAATGAGTTGAAGAGGCAGTGGGAAGTAGACGGAGGGAAGAGAGGTCACAAGGAGTTTAGTTGATTAAGGAAGGTGAGAGAAATAAAGAGAGGCCATCGTAGAGGGGAAGCTTTTGTTAGAACACGGTACTAACAACACTATGTCTTGGGATTCAAGTCTCCCTAAGAGTCCATTAGTACTCTCTTTTTAAAAATGATAGTGATGAACCCTAGCTCAAGGCAACCATTTGGCATATGAATAGTCCATGCTTCACTGGCTCCCGGTGAGGCCAGGCACCCTGACGTGTTGTGATAGATCCACTGATTGCACACTCAACAGCCATTGTCCCCTTCTTTTTCGCTGACAGAACCCAGTTCTCTGGTATGGCAATTTGCCCAGCCCCATAGTATAAGTTGTGATTAATCTAAGACAATTAATGCAATTCTGGCTCCTTTTGCCAGGAACTGTTCTGGTGTATGTGTGTGACTCTGTCCTAGCCAAAAAGATATTGGAGAAAATTTGCTGAAGTCTTCTAGAAAAGATTTCCTCCTCTCCTGTGCCCTTAAAAAGGAGAGGGAAATGGGGAGAAAGCCATTTTTCCACACTCCCCATTCCATTCTATATAGGACATAAAAATAATTGTGAGGAAGTCCAACAAAGTTCTGATTTTTCCAACAATGATTGTTTTGATGCATTCTTAGAAAATTCAAATTGACAATATTTTTAATGCTTATTTTTGAGAGGAAGAGAAAGTGCAAGAAGAAAGGGATGGAGTGGGGTGTGTGTGCAGAGAATCCAAAGTGGGCTCTGTGCTGACAGCAGAGAGACCAATGGGGATTTGAACTCACAAACGGCGAGATCATGACCTGAGCCAAAGTCAAATGCTTAACCCATTGAGCCACCCATGTACCCCTCAAATTGCCAATTATTAAAAAAGTTTCCAGATATTCCTACTTTGAAAAGATACTAAGTAGACTTTAGTTACCCTATTCAACAGTCTAACAATGACCTTGGCCTTTCCTATCTGACTTGTAGGAGCCTCAGTTTCCTCACTGGTGTCCTGGTGGTGGGACTAGCTACTACATGAGCACACACTGAGAACTACAATAGCACGTGTAAAGTGCCTAGCCTATAAGTGGCAATAGTGCCCAGCTCCGATTTTCATGCTGGTTCTTTACACACACCCTCACCACCCCATCCCCTTGTCACACTCCTACATCCTCACTAGGAGAGACTAACAATGGCCAGGGCTGTGGGTAAGTTACTGAGAGTCAGTCCCCTCCCCAGGAGATCTTAGGAGACCCCAATCCCATCCTTCATTGTTCCAGGTCACTCACTGGCTTCTAGCTCCATGGGTTTTCTTCCAGCTCAAATGTAGCCTGCTGACTTGGGCACATCCCCCTGCAACCTGCCTGCCTGTCCACGTAGTCCAGACTGTCTTGGACTGCTAGACCATTGAGCCCCCAGACATAGTGCCTAGGCCTTGGACCCATGCCTGTGGCAGTCCAATTTCCCAACTCTTGCCAGCCTATTCCAAGCTTCCAACCCTGCTCACTGCCCAGTCAGCCAAATTTTCTTAGCATTACAGCAGGTCCCAGGGAGCCAGTCCCGCTTTCTGACCAATAAGGCACAAAATCAATCACTCTATGGCCAGAAGCTAACATCAACCAAATTCACACCCTTAGATACCTTGGCACGCCTTGAGGAAAAAGGATGGATGTCTCTGTCTCTCTTTTATCCTCAGCTTAGAAAAGCTGCTGAGTAATGAGGAGGGCTTACTTTGGGCTAAGAAAGTGATGGAAATCCAGTACTAGTGCTTAATAGCAATTTTAATTTGAGCAAACTCTACTTGACCTATTTAACTGTAACAATAATAATGGTACTTAATATTTTCTGATCACTTATTTCTCTACTAAACACTTTGCAATGCATTGTTTTCCATTCTCTCAGTTGCCCTGTGAGGGGGATTTTCCTATTCTCCTAATTTTACAGATGAAGAGCCCAGGACTTAGAGAGTTAAGTAACTGCCAAAACTAGTGACTAGTGGGTGGAGGAACTAGATTGTGATTGGAGGCGAGACTTTGGGACTCAGCTCCCTTATCTGTGACATGTGCACAATCATAACAACCTCATAGAATGGATCAAGAATAAGAGACATAACCTAATAGATGCCTGGTCATGCTAGTTCCTTTTTACTGTCTTCGCTCTTAGAGGAGTCAACACAGACCATGAAGACAGCGGGCTTTCAGTAAAGATCTGGTCCCAAGACCGACAATTCCAGAGAAGAACTGATTCGAAAGAGGAACTGCTATTGCTGCCTGGGGGGCCCTTCGTCAGCCCTTTTGAAAGAGTCCTTGAAAATGTCAACCTCTTTTCAACTCAGTATGTTGGACACGAAGAAACGTAGGCTGTTTTTACATTCCAACACTTCTGATGCCAAATGTGTGGATTTCCATCCCCCTCCCCCAAGACCACCCTATTATCCATGTCTCCAAACACCAGCTGGAAATCCTGCAACTTAAATCAGTTCTGACGCTGACTACCTTAATGTCAGACCCCGTAGGTTAAAGGCTCAGTCCCACAAGACTACCCCGACTTCAGATGCCAGTTGCATATCATCAGCCACCTGTGCTTCCGACCAGATGGCCACCATTAGGTGCTCCCATGAGTCCTTTTTGGGTTTGGTAACGTGCTAGATTAGCTCACAGAACTGAGGAAAACAGTTTACTTACTATTAATGGCTTATTATAAAGCTGCAATTCAGGAACAGCCAAATGGAAGAGATGCATTGAATAAGGTATGGGGGGGGGGCTTCCATGCCCTGTCTGGCATGCTACCCCTGCCCCAACACCTCAATGTATTCACCAATCCAGAAGCTCTCTGAACCCTGTGATTTAGGGGCTTTTATGAAGGCTTCGTTAGGTGGGCACGAGTGATTAAATCATTGGCCAGGGATGACTAACTTAATCTCCAGCCCCTCCCTTCCCTGGAGGTCCAGGGGTGGGGCCAAAAGTTCCAACCATCCAGTCCAAGCTTTGTGGGAGCCCCTCAGCCAAAAGCCATCAGCATACTGAAGGCACTCTCTACACTCAAGAGACTCCAAGGGTTTTAGAGGCTCTTGTGCTGGAACTGGGGACCAAGACCAAATCTGTATTTCTTCTTATATCACAACATCGCCCCGTGACACTGCTGGTGAAATGATGTCTGCCAGAAACACACTTTCTTTTAGAGGACATCCCATATCAGTTGGGACAGGACACAGACTGTTTAGCCAGGTCTGTGGAGCGGAGGGGTATTTAGATAGTAATCTTGTGGGAAGTTCCTCAGAATTGACTCAAGTCTCTAATTTAGAACCACATGTAAAAATTGCTTTTTGGAAAAAGACTCAAATTTACTTCAATGAAACTTCTTTCTTTCCATAATGTGAGAGCCAAGTGCTCACAGACCCACCCACATTCTGGTTTCCTCCACCTCCTTTTACTGTCATTTAGAAGTTCATTCCCCTCCCTGCTTAGTCCTGTCTTTCCCGGCACTGTTAAGAATAGTATAATTTGGAGTGGGTTTTTTTTTTTTTTTTCCCATTCTCTTCTGGTCTATGTAAATTGTGAATTTATTTCATTCCAGATGTCTTTCCCCAACCTGCCTAAAAAACATCCAGAATTATTTTTAAACATAATATGGGTGCTTCCAAATAAAACAAATATCCTAATTGCTTGTGGGTTCCTGAGTTACAAGTCCTGGCCTGTGGTGGGGAGAAAGGAACATGGAGGCCAACAGGACAAAGGAAGGCCTCTGAGACTTGCCCTGTGAGCTGGCCTGCCTCCCCCTCCTCCGTTTTCTACTTCTTGGGCACTGTCATGGAGTCAGGGTTTGTGTCCCTCCTCCTTTCCATTTGTTGAGGCCCTAATCCCCCATGTGACTCTATTTGAAGACAGCATCTCTAAGGAGGTAATAAAGGCAAAACTAGGTGATAAGAATGGCGCCCTGACCCCACAGTAGGAAGAGACACCAGAAAGCTCACTCTCTCTTTCTCCGTGTGCACCCAGAAGAAAGGCCACGTAAGGACAAAGTGGCCATCTGCAAGTCAGAAAGAGAGCTCTCTCAGAAACTGAACCCAGCCAGACCTTGGTCTGGAGCTTCCAGCCTCCAGAACTGTGAGGAAGTAAGTTTCATTTGTGTACGCCCTGCAATCTATGGTATTTTGGTAAGGTGGCCCAAGCAGACTGGGACAGGTCAGCGCACCGTGGCTGCCCTTGGTGTGCCCTACTTACGTAGCTCACTTCTGTCCCACAAAGCACATAGATCTTCTGCTGAATTTCAGCAGCATCCTT
Organism: Suricata suricatta; assembly: GCF_006229205.1. Lineage (NCBI taxonomy): Eukaryota > Metazoa > Chordata > Mammalia > Carnivora > Herpestidae > Suricata > Suricata suricatta. The sequence goes on along the minus strand of NC_043702.1, from coordinate 98,601,365 downwards.
TTCCCCCAGGAGCTAATCTGAGAGAGTGACACCAAATCACACACTGCTCCCCGGTAATACATTATCAGGGGCCCTTAATGCCTCCACCCAATGGTTCTCAACTCTGTCTGCACGTGGGAATTGTCCAAAGAATTTATTGAAATACAGATCTGCATGTTTCATTCACTCCAGATCTGGACGTATTGCCCTGGAAACCTGATATTTTTTAAAGATTAGTTTCATTTTTTATTATAAATGTAACTCACACTTGTAATTTTTGTTGTAATTTCGTCCACATCACAGACACGGGTTTTTTTAAAGTTTTATTTATTTATTTTGAGAGAGAGAGTGAGTGCTAATGTGAACAGGGGAGGGGAAGAGAGAGAGGGAGAGAGAGAATCCCAAGCAGGGTCTGTGCTAACGGCGACCTGGGGCTCAAACTCATGAACCATAAGATCATGACCTGAGCCCACATCAAGAATCGAATGCTTAACTGACTGAACCACCCAGGCGCCCCCATCACAGACATATTTTAAGAAAAAAGTAAAAAAATCGCCCTCCCGCCATCCCCGTCTCACTCCTTGGGAGCAAACACTGCTGAGTGTTTTGCGTGTCTTTTTCTCAGGAGTTCTCTCTGTGTGTTTTGCCAAATCATCCACATTTATGTTTTACAATATATACATATATGTATATACATATTTTACAAAACTTTTGAATTTTTTACAAAAATGTGATCAAATTATCATGCTTGCCGATTTCATTTCCAATAAATCTTGGAGAACGCTCACATTGCTACAGACTGAGTGAGCTCTTTCTTCCTAAGATTTTCACCACATTGCACCATGCAGGTGGGCCTCACACCTCAACTGAGAGGGAAGTGCAGACAGTTGGGGAGGGCCTGCAGAGAGTGGGAAAACTGAGTCAGTGCTTCCTGGGATGCCCTCTAACTTCAAGTTCTTAAATTGTACTGAAAGTGGCTGTCTGCTGATGAGAAAATGCCTTAGTAGAGACCTAAGATTATTTTTTCTTGTTTTTTTGTTTTAATTAATCTCTACGCCCAATGTGGGACTTGAACTCACTACCCCAATATCAAGAGTTGTATGCTCTACTGACTCAGCCAGACAGGCTCTCCAAGACCTTCGGTTTTTTCTTGAGCATCCTTCTTCCTTAGAAGCTAATCTGAATGATGGTTGGAAGGGTAACACCACAGAACCAAGACAGCACCAGAGCCTAGCACTCTTCCCAGATAATATATTAAAAACAGCCCATGTAAATTGGAGGAAAACATATACAGTTGATACTTAGATAACAGGGATTTGAACTGTGTGGGTCCATTGTATGTGGATTTTTTAAATATACATAATACAGTACTATACTGTAGTGTATTTTTTCTTCCTTAGGATTTTCTTAATAGCATTTTCTTTTCTCTGGCTTCTTTTACTGTAGAACACAGTATATAATATACAAAATATGTGTCAATCGACCGTTTATGTTTTCAGTAAGGCTTCGTTAGTAGTGGGCTTTTCATTGTTAAGTTTTGGAGGAGTTAAAAGTTTTACGGGGATTTCAGACTACCTAGGGGGTTGGTGCCTCTAACCCTCACATTGTTCAAAGGTCAACCATACTTTGGAGAAGAACTTTGAATATGCCCTGGCTCTCTGTGATGCTTTGTTCACTGGAGTATGGGCCTCGGGGCACTGTAGGGGACTGTGGGAGGTGAGGCTTACCTGGACAGTCCCTCTGTAGGAACTGAGGAAAGAGCAGGTGCATCTCGAGGGACTGTCTTGAGAATGAACCTGTGACTTCACAGAGACAAAAAGACTGGGGAAAGTGTGTGATATCATTTCCTAGATAATTAGAATAAGTAGGGTTACCCTCTAGATTTGGGACTCTTTCAATCTCTTATCCTTTGGGTGATGTGTTGGTGTGGAGAGAAACTGCCCTCTAGCTCTGGTTCCATCACTACCTCAGTGTGTGATGTTGGATAAGTTTTTTTAACCTAACTGAGTACCAGTTTCCTCATCTATGAAATGAAATGAGGGTGCCTGGATGGCTCAGTCTGTTAAGTGTCCGTTTTCAGCTCAGGTCATGATCTCATGGTTCGTGGGTTCCAGTCCCCCATCAGGCTGTGTGCTGACAACTCAGAGCCTGGAGCCTGCTTCAGATTCTGTGTCTCCCTCTCTCTCTCTGCCCCTCCCCCACTCATCCTCTGTTTCTCTCTGTCTCAATAATAAATAAAAACATTAAAAATTTTTTTTTAAAAAGAAATGAGGCTAGGAAGTTAGATGACTTCTAGGGTCCCTTCTAGGGCCTTGAAATACTGGGTTCAGGATTGTTACCATATACAAACTAGAGAGGAAATTTTTAAGAATTAGCACTAAATTCAGTTATTTACAAAACACATGGTAGAATCCCATTACCCAGATGGTGCTTCCTGTTTACACTGTTTTCCTGACTTGAGTAGCACTTTTCCTTTCAGACCTTCCTATGCGCATAGAGAGTTACAGCATTTGATCTTGAGGGCTTAACTGGCTTTCTTCCAGAATTGCAACCACCGTGTCACTTAGTTCATGAGGATATTGTCCAATTTAATGCTTTGTAGTTGTGTCTTCGATGCGCTTAAGCTTTACCCATGTACCAGGAATGGTATGTTACATAGCACATGGCTGTTTCTAGAAGAGATACTTGGATTTGAATTTTGCCTTGTAGCAGCCAGGGATTGGGCTGCAAACAGGAAGAGTTTCTAGTTGACTTTTGCAGAAGAGAAATTTCTGTGAGGAGCAGTGGGTAAGTCATGGAACTACTGGGTGGTGGGAGGCCCTCCTGGGGAAGGACCCAAAGGAAGCAAGGCACTGTCGAGAGGCTGCCTAGAGAGACACCAGCTTGAGGGGGTGGGTGGGACTCTTGTCACTGCATTTTAGGGCCACTCTGTATTAGCCCTAACTGACTCTGTGCTTTGGCTTGTCTCCCTTGAGAGTTAAAATTTTTTTTAAGTTTATTTATTAATTTTGAGAGAGAGAGGGCAAGCACGAGCGGGGCAGAGAGAGGGAGAGAGAATTCCAAGCAGCCTCCACACTCTGCATAGAGCCCAATGCAGGGCTCAAACTCAGAACCGTGAGATCATGACCTAAACTGAGAACCAGTCGGATGCTTAACCAACTGACCCAGCCAGGCACCCTCTCAAGAGTTAAGGTTTTGAGCAACCAGGGAATGGAAAGAGGGAGTATCTTCCCCTTCAACTTGATTTCCACAGTGGGTGGCAGACCCCTCCTCTCACTTACCTTGGTGTTTCTCCCAAATAAAAAGGATAGCCTCAAGTGGACATCCATCTGCAAAAGAAAAGAATGCTGATTCTCTTCGTATTACATACAAAAATTAAGTCAGGTCGGACCATCGACCTAAATGTAAGTTTCAAAACTGTGAAACTTCTAGAAGAAAGCATAGCATAAGTATAACCAGATGCTAGGCAGCTGAAATGGCAAATGTTCACCTCATGGCTCTGCCACATGCCACTACCAGCTAAGTGACCTTGGTGAAATGAGGAATGGGACAATGCCCACCTCTGGGACAGCCATATGGATTCAAGGGGAATGCGGGCAAGACTTCAGCCAGGGCCTGACGCTGCTCCCCAACCCCTCTGGGTCACAACGTTCTCCCAAGCCTAACCTGAAGCTTGGACATTCCTGGATTCCTACGCTCCCAGCCTCCAGGTTGTCATTCTGACTTCAAGATGGTGTAGGAGGTCTAAAAGGGGACAGGTCATTTTCACACCTCTTGGTTTTTGAAGCCTTGAAAGCCCTGAAACTCACCTTCCTTGGGGATGTGGGCAGCTGTACAGAAGATCTCTCAGGCGCTTGAAAAACTTAGGTGGGCTGTCTCAGGAGCTCCCCAAAGTATCTCTGGTGAAACATATTGGGGATTGCTGGGGGCCTGTGTCAGCAGGTGGGAGGTAGGAGCTATGACACCTGTTAATGTGGATTCATCTGTCCTCTGGCTTCCGGGGCCTGAGGGAATGTGGGATACACAACCCCCTTCTCACTGGATTCTCATTACAGCCCTTTGAGGTGGGCAGACAACACTCTGCAGGCTCAGTTGTTTCTCTGGAAGAATCCGAAACTAACAAACTACAAGATACTTGCTGAGACCTCCCAGGTCAGGCTACCGGGCTTGTTTTCCTGATACTGAGCTCAGCGTCCTTTCTACCATCCAACGCGTTTTCCTGTGTCGGTACCTCCATTATTAGAACACCTGGATATTCTTAGCTAACAATGGGTGCCATAAATAAATGCATGTCCATTTCCCCACATTTCCGCACAGATCCATACAGACGGCAGAGCCCTTTCAATGAAGGCACTGCATGGAAAGGCATTTCACAGAGTAGAAAGAGAGCGACTGCATTCATCATCATGGAGCAGCGGAAACTGGCTTTGCGAGATGGAATGGCCTTCAGGGAAGATGGGCATCCTGTGCTTGTTGCCAGGGGACTCTTAGTGATGGAAAGTTAGGGCTGCCATTCCAGGGCCCGAATGGAAGGCTTTTCCTCTGTCCCCCGGGAAGCGCTGCCTGCTGCTGTCCCCTGCAGAAACCGGACTGGAGCTCTGAGTGCTTTACTAGCAGGCCAGGATCCCCAGCCAAGGCCTAGGTGGGGGAGGGGAGGGGTGACTACCTGGCTTTCTCCTTTGCATTCACCGAGCCAAGGAGGAGGATGAAAGAAAGACCCTGTAAGAAAGCAGAGGTCAGAGGCTAAGAGAGACCAAGTTTTGTGTCCGGCTGGGAGGCTGTGATAGAACTGGGGTACAGAGGCGTGGTGTCAAGAGCCGATAAGGATCCCTAGGACGATCCTGTCCAGCAGACAGGAGATGATCAATGACTGCTTGTCGAAGCAATTACTTTAATAGTTCAGCAACCACAGAGTCCTCTGGGGTCAAGGCAGTTCCCAAAAGGGATGGCGTAGGCAGGGTGGGGCAGGAATTTCTATGTGGCTGAGAGGCCCTTTGGGACCCATAAAGTCCAGTGTGGAGGCTTCTCTGCCTCAGAGCCCAAGTGACCTCCTCATCCACTGGTTTTCACTCTGCCTTCGGGGAAGTGGGGCCTCCCGCAAAGTGCAGAACCCTGCAGGTGTGTAACTGCAGCAGGCCTCTGTTTGTGGCCAGAAAGGCAAAGTAGGCCTTGATGCAGTGCTGTGAAATGTTAACACAAAATCTAGGCGTCTTCTAAAAAATTTTTTCACATTCATTTATTTATTTATTGAAAGATAGAGCACAAGTGGGGGAGGGGCAGAGAGAGAGGGAGACACAGAATCTGAAGCAGTTCCAGGCTCTGAGCTGTCAGCACAGAGCCCCACGCAGGGCTCGAACTCACAAACTGTGAGATCATGACCTGAGCCTAAGTCGGATGCTTACCAGCTTTAGCCCCCCAGTCACCCCAGTCACCCCTAGAAAGTATGTTTTAAATGGAGAAAGAGAGAGAGGAGAAAGAAAGCTGAATTTGCAGAGTTACTCAGAAAATGAACAGGTTGACCATAATCAATTTGTGTAGATGATGACCTGTAAAGAACCATCTATACCCTTAGAAACCGTGTGCATATTTAGTAACCTTGAAGACATTGTTTAGGATCATGGAAGGTGACAGCTGTTTGGACAGAATGACACGGACTCAGCTTGAGTTCTGGGAGGTTCTGTTTATCTGGGGTGTGACTTTGATCACCTGGTCCCTTTGTGTGGGGGGGAAGGGTGACAGAAGCTGACTACAGTCCTGGCTCCAGCACCTTCCCCGTCTTGGCTGCTTGGCACTCAGGCATCCATCTCAGCCTTGGTGGATACTGGGTGCTGATGGCTTTGGTGACCCTCAGGGACGCCCTCTTGGCTGCCTGAGCTCAGTGTCCTTAGCTGTCTCTCCACTCTCGTTGCTCCCTAATTCCACCGTCACACCATCCTTGGGAATGCTGTTGGCCTGGCCCAGCCCTAGAAGATAGGTTTTCTGGCGTTTGACCTCCGCCTCCTTCCTTTCTCCCTTCTTTCCTCCCCTGATTCCATGTAAAGTGACATGGTTGGACTGGACTGGCCCAACATTCCTTTTCCTCTAACCACCCTATGGGGCCAGGAAGGAGGTGCCACTGGGATATCTGGGCAGGGCTCCTCCCAGAAACCACTGAGGCAGGCGTGTGGGGAGTCCCCATGCTATGTCCATATGGCTTTTCTGTGTCACAGAGTTGAGATGGCTTCCTGGATACAGTTAGAACACCCAATGAGCCAACCTGGGAGCCATGGAAAATAAGGGCAGGACAGAAGGCAAGGACTCAAGGACCAGCCTGCCATCGGAGGGCATGCCCGTCAGACTCAGGGCTGTTAGTGGAGCAGGTTTGTCATCCTATTCTCTCAGGCTCACAAGCAACTCATTGTTCTCAGAAAGCAGCAGCCACTTCCGGGGAGCCTTCAGCATGTGGGTGTGATAAGCCAAGGATGCTAGTTTCCAGCCAGGCTCAGGGCCTTCCTCTAACAAGGAAGGGGGAGGTCATTCTCAGCAGGGTATTTGTTTTCTGCTGCTGCTATAACAAATCACTACAAATTTAGCAGCATTTAAACAATGCAGGTTGGGGCGCCTGGGTGGCTCAGTCGTCTGACTTTGGCTTAGGTCATGATCTCACGGCTTGTGGTTTTGAGCCCCGCGTCGGGCTCTGTGCTGACAGCTAGCTCAGAGCCTGGAGCCTGCTACAGATTCTGTGTCTCCCTCTCTCTCTGCCCCTCCTCTGCTCGCACTCTGTCTCTGTCTCTCCCTCTCAAAAATAAATAAACATTTAAAAAATGTAAACAATGCAATTTATTGTCATATAGTTCTGTGGGTCACAGTCTGACATGGGTCCCCACATGGTTGCAGGGTCACATACCTTTCTGGAGAGGAACCATTTTCTTGTTCACGCCATCAGTAGGACTCCGCTCCATGAGGTCCGGGACCCACGTCTCCTTGTCCTTGCTGGCTGGGGGCTCTCTCTGGGCCGTGTACATAAACCCCGACAGCAAAAGGAACCAGCGACGGGACTTCTCACGCTGCTGTCTCTCTGACCTTCCTTCGGCTGTCACGTCACTCCTAACCACAACTGGGAATGGTGAGTCCTTACTCGTGTGGTTAGCTTGGGTCCACCCAGATTACCCAGCATAATCTCCCCATCTCAAAATCCTTAACTCCATCAGCAAAGCCCCTTTTGCCATGTGAGGTAATACCCATGGGTTCTGGGGATTAGGGTGTCAGCATCTTTAGGGGGTCATTATTCTACCTCCCACAGTTAGGGTTAGGCTATGTGAGTCGTTGACCCTCAGTGAGATGTCACACTAGAGCAACAGACCTTCATCATGTGACTCACACCTTTTATGCATGTTGAGAGACACAGAACTGGGTGACAGTGCTGGCGGGGCCGAGTGCAAAGTGAGACTTGAATGTAGCTGTCCCAGGCCCTTTGTGTTCAAGCCATCAGATTCACTCAGTAATTAACGTTCACACGGCTTTGTGAAATGCAATTATATAGGCTAGCTCATAAAGTGTTGTGTTTTAAAAGATCTAACACAAACGGAGTCCACTCAGCCTGATTTTCCTGTTCTAGTGTTGTGGCATAGTCAGGACCCTTCTAGAACTCCTACTGCCAGCCCCCTTTTGCCAGTGTGGTTTGGTCCTTTTTAGCCTCAGACCTACAGGCTGAACAGAAAAGGCAATACTGACATGACCTGAATTCTGAATTCACACTTGCTGCTCCTTCTGGCTGTGCTGACCTCTCCCCTCCCCTCCAAGGGCCTTAGCAACTCCTCCTACGTGTCCTTTTGCCCCTCCCTGCTCAAAGTACACACGAGGACATCATCTGACAGCTGTAGGAAATGCAGATTCTCAGGCCCCTCCCCAGACATGTAGTTGAATTCCATCCCTGGGGATTATGGGCACTTCAAAGTTTGAGCAGCACTGGCCAAGGGCCTGCTAGGTGACTTCTCTTCCATGAGGCCCTTCCTCACTGGCCCATACCCGGCTGAAAAGGCTCTTCCCAAGGCTCCCATTGTTCCCCGTTTGGACTTTTTCATAAGGAGGGGGTATAACTGGATGTGAAAAGGGACCTTTCCTGTTATCCAGAAGTTTCAGCAGAGGCAGAGGACAAAACAGTCAGTGCCAAGAACCCTCCCATCACACAAAGTGCTGAGACCCCAGCCTTCCCCCACTTCCCGCCCACGAATGACAGTCAACAAGAGGCTGACGGGGGGGCTACGTGTTCCCAGCACCCCCAGTGCCCTTCTGTGGGGCAGGGGAGACAGGTGCTTCCTTCTCACCTCAAGGTAAGTGAGAAGGGCATCAGGGGGAGCTTTAAGTGTTTGGGGAAAGCTGACGACTGGTCCCAAAAGTCAGGGGAGCATCAGACCAACACTGCCCTACCCCAGAAGGCAAGGAGGAGAAGGTGCACGGTTCTCCTACCCTAGACGTGGCTCACGAACCAGGCAGACCACCTGAGGCCTCATTGAAAGGACCCTAACCCAGGGTGCCTGGCTGGCTCAGTTGGTAGAGCACGTGACTCTTGATCTGGATTGTGAGTTCGAGCCCTACGTTAGGTGCAGAGATCACCTTTAAAAAGGGGGGGGAGGGGCACCTGGGTGACTCAGTCAGTTAAAGGTCCTACTTTGGCTCAAGTCATGATCTCACAGTTTGTGAGTTTGAGCCCTACATTGGGCTCTGTGTTGACGGCTCACAGCCTGGAGCCTACCTCAGATTCTGTGTCTCCCTCTCTCTCTCTGCCCCTCCCCTGCTCATGCTCTCTCTCTCTCTTAAAAATAAATTTAAAAAATTAAAAAAAAAAAAAGCAGGGCACCTGGGAGGCTCTGCCTGTTGAACATCCAACTCTTGATTTCTGCTCACATCATGGTCTCACGTTGGGTTGGTGGTTTGAGCCTCAAGTCAGGCTCCACACCGACAGGAAAGAGCCTGCTTGAAATTCTCTCTCCCTCTCTCTCTGACCCCTCCTTACTCATGCTTTCTCTCGCATGCTCTCTTTCTCTTAAAAAATAAATAGATAAAACTTAAAAAATGTTATTTTAATTTTAAAAAAATGCAGAAAGGGACCTCACCCAAGAGGGCTGCCTGGTGTGGGGATGGGGGCAGGAGCCAGGAGAGAGATGGATCCATGGAAAACCAGACACTGCAGGGCCACTGCAGCCCCTGTCCCCAGCATACACACCCCCAACCTCATAAAGAACATGGTCCTTAGGACCAGGTTGCCGGATGTACCAAATGAAAACACAAGATGGCCATTTAAATTTGAATTTCAGACAAGCAAAGGATGAGTTGTTAGTATATCACATGCAATGTTTGAGATATACTAAAAAGCTAGTTCTTCTTTATCTGAACTTCAAATTAGCTAAACATCCTGTATTTTATCTGGCAACCCTACATTAGAAAGAAACTTTGCAGCAGACTTGCTTGTGGCTTCTCTAAGAAATCCACAAAATGGATGTTAGCTGTCAAACTCGGATGTTAGGTCACTACTGACGCAAATCAGATAAGATCCTTTCTGCTCCTCTATCCTTGTTCTGTTCCCCTTCTCTCCCTCCCCTCCCCCTCACCAATGACCCTGGCTAGTGAGTGGGAGATGGAAGAAAGGAAGGGGCCTGGGGGAGACGGCCAAAGAGAGAGACACTGGACCTTTCAGTGAAATTGAACATTTTGAGCACTACTGAACTACTGAACAACTATTGCTCTCATGACTTAAAGGGACTAATGTGTGACACCTGCCTCAGATGTCCTGCTGAGGTGGGGAAGGAAGGAACCGTGGAGACAGGTTGAAAGATGTGGTGAAAATAGAGTTGCCTTACGATTGTGCCCTGCAGAGCACCAGTGGTTCACAAACCAACTTCTCATTTGCATCTCCATCTCTGCCACTGGGGTCCTGTCTTTCATCGGTGCCTACCAGGCCTGGTGGGTGTGGTGGACGCTCTGTCAATGTTTGCTGAATGTCAAAAGCTGAGTGAATTGACTCCTTTTCTCACCTATAGAATCTATGGAGAGGTTTTTCTGACATTGTTTAGTCCTTTTCCAAGGGACTGGGGCTGTGGCAGTTCTTCTCATTACAAAACATGCCAGGTACGGGGCACCTAGTGGCTTAGTCAGTTGAACATCCAACTCTTTATTTTTTTATGTTTTTTAAGGTTTTTAATTTATTATTGAGACAGAGAGAAACAGAACATGAGCTGGGGAGGGACAGAGAGAGAGACACAGAATCCGAAGCAGGCTCTAGGCTCTGAGCTGTCAGCACAGAACCCGACTCGGGGCTTGAACTCACAAACCGTGAGATTGTGACCTGAGCCAAAGTCGGATGCTCAACTGACTGAGCCACCCAGGTGCCCTGAACATCTGACTCTTGATTTCAGCTCAGGTCATGATCCCAGGATTGTGGGATTGAGCCCCGAGTCAGACTCGTGCTGAGTGTGGAGCCTGCTTAAGATTCTCTCTCTCTCTCTCTCTCTCTCTCTCCATCTACCCCTCTCTGCTGATGGCATTCCCTCTCCCTCCCTTTAAAAATAAATAAATAAAATAAAAAAACAAACGAAATGAAACATGCCAGGTATGATCATGGGGATGACAGGAACTAGATCTGGGATCTCCCCTGAGAACACGTGTAGGCACTGTGCGCAGGGAAGGGGCAGATCTAGGTTTTTGAGCACCTGAAGTGTGTATACACTGGAAGCTTTTCTAAGAAAAAGAAGCTCAAATTAGGCATAAATGTGAATTTTAATCTAGGGGAAATCACAGCACATTACAAATTTGAAAAAGCTGACAACTAGCCACCAATATTACAAAATCCAGAAAAAAATTCATAATACTTAACAGTGATTAACTATTGGACACATCGCTACAATACATTTTTTTCTCCAATTTTTGCTATATTTTTTTCTACAGTTTTTGATCAGTGTCTTTGTAGTGGTGGCTAGTAGGAGTCTGTGCTTCCTTGTTGATGTGAGTGTATTGTGGTCAAATCACTGAGGGCCAGTTTTGAAAATATATTCCTATGATTCACTTTTTTTCATTAAGTTGGGTGATTCAAAGAATTTATGCTCAAAATACATCTCTTACTCTTAATGAAGGACTGCTTTTGGGATGGTCTAATTCTTAAAATCTTTCTCTCTTCTCTTGTCATTTTCATTATTTGTATTTTTCTAGTTGTGACTATTTTATGTGACGTTTTCCCCTAAACTTCATGCTGTGTCTATCAGACTTTTTAGACTTCTGTTATTACCGAGCAAGAGCGTGTTTGACACTTGGGAGCTTCTCCTGGTCTTTAATCTGCCAGATTTTGTTCGAGGCTTCCACTAAGATGCTTCTTAATACACTTGAATTTTGTATGAGCAATAATTCTGAAAAAATATTTAAAATTAATCAGAAATAAAGACATTCTCAAGACGAATCATTCAAAGGCACTTAGAAACTGCGGAAATGTACTGAGTCGCATTTAGCCTAATCAAGTTACCTGTCTGCCATATAAACCAGTCTATTGGTGAGTATATGTAGGGTAAGTGTGGAATCCTTTTCCCCCTCTCTCTAAAGACTTTATTTTTTTCTTCTTCTTATTTTTAAGTTTATTTATTTTGTGAGAGAAAGAGAGAACATGAGAACTCGAGTAGGAGAGGGGCAGAAAGAGAAGGAGAGAGAGAATCCCAAGCGGACTCCGCAAGGTCAGCCAAGAGCCCAATGTGAGGCTCATGACCTGAGCCAAAATCAAGAGTCAGAACATTTAACTGACTGAGCCACCCAGGTGCCCCTTAAAGATTTTATTTTATTATTATTTTTTAAAGCTTATTTATTTTGAAAGAAATAGAGAGAATGAGCTGGGGAGGGGCAGACAGAGAAGGGGATAGAAGATCTGAAACGGGCTTTGTGCTGTCAGCACAGAGCCTGACATGGGATGTGAACTCACAAGCTGTGAGATCACAGCCTGAGCCAAAGTCGGATGCCCAACCAACTGAGCCACCCAGTTTTAAGTAATCTCTACACCCAGTGTGGGGCTCAAACTCACAACCCAGGATGAAGACTAACATGATTTACCAACAGAGCCAGCCGGGAGCCCCTCTTTTTATTTATTTATTTTTTTGTCCTGTAGCTGTGGTAATGTGTGCAGTTTCACATGGACCAGCAGTCTTCATCACAGGAGGATAAGATACTCTCAAAATGGTGTGTTCGTCTAGGATAGTAAAGCCAGGAAAGACATCATATGAGCAGGGTGAGCTCCTTTCTTTGCGGAGAAAACTGGACAAGCTCTGCTAAGTGGATAAGCATGGATTTCAGACTGAGTCTAGGTGGTGTGTGTATGGGCACAACCTTCTTGGAAAGCAGTATGTGCTGAAAGCCTTAAAAATATTTATAACCCCCTCAAATACACACACACACACACACACACACACACACACACACACATGCGTCTTCCTATACTTTGCTCTACTACTTTGGTTTTGGGGCGTTAACCTTAATACTCCCGAAAATTAAAAAAAAAAGTATTTAACGTACAAAGATGTTAACACTATTGAAATAGCATGCTCCAACAATAAATGATTCATTATCAAAATCATGAAACGTCAAGCCGATGGGTATTATCCCTACTAACGTTTCTAGATGGTGCAAAATAGTTTTTATGTGGCTTTAAGTGAAAAAGAAAAAAGCAAGATACAAAATTATATACATACATTTTTACATCAACTAGATTGTGATAATTCCCATGCTCAGGAAAAATCCTGGAATCCACATGATTTTAAAATGTATACTCTCCAGGGGCACGTGGGTGGCCGTGTTGCTGGAGCGCCCAACTCTTGATTTCAGCTCGGATCATGATCCCAGGGTTGTAAGACTGAGCCCTGCATTTGGCTGCATACTAAGCATGGAGCCTGCTTGGGATTCCCTCTCTCTTTCTGTCTCTCTGCCTCTCCCCTGCTCACACATGCATGCATGCATTGTCTCTCTCTTTCTCAAAATAAATAAACATTAAAAAATACGTACACTATACATATCACAAATATCCTCCCCTGTCAATAAATACAGATTTATGATATTATTCTTAATAGTTGCATATTATTCCATTGTATGTATGAACCAGGATTTGATCAATTTCCTATTGTAAGACCTTTAGATTATTTCCTATGTTTTCCTGTTTTAAGGGAATTGCGATGAATAATCTGTACATGTAGTTATTTCCTCAGGATAAATTCCTAGAAGTGGAATTGCTGGGTCAAAAGCATTTTTTAGAGCTTTTGAAATCTATTGCTAAATGACCTTCCAGAGAGACTATAAATTTACATTCCCACCAGCAGTATGTGAGCGTGTGACCTTTCCCTGGCGCCTTTGCAACGCTGACTCATGAATTTGCTTTAAAATTGAAAAGATAATCTGAGAAAACATGCCTGTAACAGATTTAACTTACTAAAGTTCTTGTTTCACAATCCCAGCTTGCTATTGTCCTGTTGACAGCAGCTCATATTTATAGTGCCCTTACCGGTCTCAGACAGGTTGCTTGAGTTAACTTTCACAATCCTCTGGATAATTCTATGAATGAGGTACTATTACATGTGTGAGGAAATTGAGACAAAATGTATTGAGATGCTTAGTAAGCCGCCCAAGGTAACACAGTCCAGGATAGTGAAAGGTTGAGCTAAGATTTGATCCCAGGCCACGGCCTATACCAAGCTGCAGTTTCTCTCTTGAAGATACCTGCTGATATGTTCGTTCTTTCTTTCTTTCTTTCTTTCTTTCTTTCTTTCTTTCTTTCTTTCTTTTTTTAATATTTATTTATTTTGGGGGGAGTGCAAGCAGGAGAAGGGCAGAGAGAGGGGAACAGAAGATCCGAAGTGGGCTCTGCGCTGACAGTAGTGAGCCCAATGTAAGGTGTGAACACATGAACCCCAAGATCATGACCTGAACTACAGTCAGACACCTCCAGGCTGAGATTTTTTTTTTTTTGAGACGTTCAAAAGTGCCAACGGGGACCAATGAGTTGAGGGTTCCAAGGCACTGGAAATTCCTCTAGCTCATAAGCTAAGTTTCAGCTTAGACAGAGGTCTCAAAGAGAACCGTCTAGAAGATGCCAGGAATCTGGGGACACCTGGGTGGCTCAGTTGGTTAAGTGTCCAACTTTGGCTCAGATCATGATCTCACGGTTCGTGGGTTTGAGCCCTGCGTCGGGCTCTGGGCTGATAGCCTATTTCAGATTCTGTGTCTCCCTCTCTCTCTGCCCCTTCCTGCTCAATCTCTGTCTCTTTCTCTCTCTCTCAAAAATTAAAAAAAAAAAAAACATTAAAAAAACCACACAATTTTTCTTGAAGACGCCAGAAATCTACATCTCAGAGCCAGGTGGGCCCTGTGAGCGGGACCTGTTAAGAGAACCATAGGCAGTCTACCAGATCTCCCCACTGGTCACTCCGGGCAGAGGAGTCTCAAGCAAATGATTACTTGGGAGGGAGCTGGATAGTGTGACGTGCCTGGGTAAGGTGACCAGCTCCTCCCGGTTGGCTTGTGCCTGCCCCAGTTTTAGCTTTGAAAGCCCTGCACCCTGGAAAATCTCACAGGTCTGGGCAAACTGGGACAGTGGCACTCCAGAGCCAGGGGCCTGGACAGAGGTAACTGCCGTGCACCAGACACCCAGAGGACGCTATGCCAGGTCACCGGGCTCTGCCCTCCTTCCTCTGTCCTCTCTCCTTGTGGGTCTGACCTCAGACGTCCATAATCCAGCTAGTGAGCAGGGGGGTTGAGGCAGAGCTGAGAGAGAGAGGCCAGTCACGCAGACCCCCCCCTCCCCTGCTGCTTCTAAGCCTGAAGCAGGCCTCAGTCTGGGGGAGGAAGGAGCAGGAGCTTAAAATCTAACACAGTGTAGGGCTGGATTGTTATACTGGCTTGGATATTTTAGTTACTGAAATGAGACTTGAAATGGCCCAGAAGCATGATGGGAGGTTGGGGACATGGTTCCCTGGGGATGGGTAAAGAGGACTCTGGCAGGCCGTCTGCTTGATGAGTGCAAGCTGGAGTCCAGCCCTTTCAATGACAGGGTTACTTGGATCAGCTCTCTGGAACACCCCCCCCCCCGCCCCCCCACCCCGGCGCCTGACAGCTGGGGGCCAAGAACCTGGGTCCCTTCACTGTCCTGTCCGTCAGGCTCTGGCAGGAGCCTTCCTCCACCCCAGCGTCAGCCTTCCCAAAATGAGCGCCCACCTCTTCAGACTGCCAGAGCCCATCCTTCCTTCCACCCCCCAAGCAGCTAACTGTCAGACGTGATAGCTTGTCATGCACGTAGGACACTTTAATAGGTCCTTTGAATGCATTGTCTTCTTTTGTTCTTATAATTTTCCTCCGAGGTACGATAATCACCCCCACTATTCAGAAGCTCAGGGAAGTTAAAGAACTAGCCGAAATCCTGACCAGCAACGGTGACACAAAACCACTCCATTTTCAGGCAAAGGCCATGGCTAGTTCATGGTTCTGTTGGGACTCCCCATGCTCACCTGGGGGGTACATCGTCCTGCGGGGGCTGTGGGGCACTGGCCACTCACTCCTGGAACTTGGAACATGCTCTTGCTTGGAAATCATATAATGAGGGGTTGCTTCGACTCCACTGTGGTTACTTACTGGTTAAGTCGGCCTTTGTGACCCGGCCTGGGGTTCTACCTGCACTGGATCATGTGATTTCCCGGGAAGAACACACATCCTGAATTCTAAATAGCAAGTTCAAAACACAGTTAGAACGTAGCTTATGTGTGAGTTAGGGAATGTCTTCCTGTAAACTATTTTATTCTGTGTGACAAGAAAAAGAAGCTGGGCTCCTGAATTTTACTGCCTGGGTTGTTGTTTTAAAGTAACACAGAAGAGGGGCACCTGGGTGGCTCAGTCAGTTAAGCGTCCAACTTCGGCTCAGGTCATGATCTCATGGTTCGTGGGTTGGAGCCCTGCGTTGGGCCCTGTGCTGACAGCTAGCTCAGAGCCTGGAGCCTGCTTCCGATTCTGTGTGTGTCTCTCTCTGACCCTCCCTGCTCATGCTGTCTCTCTCTCTCTCTCTCAAAAATAAACATTAAAAAACATTTTTTTTTAAAATAACACAGAAGCAGTGGGGCTACTCCACAGTTTTTCCTTTTGCAAGGGCATTGCATGTTTGAATGATTACATGTGGAAATGGTCTGATGAAAATGTCTATCGGGTAATGAGCAAAACCTGAATGAGGAGTGAGGAGATGGTCATCTGGTCCTGCCCTTGCCCTTAACTAGTTGCATGATCTTGGGTGCGTCACTTTACCTCCCCAGGCAACTGCTTCTCAATCTGTGAAACAGGGAGGTTCCCATGAGAGGAGTCCCAAATTCCCTTCCTGGTCTCAGATTTGGTGAAATACAAACAGCCTCAGGTGCAGAATTATAAATGAGGGGTCTGCTTCCAAATCTTGTTACTTTCGCCACCCCCCTTTGTAATTTTAAAAAATCTCCTAGTGGTGGTGTTCTCCTCAAGCCGTGGCAGAAGAGAAAAACGGCAAGTCAGGTTCTTTTGTGTTAAATGGAGCATTTAATGATGGATAAGCAAAAAGAGGCATGATGGGTCTTTTTCTCACGTTGGGCGTTTGGCTAATAGATCAGAAGACGCTGGCATCCGAGTGACAACCTGCATTGAAAAGGGCCGAACTTGGCTCTCCTACTCTTCCAGCTGTGAGCGCTTGAAAGGGAAGCTACAGGAGGAATGCCTTTCATTTCCCCCTGCAAGCGGGGAGACGCTCAGTTTAGCATTTGCCAACTGTGTGATGTGGGCTCGCCTGTAAATGAAGCCTTTCTCCTTGGACGGCTCTCAGGCGGCCGCATTCCCTTCGCACTCCCACCCCCTTGGAACAAAGCCTGAGATAAAGTCTGGGTGCTCCTCAGACCAGCCTAGGAAATAATTCACTTCATAATGGCAGAAAGGCCTCAATGTGTCTTCAGTGCCTTTTTTTTTTTAAGCGAGGATTTTGTCTGTCCATTTGTTTGTTTTCGTCCTATCCCTTTCAACGAAAATGGCTTATGGCAAGGACACTTAGCAACAAACTGCTCCTGGGAAAAGGAACACACAGAGGTAGAAACTCAGGCCCGAGGAAAATAGAGACAGAAGATCAAGATCCAGTAAAAGAAGAGGTAAGATGTGTGGAGTCTGAAAGCCAAATAGTTGTGATGGCTACAGTTCAGATGTAGCTAAGTAAACCTTCCTAGTGTCACAGAAAAAATGGGCTCCGTAGTTAGTTGCATACTTCTGCATATTTGGGGAGAGTAAAGGGTTCCAGTTATTCAGAGGAATGTTCTCTTGTCCTTTCATTTAGCAAACATCTATTAAGTGCCCACCATGTGCTGGGTGCTCTTCAAGGTCATCAAAGGTGAAAGGTTGCACTCAGCCTTCAGGAGTTCAGCGTCTTGAGGCTGGATGAAGAAGAGATATTGTGCATGTCAGGTGCTGCGCGTGTAATTACGCACCTCCTACGTGTCAGGTGCTACGCATTTCACAGGCAGTGCTCTGTGTTACACGCTGGGTGTTGTTGTTTAATATAAGCTCCTATTACAAACACTCAGGTGGAGATATTTCCTTTTATAGATAAGAAAATAGGTTCTCGAAGTCGGTTCCCAAAACTGGTAGCGATTGAAGTTGGGATTCAAATCAAAGGCTATTCTTTTTATATGGTGCTACACTGCTGGTGGTCTCCCCAACATTCATTATTCATCGCACCTTCTGTTTCCTTACAGAGCCTCGACTTTAATTATTTACCACTCTTAAAAAACTAGTTCATGCGGACTAAGGGACGATGACCTCATTTTCGTTTCTTTTTTTTCTTAGAGATTTATTTTTTGAAGATTTTTTTAAGTTTAGCTTTATTTATTTTGAGAGAGAGAGGGAAAGAGAGAGAGAGAAAGCACAAGTAGGGGAGAGGCAGAGACGAAGAGGGACAGAGAGAATCCCAAGCAGGCTCTGCACTGCCAGTACAGAGCCCAGCGTGGGGCTGGAACTCATGAACCCTGAGATCATGACATAAGCCAAAATCAAGAGTCAGATGCTTAACTGAGTGAGCCACTCAGGTGCCCCTACAGATTTCTTTTTAGGTAATCTCTACAACCAACCTGGGACTTGAACCTATAATCCCGAGATTAAGAGTCGTATGCTCCCCAACTAAGCCAGCCAGGTGCTCCGCCCCATTTTCAATTCATGGTGGCAGGATGGGAAGATTGCTGACTCTCACCAGCCAAGCAAACCCCTACGCTTGCCAGTGATTGCTTTAAGAAGTTGGGCGTAAACCAATCAATCTGTGACATTCTCCTGGTGACTCGGGTCTAGTGTAATGTAATGGGCACAATAAGATTGAGGGAAAGACGATCTATTCCATGTTTAGGGGATAAGTGTTTCTCTCCTTGCTAGAAACAAACTAGTAGGTATGTTTCTATCGGCAGGCTTCTTGTGACTCTGGGGGAAGACAACTATTTTCATACTAACTGTGGTGACATCAGTCTCTGTCCTGCAATAGAGTTCTTCAGATAGAAATACAGATCTCACCCGGAGTCAGTGTGGGCCCCACAAGTTAAAAGGCAAAGCTCTCAGCAAGACTTTCCCTACCTCGGACGCCAGCTGCAAGTGGGGCCCCAGCCACTTGCACCTCTGACCGACCGGCTACAGATCTGGGGGTTCCCATGACACCCCTCAGTTTTAACAATTTGCTAGAATGACTCATAGAAGCCAAGCAAGCACTATCCTTATGTTTTATTATATTAAATATAAAAATCAGGAACATGGGGCGAGGCCTGGGAGGGACCTGAACACGGAGAACTTGCTCCCTTTCCCCGTGGAATCAGAGTGTGTCACTCCCTGCACATCAATGTGTTCACCAACCAGAAAGTTCCTCTGAACCTGAACTTCAGCATCCAGAGTTTTTACTAGAGTTTCATTCCATAGGCACGATTGATTAAACATTAGCCACTGGATTGAACTCGATTTGAACCCTGGAGGTGGGGCTGGCTCAACACGTAATTCTCTGATCACATGGGTGGGCCTTCTGGTGACCAGCCTCCATCTTGGGCCACCTCGTTAGTATAAACTCAGGTGTGACTAAGGGGCTCGTGAAAAAATCCCGACACCCAAAATACCACAGGGTCTGAGAAGGCCTGCGCCAGGAACCTGGGACAAAGACCGATACATTCTTTGTTGTATGACACTGACCTTCAGAGAAACCTCTTGGAGGAACGTATGGAGAGAACAGGAGAGACGCAGAGCTGGGCCTCTGGTTACGCTGCGTCCGGAGTCTACTGAAATTTGGACTCCGTGACAGGCAAGATAGTGCCTTTCTCACGGTTTTCGGCAGAATCGGTTGTTTCCGTCACATGCATTTAATGGCTCTTATATTTGTTATGACACGTTGAGCTGCAGTAAACAGAAAACCCAGCTAAAAATAACATTTACAATAAAATTTCTTATTTCACAAAATGAAAAGTCTCAGGTAAAACACTTTTAGAGGTGTTTTTAAGTTTCTTTATTTTTCTTTTATTTATTTTCTTTTATTTTAGAGAGAGAGGGCGAGAGCACACACAAATGAAGGACAGGGACAGAGAGAGAGAGCAAATCATGAGCAGGCTCCAAGCTCAGAGAGGAGGCCGCTGCAGGGCTCGACTCCACGACCCTGGGATCGTGACCTGGGACAAAAGCAAGTGTAGGATGCTCAACTGACTGAGCCTCCCCAGGCTCCCCTAAGTTTATTTATTTACTTACTTATTTATTTTGAGAGAGAGCTAGTGGGGGAGGAGAAGAGAGAGAGGGAGAGACAGAACTCCAAACAGGCTGTGTGCTGGCAGCTCAGAGCCTGGAGCCTGCCTAGGGTTCTGGGTCCCCCTCTAGCTCTGCCCCTCCCTTGCTCGCCCTCTGTCTCTCTCTCTCTCTCAAAAATAAATAATTAAAAAATATTTTTTAAAATAAATAAAACTGCTTTTACGGAAATTACTGGAGCTTTGCGAGCAGGGAAGATGGTGGGGGAGAGTGGGTTTGGGCAGAAAGCAAACGGCAGTGGCTCTCAGTCTGACACACGCAGGCCAAAGGATGAACTGGTAGACACAGCAGTGAGCTGTGTCTGGCCCCTTTGTGACTCTCTGCAGGGCTCGTGAAGTGGTACTTACCGTCTTCTCGTCAGCGGCAATTTTTCCTACTACGTGTCTCTCTATCATTACCTATTCTTCACTCCCTTCCTGTCTTAGTCCGTTTGGGCTGCGAGAACAAAGATACTTCAGACTAGATGATTTAAACAACTGACATCTATTCCTCACAGGTCTGGGGGCTCCAAGTCCAAGGTCAAGGCCCTGGCAGATCCTATGTCTAACGAAAGCCTGCTTCCTGACTCACCAATGGCCGTCTTCTCCTTGTGTCCTCGCACGATGGACGGGACAAGGCAGTTCTACTGGGTCCCTTTTACAAGGACACTAATCCCATTCCTGAGGGCTCTACCCCCATGACCTATTCACTCCCAAGTACTCCCCTCAATACCATCACATTGGGGATTAGGTGTCAACCTGTGGATTTGGGGGGGACACACTCCATCTGTAGCACTTTCCTTTCCCCTTCACAATCTGTTTTCTGTGCCCTTTGCAGGGCTCAAGACGCCTGGATGTGGACATGTTCCCTTGGCAAGGACAGTGAGGAGGTGGGGAGTGAGACGGCCATGCCTTTGAAATGTACCCCTCATTCCTTTAATCAGCATAGAATCCTCCAGAGACTTTGGGGAACTGGTCAGAAAACCTTACCCTCAATGAGAAACATGGAAGCCAAGGCCCCAGGTAACCTTTCCCTTCGACTGTAACCAAGAACTCCCAAACAAAGTCCTGGGTCCCGGTTAGACTGCTCAACTCAGGGCCAGTGGGGCAGGGGGGTGGACGGGGGAGCCCAGGGTGTGTGTGGTGCCACATGTGGCTAAGTCTTCCACCCACATGAATGGGGGGCGGGTGGGAACAACTTAAAATCTACATCCACCCGGAGCACCTTGAGTCTGTGAAGCGTCCAACTTCAGCTCGGGTCATGATCTCATGGTTCGTGAGTTTGAGCCCTGCATTGGGCTCTGTGCTGACAGCTCAGAACCTAGAACCTGCTTTGGATTCTGTCTCCCTCTCTCTCTGCTCCTCCCCTGCTCATGCTCTGTTTCTCTCTCCTACAAAAATAAATAAATGTTCAAAATATTTTTTTAAATTGATATCTACCTAACTGATTACAGAAATGATACTTTGTAAGGGATATTGATTCTGCAGAAATATGTTTTGCCAGAAGGGACATAAACTGGGGTTCTATCTCTGGAAACGTGGGCGTTATAGGAGCTGTATAGTTTATGCCTTTTGCTCTGACTTAAGGTAAAAATTCTGCTTATGACTCCTGCCTACAATTTGATCTCTCTCAGACTCATGTGGGACAACCTCCCTTCCACTGCTGGGGCTGAAGGGACCCTAGCAACAGCAGCAGGAAATGCTCAGATTTAGCCAGCCAATCAGGCAGGAGCCCAGGAAGAAGCTTCTAGAAATATGTATCAGGCACACCATCCTTTTAAATTCTCAGGTCAGGGGCAAGGTCAGCAACGGGGGAACTGAGAGAGGTTCCAGACAAAAGGAATATCACCAGTTGGGGCCCAAGTAGAAGTCCCTAAGTAACTCAGAACTCCTTTACTTCAGGGGGTGATAGAGTGCTCCCACCCGCCCTGTAATTATGAGTAGCAGTGTCTTCATGGACGTGTGACCTGGTCACACAGATCTCCTAGATCAGAAGAGCCCTGTCTTTGTCTCAAAACTCTTCATAAATTTGAACAGAAGTCCCATATTTTCCCTTTGCACTGAACCGCACACATTACGTAGACAGTCTTGAATTGAGAATGGCCATGAAGGGAAGCCACGTTATGCCTCCTTACCCTGAGGTCCATGGTGTCCCCTAAAGAGCCCTATTCACCTTGTCCTGTGTCTACTGGTCCCCAGAACTGCCTTCTTGTTCTCTTGCTCACTGTTTCGTGCCTTCTCTGGGTCTTGTTTTCCATTTTTTGCTTTACATCCCTGTGCATTAATTTCCTACTGCTGCTCTAACAAGGTACCGTAAACCCGGCAGCTAAACCAACACAAATTTATTATCTACAGTTCTGCAGGCTGGAAGTCCCGTATGGGTCTCACTGGGTGAAGATCGGGGTGTCTTCTAGAAATTACGAAGGGAGAATCCATTTCTTGCCTTTTCCAACTTCTTGAGACCCCTTTTTGTTCTGGCTGATAGAGCGTCTCTCCATCTTCAAAACCAGCAAGCGTGGGTAGAATCCCTCTTTCATTGTTACACCCTGGCCTCTACTCCCTTCTCCATTTGCAAGGACCCCTGCGGCTCCAGTGGGCCCTCCTGCATCATCCCCCTATTTTAAGGTCAGCTGATTGTGACCTTAATTCCCCTTTGCCATGCAGCCTAAGTACTGCATCAGGGCATCAGGACGTGGAAATCACTATTCCGGCCACGTCATTATCTCTAGCCTTCTTTCTCTGACTCAGGAACGCAGTTTATCTTGTCCTTGGGCACACTTTTTGTCCAGGGTGCTTTCTTAAGAAGTTCCTTCATACTAGCCCTAAAGAGAAACAGATGCAATAAGGAAGGAAAGAAAGAAAGCATGGGGTTGGGGGGAGAATTGGCAAATATTCTAATAGCCTCTCAATTTGTGATTTCACATGTTGCGTTTTGCAATTTTTTCAACACCTCCATTCTCTCTTTTTTAAAAATGTTTATTTGTTTTTGTTTTTATTTGTTTTTGAGAAAGGGGATGGGGCAGAGAGAGAGAGGGAGGGAGTTAGAGAATCCCAAGCAGACTCTGCTCTGACAGCAGGAAGCCTGATTCAGGGCTTGAACCTATGAACTGTGAGATCATGACCTGAGCCGAAGTTAGACGCTTAACTGACTGAGCCACCCAGGAGCTCCGTTTCTTTTTCTCCTTCTTAAAAGTAGGCTCCATGACCAACGTGGGGCTTGAACTTATGACTCTGAGATTGAGACTTGAATACTCCATTGACTGAGCCACACAGGTGCTCCCATCACCTGCATTCTCTTAAGCATGGCATATTGCAAGATTAGCACAATTTTATTTTTATTTTATTTATTATTTATTATTTATTATTTATTTTTGAGAGAGAGAAAGAGAGAGAGAGAGTGCAAGCAGGGGAGAGTCAGAGAGAGAGGGAGGTACAGAATCTGAAGCAGGCTCCAGGTTCTGAGGTGTCAACACAAAGCCCGACGGGGGGCTCAAATCCACAAACCGTGAGATCATGACCTCAGCCGAAGTTGGATGCTTAACCGACTGAGCCACCCAGGTGCCCCGATCAGCACAATTTTAAAGTCTGGGGAAAGAATCACTTGGAGAACATGGTAGAAATTCTATCCACTGAACAGGCAGTTAAGACCCTAGAAAAAGGCCATTTAGAAGGAAGCTATAAGAGATATCTTTGAATAACTGCATTTCCCTCATTGCCCTCTCCCACTTCTGGATGTAAAATCTATGCTCTGGATGACACAGAATGGTCCAAGACCCTTACTTACATTTCCCTGAAAAATTTTTATTCCATTCCTCCCTTCAAGGTCAGAACCTCCCTTCCTTTTGGGGGAAGAGGGGCTCCCAGGTAAGTGTGAATGTGCCCCTGGGTATTCCTTACACCGCACTCCCCCCAAGCTGGGTTTCCAGCGTTGCAAACAAGAGCGTTGCAAACAAGAATGCTTGGGCAGATTGCAAGAAGAGGATCCTGGCTTGGAGAGTGTCGCCAGCTGGTCCCGTACTCACATCTTTTCAGTAAATTTCTCTCAAGCATATGTACACATACAAATCGCCTTCTGTTGAAGGCAATGAAATCATCTTTCACCATAGAGGATGGAGAAAATAAGCTGAACCATGGAATGGAAGCAGAGTTTTTGGTCTGAGTATGTCTTTTCATGGAGAAGAGACTGTTGCCACCATCTCCTAGCAGTGTGGGACTCAGGCGGGACTCGGATATTCAGCTGGTTGGAGCGGCCCCTGGGAGCATCATTCCAAGTATGGAAGGCCCCCCTGGGACATGCGAATCTCTTCTCCGCCCACCTCGGCTAGGTCGGCCCCAGTACCTTCCCCTTTCACTGACTTCACAGCACAGGCCCGTCCTGGCCGTCACCTTACAGGTTTCTTTACGTGTTATCTGGTCCCATAGAAAGGTATGCACCACCATCTGTTTTGTTCATGGATGAATCCCTAGCACAGAGACTGAGATGTTAAGTCCATACCATCTTTGTTCTGGGTTATCAGGTACTGAGCTTGTCCTGCCCACAGGGATAGGGCCCTCCTAGTTCAGTTGGTCACACCGCCCCTTGGGCCCCAGGCAGTGGCTTCTGACCTGCTTGCCATTTTCTCCCTCTTGGGAATCTGACCTAAGACACAGGAAAATCTGCCAGTTAATTTTTTTTTTGCCTTTATTTATTTTTGACAGAGACAGAGCTCGAGTCCAAGAGGGGCAGAGAGAGAGGGAGACCCAGAATCCAAAGCAGGCTCCAGGCTCTGAGCCATCAGCACAGATCCCAATGCAGGGCTCAAACCCTCCAACCGTGAGATCATGACCTGAACTAAAGTTCGACGCCTAACCGACTGAGCCACCCAGGTGCCCCAAGGCTTTGACAGTGAGAAGCCCCCTTATGGAAGACCTGGAGCAAGCCTAAGTCACAGGGGAGCAGGGGAAGCTGGGGACGCTGAGGGTGGGAGGCAGCAAGGAGGAAGCCAAGAGTCTACCCTTCGGGGGTGTGCAGTCCAGGCAGAGACGACAAGCAACGAGCGCTTAGAACTCAGCTCGATGGGTGGTCTCAGAGGAGTTAGCTCCGGACTGCTCTTCACCCTGGGGCAGCCAGTGAAGAGGCCCTTGAACAGAAACTTGAGGGGATTCATGTAAAGGGGTCTGGGTTCAAATTCCTTCACTCTTGGTTTCCTCTTCTTTGGAAGAGTGGCAACAGCCTCCGCACATTAGGCTGGTAGGATTTACAACAACGGAGCCAAAGGGCCCAGATCCTGGCATTCAGTGAGATGCAGGGGGTACACACTCCTATCTTCTCTCTGCCCTTACTCCCTATTACCTTCCCTGAGTTCAAACCCTCCTCCTGCCCGAAGCTGGCCCCTTGGCTTTTGCCTGTGCCAGCCTCACAGTTAGATCCCCCCAGGCCTCAGCCAGGGCCCTCTGACCTTCACCCAGGACGACCCCTGGCCAGAAGCCTGGGTTTGCCTTTATCACCTGGACCTGGATCTTAGCAGCTTGCAGGGACCCACCCAGCCTCTGGCACGATTTGTCCAGCTCTGCCTGTCCCCTGGCTGTCCCGACCTTTGCCGCTGCACATCCGGGCCCCTGAGCAGGCTGAGTCTGAGGCACAGGGTGGAGAAGCACATTGAAGTGAACATTCAAGTGACATCCCATGATAAGACATTCAGCTGCCAGTTTTGCTCCTTTGAGGAAATCACCCGCACTTTGTCCCCACCTTCCTTCTTCCCCCTGTTTTCTCCAGGGCTCTGGAAGGAGGATTCATGACCTCATGTCTCAGCAATGCTTTGAAGATGAGACGCACTAAGCATTTTCCCAACAGCCCTCAATTTACTTTTTCAGCGTTCTCTCTGGGTTGTCAAGCCTTTGTAGTTATTTTTATAAATAGCAGTCACTGGCTGCTTCCATTTTTACCCAGGGAAACTCCACCTCCGGTTGGAACTGTCTACCATCTTACAGCAGACCAGCCTTGGGGCTGGGTTGGCCCCTGTTTCTCTTGCCAACCCCCCTCCCCCGCTTTCCATATCCCTTCCACCATGCAGACCCCCTCCCGCTGTCTCCTGTGTACTCCCAATGTCACCTGTCTCCTGTTGCTAAGCTACTGTTCCATTCCAATTACTCCCCCCTCCACATACACAAAGCTCGAGGTCTCCAGTATGGCGCCCAGCATCCTTGCTGGTCTGGTCTGCACGTCCCTCAGCCTGGCCCCCACCATACCCTAGGCTCAAACATCCTCACTACCTGATGCTCACAAAAGCACAGGGCTCAGTCATGCCTCCGGGCCAGGTTAGAAGCCAGTTCACAGAAAACAGAAACCGTCTGGGGGTGTCCGGGTGGTTAAGCTCTGGGCTCTTCATCTTGGCTCAGGTCATGATCTCACCGTCTGTGGGATCGGGTCCCACATCGAGCTCTGCGCTCACAGCACGGAGCCTGCTTGGGATTCTCTCTCTCCCTCTCTCTGTCCCTCCCCCACTTGCTCTATCTCTCAAAAAAATTAAGAAAAAAAAAAAAGAAAAGAAAGAAACCATCTGGCGGCGGGCCTGCCCCAGCAGCCTGGGAGAGGAGGCTTCTTAATTGATCAGCTGCATTTTTAAAATATTTAAACCCTGCAAAAATATACAGGGGGTAATATAATGAACCATCTGGCTTATGAAATGAAATATTACCTTTATGTCTAGGAACTTCTTTGTTTTTTTTCTTTCCAACCTTCCCCACCAGAAAAAAATCTCTATCATAAATTTGGTTTCTGGTATTTCTAAAGAAATTTTTATGCTTTGGTCAGATACTTGTCTGCTTTTAGACTTTATATGAATGTTAACTCATTGTACACATCCTTATGAGATTTACCTGCCTGCATTTTCATCACATAGCCAACAAACTACCCCTCATTTTCTTGCTGATTCAAGTACTATCTGTTCATCATGGTCTTTTTTTTTTTTTAATGTTTATTTATTTTTGAGAGAGAGAGTGAGCCATACACATTTTGGAGTCAGATAAGCCTGGTTCCCAAATCCAACTCAACTGTCTGTTAGCAAATTAGTTTTCTGATCCTCCAATTCTTCATTTGTAAAGTGAGGGAGAATACATCCATCCCATTGTAGTGTGGGGAGGATTTAAAGAGTTAAATGAGAAACGATGTTCTTCAGTGCCAAAATTGGGAGGCAGGTTGAGGGAAGAGGAAAGGCATGATAAGAACACCAGGGGTACCTGGGGGGCTAAGTCAGTTAAGCATCCGACTTAGGCTCAGGTCATGATCTCACCACTTGTGGGTTCGAGCCCCACATTGGGCTCTGTGCTGACAGCTTGGAGCCTGGAACCTGCTTCAGATTCTGTGTCTCCCTCTCTCTCTGACCCTCCCCTGCCCATGCTCTGCCTCTCTTTGCCTCTCAAAAAATAAATAAACATTAAAAAACTAAAAAAAAAAAAAAAAAAAAAAAGGAACACTAAGGCCCTATTTTTAATCAATCCAGGTGAAGGATTTCCTTTGTCAATGGAAATAAAATTGGCAGGGGATGTCAAGAGAGCGGTGGGGGAGACAACTTGTTCTAGAATCTAGGCCACACCTAGGGCACAAACAGTGGTTGCACTTTGAAAACCATTAGCCCATCATGTAGCTCAAAAATAAGATAGCTAGGGACACCTGGGAGGCTCAGTCAGTTAAGTGTCCAACTTCGGCTCAGGTCATGATCTCACCACTGGTGGGTTCGAGCCCCACATCAGGCTCTGTGCTGACAGCTCAGAACTTGGAGCCTGCTTCAGATTCTGTGTCTCCCTTTCTCTCTGCCCCTCCCCCACTTGTAGTCAGTCTCTATCTCAAAAATGAATAAATGTTAAAAAAAATTAAAAATAAAAATAAGACAGCTATTTGTTTTAAAAATCACTGACAATCCAGATTCTTCACTGCCATACTCCTCCTCAGTGGCCACTCATTCCATAGCCACTGTTCCCAGCATGCCATTGGCTACCTCCCCAGTTTGACCACGTGTGGCTTGACCTCTGCTAAAAAATAATATGAACGTCTTACCTTTGCACAGTCTTTTCATATATTATATATTTTAGTCTCACCATAGCTCCACGAGCGAGTTTCTTCTCCACTGGCCCTGAGAGGTGTAGAACAGTAAGCACGCACTTCTCTTTTTTTTTTTAAGTTTATTTATTTATTTTGAGAGAGACAGAGCATGTGAATGGGGGAGGGGCAGAGAGAGGGAGAGAGGGAGAATCCTAAGCAGGCTCCACAGTATCAGTGCAGAACCCAAAGCAGGGCTCAAACTCACGACACTGTGAGATTGTGACCTGAAGTGACACCAAGAGTCAGATGCTTCACCGAGTGAGCCCCCCAGGTGCCTGCAAGTGTCCCCTTCTTTCTGATGGACCTGTGGTTGGCTGCAAGGTGTCTGGACCAGGCTGGCCTCAGGTGTGGACTCTGGGTTCTGAACTCAGGGCTGCTAACGCTGGCTGGGTTGATGTGTGCTCCCCAAGTCTCTTCTCCTTGGGCCAGCAGGTGTCCAGGGCCAGTCCTCCTGGCAAATGTCGGGAGCACAAGAGCTTGAGCAGAAATGTGCGATGACTCTTATGGGCTTGGCTGGTTGCTGCCACTCTGTCACCGCTATCGGCATTCCATGGGACACACAAGTCCACGACTCGGTCAGCTTGGACAGCCATAACAAGACATCACGGATGGGGGGCTTACACAGCCGAAATTTATTTTCTGGCAGTTCTGGAGGCTGGAAGTCCGAGCTCAAAGTGTCAACAGCATCGGCGTCCCCTCCTTGGCTTGCTGATGGCCTCCTTTCCTCTGTGTCCTCACATGGTCTTTCCTCCATGCAGCTTTTCAATTAGTGCAGGAGGATGCCCTCAGGAAAAGCAAAAAAGAGCCTATCCAGATTTCAAATCAGGGGATGAGAAAATCTGAGCCTCGCTGCAGAGCCTCAATATCCCTGGGATATTCGTGTTTCTGCCCAGAAGAGCCACCTGCTTTCTGAAAGCTGCTGGTTCATTCCATGGTGTATCAACCGCCTGTGTGCCAGGCGCTTGCTGGATCTTACTCCGTGGCACGTTTGCAACCGTCCAGCACGAAGGCATTATTATCCCATCTTCCAGATGAGAAAACGGGACTCAGATGAAGCCACTTACTTCACAGTGTGAACTCCATGGGGGACACACACACGAAATGGTTTTATTTCCCCCCCAAATCTTTTAAAGAGTTCTGTCAAACCTCCTTTCATAATCCTTAGTAAAATCTTGGGCTTGATCTCATGTTCGAAGCTTTTTGGTTGCTTTCAGGTATTAAAAATATCCTCCTGTCCCGTCCAGTTCCTTTTTAAAATTTTAAATAGTGAAGCTATTGTCATGTTCACTGCCTGCCCTTCTTCCAGGACCAGCCTGCCTGTCACCAGGAGCCCGGGAGACAGGGGTTGGGGGTGGAGGCCTCCCCACCTTAAGGACTTGGAGAAGCAGTGGGGGTGTTGCCAGGAGCCCCGGGGGGAAGGGATTGAGGGTGGAGGGTCTGCCCTTCATACCTTCTCACTCCCTGCCTTGAGGACTTGGAGAAGGGGTGGGGCAAGGATGAGTCTTCTTGCTTCATTGGTTGTCAAGTGCAACCTCTTCTTTTATAGGTTGTGTAGGTTCTCTATGGCCATCCTCCAAAAGCCATCTCTTAAGAGGAATAACTGTGGGCCCCTCCTTCTGCCTTTCCTCAGTTCATCCGGCATTAGCTTTCCCAAGGGGAAGTGCTGGGAGGACAGCCCTAGGCCCCACTGCTCCCCAAAACTCAGGGCCCCCCCTCGAGCACACAAGTCACTGCACTTTGGCCTCTCCATCTTGCCCCAGAGCCTCTCTTCGACCCAAGAATATGCTTCTCGCCAGCACCCCCAAATCCCAAAGGGCACCTCCTGCAGTGCCTCCCTTGATTAATGAGGGGAGAGCCGAAATATCCCCCAGCACGCTGCTGCCTGCGACTCGAAGCTTATCTTCCACTTTCGCAGTCTGGGGCGGTGGGAACCAGGTGTGGCGGGGTCCAGCAGGCCTGAGTTGTGACATTTAATCATGTTAAGCTTAGTGTATTTATTGTTATTGTCGTGACATTCACATAATATAAAATTCACCATTTAAAAAGTGACCAGTGCAGGGGCGCCTGGGTGACACAGGCGGTTGAGCATCTGGCTTCCCTCAGGTCTTGATCTCGAGGTTTGTGGGTTTGAGCCCCACATCAGGCTCTGTGCTGACAGCTCAGAACCTGGAACCTGCTTCGGATTCTGTGTCTCCCTCTCTCTCTGACCCTCCCCTGCTCATGCTCTCTCTCTCTCTCTCAAAAATAAATAAGACATTAAAAATAAATAAATAAAATAAAAATGACCAGTGCCGGGGCATTTAGTACACTCACCATGTTGTGTGACCCCTGTATCGATCTTGTGGTCACGGCCACCACCCCAAAATAAAACCCTGCCCACTAACAAGCTCGTCCCCGCTCCTTGTTCTCACAGCCCCTGGCGACCAACCTTCTGCCTCTCTCTCCATGGGTTGCAGGTGTGGTGTATTTGGAACTTCTCTTTTGGGGACCCCTTTCCCTAAGATTAGCTGGCTGGCTCCATTAGCGATTAATTACCAAAGGCTCCCGGCACCCAGTGGATCAAACGGTCCCTGAAAATTCAAAGGGACTGTGGTATGGGGTGGGATTTTCAGCTGATCATTCACTTTCAAAAACCATCTCTAAGTGGCTCCAACTGTACTCACCTCAAGTAGTTAAAAATCAGATCCAGAGCTGTGATAGATGTTAGGCAATTTAGTTAGGCGTTTAGTGAGCATTTTTTGTGTATTTAAAAAAAAACGTTTTTTAGAATATTTCTTATTTTTTAAATTTATAGTTTATTGTCAAGTTGGTTTCCATATAACACCCAGTGCTCTTTCCCACAAGTGCCCTCCTCCATAACCATCACCCCCCTTACTCCTTTCCCCCTGCCCCTTCAGCCCTTGGTTTGTTTTCAGTATAATGCTTATTTTTGAGAGAGAGAAAGACAGACAGACCATGAGCAGGGGAGGGACAGAGAGAAACACACAGAATCCAAAGCAGGCTCCAGGCTCTGAGCTGCCAGCATGGAGCCCGACATGGGGCTCAAACCCACAGAGAGTGAGATCATGACCTGAGCAGGAGTCAGACGCTTAGCCAGGCACCCAGTATTTTCTGTGTTTTATACCATGGTAGATGCCATAGGAAACTGGAAAGGCTGAGGTGTATGGTCCAGTGGAAAATCCACCACCTGTGGATGCCTGTCTGCTGCTAACTTGCTGTATATCCTCACATAACTTATGTAGTTTCTCTGGGCTTCAGTTTCCTCATCTATGAAATGGGTGGTAACATGCCACTTACACAATGTGTAAAGACATTAAAGAAAGAAAAAGCAAGGCTTAGATGAGATGACCTCTAGGATCCCTGTGTAGTTGAGAGTCATGAAGAGGTTTAGGTATTGCCTCCATGTGGCTTTATACGCTATTAGGGGAACAAAACAAACAAATGTGGAAACATGAAAAAGAGTTAACTACCAGACTGAGTCACAGTGACTCCAAGTCTGGGGTGGTCCAGAGGAGGGAAGAAGGGGTCAGTGCCTGGAAGAGAGGGGCGTGGACCAACACTAAAGAAGCAGTTTGTGTAGGGGGTGCTGTGGGAAGCAGGCAGAAGTGGGGTGAGAGGGACTCAGTGTAGTGGTGCTAGCAATAGTGTGTGTGTGTGTGTGTGTGTGTGTGTGTGCGCGCGCGTGTGTGCATGAGCGATCATGCACACTCATGTGAGACACCTTGTGTGAAGACTGTTGAAGATTCAGAGACACTCAGGGGGCCACCTGGGTCGCTCAGTTGGTTAAGCATCCAACTTCAGCTCAGGTCATGATCTTGCCGTCCGTGAGTTCCAGCCTCGCATCAGGCTCTGTGCTGACAGCTCAGAGCCTGGAGCCTGCTTCAGATTCTGTGTCTTCCTCTCTCTCTGCCTCTCCCATGCTCGTACTGTCTCTCTCTGTCTCTCAAAAATGAATAAACATTAAAAAATTAAATAAATAAATAAAAAAATAAAAGACCTAGGAAAAAAAGACACTCAGGAAACATCTACCAAATGCAACGTGCAGATCTTGTTTAAATCCTAATTCAACCAAACCAACTGTAAAATAGACATCTTTGGGACAATTGGGAGAATTTGAATATGAACTGGGTGCGCTGATTTTGTAAGGTATATTAATGTGCACTCATAGGTGGGAACAATTTAAATATGCTTGTTCTGAATCTTTTTTTGAGACACATACTGAAATCATTTAGCAACATCAAGATGTCTGGGGCGAGGGGGATTTCCTCCCAGAAAAATAAACATAAATGAAGTAATATGGCAGAATGGTAACCTTTGTGAAATATCAGCGATGAGTGTCGGGTCATTTACTTAC
The DNA here is from genome assembly GCF_006229205.1 of Suricata suricatta. Classification (NCBI taxonomy): domain Eukaryota; kingdom Metazoa; phylum Chordata; class Mammalia; order Carnivora; family Herpestidae; genus Suricata; species Suricata suricatta. Next base: position 98,569,168 of record NC_043702.1, on the reverse strand, counting down.
AGCTTCTATAAGCTGGGCTCTAACCAGGAGGCAAAGGGCACCTGAGCGTGTAAGCACAGAGGCTTGAGACAGACTACTGGTTATACAGGAGATGGGAGGCTGGGGAGTCCAGCTGGGAATCCAGAGATTAGTGTCAGCCACTGCCAGCCCTGGGTTGGAGGGACAATCACTAGAGCCACTTAGCAAAAAAAAAAAAAAAAAAAAAAAAAAGGGGGTCACTTAGCAAAGTAAAAACTACAGCCTGTCTTTGGTGGGGAGAGGACACTGGAGTCCCCGGGGGACGCTCTCTGAGGTAGAAAGGGAGAGGAAACCCTGCTTCTCCCTTCCACCCCACTCCAGTCTCCTGCTGGTGCCCCCTCTAGGTCAAGCCCACCGCACAGTCACAATGAAGCCAGTCAGGGGGCAGCCTGCCACACGGAGAAGAGAAGGAGGGCAAGTGTCAGGGATCTGAGGGGGCAGACAGGTCCAGGGTCTGTACATTATTCTCTCTACATGTGTGCATGCTTTTCAATATTTTTTAAATGTTTATTTATTATTGAGAGACAGAGAGAGAGCATGAGTAGGGGAGGAGCAGAAAGAGAGAGGGAGACACAGAATCAGAAGCAGGCTTCAGGCTCTGAGCTGTCAGCACAGAGCCCGACATGGGGCTCAAACTCACAAACCGTGAGATGGTGACCTGAGCAGAAGTGGGACACTCAACCATCTGAGCCACCTGGGTGTCCCCATTTGTGCACGTTTTTAAAAACCGAAGTGGGGCACTGGGCGGCTCAGTCGGCTAAGCCTCCGACTTGGTCTCAGGTCATGATCTCACGTTCTTGGGTTTGAACCCCACATCGGGCTCTGTGCTGACAGCTCAGAGCCTGGAGTCTGCTTCGGATTCTGTGTCTCCCTCTCTCTCTGCCCCTCCCCCGCTCATGCTCGCTCTCTCTCTCTCTCTCTCTCGCTCTCTCTCTCAAAAATAAATAAAACATTAAAAAAATTAAAAACCGAAGGAAAAGACACCTCTACCTGGAAACACTGTTTGCACGATGACATCTCATATCATGGAGGCCCGGCAGGAAGATCCCCTGCATTCCACCCGAGTCCTGGACAGCAGGGCTTTTGGGGAAGAAGAGACATGAGTTCCATTTTAAGACAGCTCCCGGTTGCTCAGATTACACCTTTCTGGCCAATAAACCCAGCCTGTTGACCAAGACCCAGAGACAACCAGCTGCTGTCATTGCAAAACCATCAGCTTCGAGAAGCCGGGGAGCTTTGGCCTGAGACCTCCCAGTAGCCCCGGCTGGTAGCCAAACACCTTTCTCATGTTTCTACGGACAGAAACTTGATTTTGTTCTTGCTGGCAATGTGCTACCAATTTATTTCCCTAGTTTTCCTGGGGTTACCGCTAATCATGTGATTAAGTTCCGGCCAGTATGAAGTACGTGGAAATCCTTGGGGAGACTGACCCTTCTGTAATAAAAAAAAAAAAAGTTTCTGCTCTGCCTGCCTCTTCCTGTGTGAGACATGGATGCAATGCTTGGCGATGCAGCAGCGGTGTGGTGACCATGAGGACTAAAGTTAGATGCTGGAGGAACAGTGGCACCAGCCCGGACTGCCTAGCCCTGGGCTTCTTGGTAGGTGATTAAAAGAAATCTCTTACTTCTTCAAGTCATTGTTTGGTGAGTTGATGTGACTTGCAGTTGAACACATCCTTGACTCAAAGCAAAGCAATATGCTTTTACTCAAGAAAAGTGAATAAATTGGTTACCAAGGCAGAGACTAGCAGAATGATCTCTCTATATAATGCTAGGCACAGAGCAGATGCTCAAAAAATATATGCCATTAAGTGTCTATAATGTCATGTTGTCAAGGGGTGGCAGTCTATCACCTTTGCCATACCCTGTTAATGCCATTAAATGGGTGAATCGATGTGGACAAGTGAATGGCCACCCGAGTAGTGTGTCTGAAGACTGTAAAGGGTCATAGATGTAAAGCAAGCTCTTCCATTGTTTCAAAGAAAACCAGCAGCAAACATGCCGGCTGTTATCACAATGATCTGGGGATAAGAAATTATTTCCTGAACGTTCCAGGAGAAATGCAAATAGTGCATATGCAAGGAAAATATACGTTTGCTCATTGCTCAACAGATAACAGGACTCAGAGCATAGATGTAGTACATATGTCTTAATGTGATTCCCAGTGAATCACACCCTGTATAATCCCCACCCTCTCCCAGTGAGCATGGGGGGACCCGGGACTTGCTTCTAACCAAGGTGGAGTCTTTCCTTTGACAAGTTACATTATATGGTGAGGATGAGCACACACATACACACACGGGGCTCTGAACAGACTGGAATAAGCCGGAGTTTTCCATGCAGACTTCGAAGAAAGAAGCTGCCCCATGGGGAGGGGCCCACTTGGCAAGGAGCTGCAGGTAGCCTCCAGGAACCGAGAAGGGCTCTCTCTGACAGCCAATCAGAAAATGGGATCTAAGTCCTATATCTAAGGAGACAAATCCTGCCAGCAACCTGAAGGAGTCCGTGAGATCTCAAGGATGGGCCAGAGTACCTTCCCAGGCTCTGAGGCCAGCCCCATTCAAGCCTCTAGATAAGAATGCAGCCCTCCAGCTTCTCACAGGGCGCAACCTGTGAGTCCCCGGGTGGCAGACCCAGCTAGTCTGAGCCCAGAAACTCTGAGATAACAAATGTGTATGCTTTTAGGCCACTAAGTATGCGGGAATTTCCTACACAGCGATAAATAACTAATATGCTGGGATAGAGAATAGAGACCTTTGGCAAAAGACAGGAGGCTGTGAAGACTCTTCCCAGGATATAGCTTGGGGAAGGTAGATTTGGGCAGAACGTTCATTCATTCATTCACGTATTCATCAACTACTTATGAAGAGCCACTGCCACGTGCTAGGCACTAGGTAACAATATGAAGCTGTTGTGTCTCACACCCCATTTTTTCTTTGCCATGTAGACATAGCAGTAGCTGCTCACTCTAGACATGATTGCAGGGATAAAATGGGGCTTCACACGTGTTCAGTTCCCATGACGACTTGGGCACAGAGCCAGACGCTTTACATACACTGACTCATCAGTCTTCACAATGGCTCTTAAGATAGGTATTAATATAATCATTTTACAGATTTAAAAAAACGCTGAGGTCTCACGGTGTAGTGCAGGGAGTTTAAGAATGCACGTTGGCTCCTCCTATTCTAAGTTGGGTTAGAATCTGCCGGAGGGAAAAATCAGGTCATTGGAGCACATGTGGCCTACTTTATCTTGCAGCCTCCCTTGCCCCCCCTCTTGCCCCCCCCCGACCCCCCTCCTCTTCCTCCTCCTCCTGTTCTTCTCCTCAGAAGCACATTCTTAAAAGAGGTGCAGTATTCTGCATTAAAAAAACGCAATCTGGCAGTAGATTACAAGAATGTTTAAACGAAATAACTATCTAGTGGGCCTTTTGCATGTTTCCTTTGTCAGCATCTTCCCTTTGCATAAAGGCATTACTAGAATGTTCCTTCAAATGCTTTCTAAATTTGAATCTGGTGTCAGTACAGCTCTCCGCTGCATTCTGCCGCATTGCTGTGAACACTCACTGAAATAAGAAGGATAAAGCACTGGGCCTTTTTAAAAATATATATATACAAACCTTTGTATTCTCTTTTCACTTGATGTGTGCATTAGTCAGAATCCTGGCAGGAAACAGCACTCATTCAGGGCTTCAGACGAAGAGCCATCTGATAAAGACTGATTTAGAGAGATGCGGTAAGTGCAAGGGAACCCACGAAAGATGCTGGGGCACCTGGGAGCCGGCTCTGGCATGATGCTGTGACAGCCATCAGAGCCAAAAGGGCCAGGGGAGAAAATGATGGTAACCGAACCCAGAGAGGGCTGCATGCTTAGAGGGGGCAGCCCAGCAGGAGCTGTGGTCCTGGGAGAGTGAGAAGACACATCTCAGCCAGTCTCTCCTGCCCCTCCATTTCCTGCTGGGGTCTCCCATTGGCTGTACCCAACTTACAGCCAGAGGGCAAGGGAATAGGGATGACGGAGCGCCCTGGGCTCCATTTCCTGGGGTGCAGAGCAGGACAGAAGATGATTCTGGAAGGACAAGTGGAGAAGAATTAGCACATTATATTATGAGCACTATCCCATGCCATTAAATATCCCTTGAAGGCAGTGTTCTTTTCTTTTTCTTCAATTTTTTTAATGGTTATTCAGTTTGGGAGAGAGAAAGAGAGACACAGAGTGCCAGCAGGAGAGGGGCAAAGAGAGAGGGAGACCCAGAATCCAAAGCAGGCTCCAGGCTCTGAGCTGTCAGCACAGAGCCCGTCACAGGGCTCAAACTCACGAGCCACCAGATCATGACCTACGCCGAAGTCGGACGCTTAACCGATTGAGCCATCCAGGCACCCCTGAAGACAAGGTTCTTAATGGCTATAATATATTTCATCATCTGGTGAGTTTACAGTTCGCTAGTAGCAGTATTAATATTAGCAGTCTTAGGGGGCACCTGGCTGGCTCACTCCATAGAGCTTGTGACTCTCTTGATCACTGGGTCCAAGCCCTATGTTGGCCACAGAGCCTCCTTAAAAAAATATATTATTAGTAGAAATAACAGCAGCAGTAATAACAGAGGGTATTAAGACTGTGGTCTCTGTCAAATTACTGCAATGGTGTCTTTGCTCTAAGTATGGATCTACACCTGCCATTGTACGCGCCTGAATTCATGCAGGTGTCTCCACAGTTTGAAAGATTGCAGAGTCCAGGTGAGACACAGCAGTCCTGCGCCCTGCCCGGAAAGCACCTTGGGCCATTAGGTCCCACCTTTCTTTGCCCCCTTGCCTGGGTGTCAGAAGGCTCGGGCGGCACCTGAAAGAACTGCTCTTCGGAAATTGCAGGGCTGGGCTCAGGGTTGAGGGAGGGTGGATGGATGCCCAGGGCCGGGCCCCCCACCCGCTAAGGCGCCTTCTCCCTAGAAGATTATTTAAATCCTGGGAGCCTCTCAGCATTTGGGCTTCCACCCCGCCCCCTTCTCCCCAGGGCTCCTGGGCTGTGGCTAGCTTGCTCCCCCTGCTGGCCATCCGGGGCACCTACAAGAAACTGCCCGGCCAGGCTCCCGCAGTTCTGGTGCTTTAGTCGCCCTGGGAGTAGTCACCAGTTTGTACCCAAGCTCTGGGACTAGCCCCCTGAAAAGTTCCCACAGAGTTTTGAGCATCTGAGAGATGCTTGGACTCTTCTTCCTGGGATAAAGAACTGTCTTGGCTACAAGAGGATCTTTTGGACACCGGTGGAAATTCAAACCAGCATACATGTTGGGAAGCTTCCAGTTTTTGATTCAGCCTCACCTCCTCCAGGAAGCCTTCCATGACCACACCCACCGATACCCCAGTGTAACCAAAATGACCCTTTTTCCCTCCTCCTGTAGCATTTTTGCTTGTGTCTGACTCAGGTGAACAACAACAACAAAAAAGTAATTTTATTTTACTTTAAGTTTTCACGTTTCTCTTTCCTCCAAGAAATTGAACTAAATTGATTTCAATTTAGGTGGGTTGAAAAGGTGTTGGAAAGAAAATCACAGACCCAAAATTGTGTCATTTGGGGCAGGCCGAGTCACCAAACCAGGCTTAACACCTAAACTGCAGTTTCAACCTCTCCCAGAAATTTAAGTTTGAACTTCTCAGCCAGGAATTTTCTACTGAGGTAATCTGTCACAGGAACTCTCTCCACCCCCAAAGGAAGATGAGGTAATCTACGGAAGACCCCTTGCCTATCCTCTAAGGAAAAATGACCTTGCCTAGAAACAATCCTTTCTTTTGCTAATAACGTTCTTGTCCCACCCTCCTTCCTAGAAACACCTTCCACTTTGGAGCCCTGGGTGGCTCAGCCAGTTGAGCAAACGACTTCAGCTCCTGTCAGGGTCTCATTGTTCTTGGGTGCAAGCTCCACGTTGGACTTTGCGCAAATAGTGCGAAGCCTGTTTCAGATTCTCTCTCCCTCTCTCTCTGCCCCTTCACTATTACACTCTCTCTCTCTCAAAAATAAACATTAAAAATATTTTTAAAATCATCTTTCACTTGGTATAGTTTCTGGGAGCTCCCTTCTACATGGCAGACGGGATGATGCCTGTTTGTTTAATAAAGCCAACTAGAACTTAAAGTCTACTTGATTGAACTTTGTGTTTTTTATTTTTTACAGGTCAAAGTAGATTTTTTAAAACAATTATTCATTTTTGCGAGACAGAGAGAGACAGCACAAGCAGGGGAAGGTCAGAGAGAGAGGGAGACACAGAATCGGAAGCAGGCTCCAGGCTCTGAGGTAGCTGTCAGCACAGAGCCTGACTCGGGGCTCGAACCCACGAACCGTGAGATCATGACGTGAGCTGAAGCTGGACATTCAACCTGCCGAGCCATCTAGGCGCCCTGAACTTTGTTTTCTTAATAAGGGTTTCTCTCTGCCCTTTCCCTAGGATTATGTTATAGGGGGAGGAGAGGGGGAGGGAAGAGGGGAACCCTTATGTGGTAAGGTCTAGGGGATCGGGAGCCACCGGAGCCACCAGGCTTAGTCAGTCGTCACAGGCACCTGCTGAGGTGCTCCTTGATCCTCAGTCAGGGACTCCTGACTTCTGGGCTCCTTCATTGGTTGCATTTGGACTCCTGGAAATCCTTCTGTGGCCTTGTCGCTTCGCAGGGTCCCTGGATTTTCTCAAAGTACAGCTAAGGAACAGAAAAAAGCTAAGTGCTTTCCAGCTTCTCCCTCCACACCCCCCCCTCAACTGGTACCTTCCCAGGGAATGAGGGCCGTGTCCCTCCAGCGTCCTCACAGCCCCTGGCCCCCACCAGGTCCTGCCACACCCCACAGGGCCCAGCATGCCCACCTCTTACCTCCTCCCCTGCAGCTGGGCCCCTTGACCCTCCGCCCAGCACGGGGAATCTGAGTTGGGGCAGGAAGCTTTGTCCTCATTCCCAGCGGTCCCCTCCCAGGTCTTTTGTTCAAGCCTTGGTGACTCTGGGCCATTAATGGTCTGGGAGGACTTTTGAGAAACAAAAGCCAGGAAGTGACTGCTTTTATTCTGCTCTCTGCTTTCACACATCTTCCTCTTCCCAGAGGCTTGGAGCTGGGTTTAAATGGGAGGGGAGAGAGGAAGCAGGGGAAAGGGGGTGGAGAATGTTGGAGAAATTGTCTAATCTTTCAAAAATGTCATGCCACCCTACCTTTCAGCACTCCCTCTTGCCTCACCTGTCCTCACCCATCCTATCCCCGGGTGGGGTGAGAAGGGAGGGGAGGGAAGAGGAGGGGAGAGGAAGGGGGGTGCCCTCAGGACCTGACTCCCTGTGGGCCCGACACTGCACCTCCCAGCACAGGCCTGGCCATAGACCCACCCGTCAGTGCATGTCCTCTCTTTAAGCAGCCAGAAAAAGCGAGGCAAGGAGGCTGAAGGGGTTTTATTTTAGGAAGGCTCCTTCTCCACTGCTTTTCTGCTGGGCCCCATTTCCTCACGTTCCACTTTTTGCCTCTGAATAAGCCAGAGAAGCTAATGTTCCCACTTGAAGGGGAAACCGAGAAAGTGAATCATCCTCTGAGTCTGGTCCTCAGCCCCAAACACATGATAACATCTCGGAAGCGCGGGATTCCAAACATGTTCCGGGACATCTGATTCGAAGGAACCTCAGCTGAGAGACTGCGTCAGTGTCCACCTTTGGTACTTCATGGAGTAACGCCTAATGTTTCCCTGACCCTCGCCTTTGATTGGCCCCCACCCTGGGTTCTGGAGGAACTTGTACCCTAGACCCTTTTCTAACATAAATGCCAGCACCAGGCAATGACAGGACACGTTCTGCTATTGGAAGGACACAGGTCTAAACCAAGCTGACTCCATGACAGGCTTTAAGTTTCCCCTCTGACCTTAAAGGCCTAAGTTTCAGGCAGTTACACATTGCGCAAGGCAGGAGAGACTACCCTTGTAACACCCAATCAGAAGCGGCCAGCTAACACCCTTAACATTCCTAAGCGCAGGCCTGTAGATGGAAACCGTAGATAGTTACCTGTTGTTTAATACTAGATTAACCAGTTACTCACCCCACGTGGGGGTCCTTGGCCCACCCTGTAATTGGTTATTTTCAAAGAAACACTAAATATTGTGATTGGGTCCCGCCAAAAGTAACAAACGCTCTAAACAAAATGTATGGTTAAAGTTGCTGCCAATGCTGTTATGTGATAATGATTGGACCCCTGTACCTGTGTCACAATTCCCTGTCACTCCCCCTTCCCAAAGCCCATAAAAACCCTGCTCGCCCTTGTTCGGGGCTCTCAGCACGGATCCACTGCGCTGGAGAAGTCTGAGAGACCGAGCTTAAGCCCGTAATAAAAAGCCCTTTGCTTTTGCATGCGTGACTTGGTCTCCCTGGTGGTCTCTGGTCTTCGAGGATATTGCGATCTGGGCATAACACTATCTTTTGAGTGCTGCAGACACTCCGGCTGGCTCTCCCTAGCGTCACTTAGGCTATTCAATAAACTGTTTTCTGCTTTGATTTTTTTTTTGTTTATTTATTTTTTTAAGTTATTTTTGAGAGGTAGAGAGAGAAGGAGTTAGGGAGGGGCAGAGAAAGAGGGAGACAGAATCTGAAGCAGGCTCCAGGCTTTGAGCTGTCAGCACAGAGCCTGTCATGGGGCTCGAACTCACGAACCATGAGATCATGACCAGAGCCAAAATCAAGAGTCAGATACGTAACTGTCCGAGCCCTCCCAGGCACCCCTGTTTTGATGTCTATTCTGCGTGAGGCCAGGACTCTCCTGGCTGGTCCTGTGGGAACCTCTCCTGGGTTCTCGGACTTGTCTGCCTGCAGCAGTTTAAACGTTCCGGAAAGCCAGGGACGGCACCCTGGGAAGGCTCAGGCTCCAGACAGAAGTAAACTGAGGCTTCACCTTGGAGGGCTGCAGACCCCTCGCCCGTCCAGCTCCTTCTTTTTCTGCCCTCCTTCCATGGCTGGATAACAATGAGAGAAAAACTCTGTAAAAGTCTGATCGACAAGGGAAGCCGTTTTGGATTTCTTTCGAGGTCAGGTCAGCATGACTATAGAAAAACTTTGCTCAAACCCAAAGCCTGATTTCTGGCCACGATGCAGCCATTGTCCCTCTGAGTTGTGAGTGAGCAGCCCGAAGGAAAAGAGTGTCCTGCATTCCTTATGACAAAACTTGTGATCCCCGCTCATGGGGGAGTTCATAATCTTCTGGGGTTTTTACCAGATGTAAAAAGTATATGACCCTGTAGTAACTCTTCATATTCTGGAGCACTTTCTTCCCTGGTGAAGAGTGTTTTTTCCCGGAGAATTCTCCTCACTTGGGCTAAAACTCTCTTACTTAGAAAAGTGTTTTTAATGTTCATTTATTTTTGAGAGAGAGAGCACGTATGCACATGCAAAGCCAGAGAGAGGTAGGGAGAGAGGGAGAGAGAGAATCCCAAGCAGGCTCTGAGCTATCAGTGCAGCACCCAATGCAGGGCTCGAACCCACCAACCACAAGATCATGACCCACGAACCATAAGATCATGACCTGAGCTGAAGTCGGACACTTAACTGACTGAGCCCCCCAAGGCAGAGATTCAGCAGGCTTTGTGCATTTTGCATCAACAATGAACACTGGTTTCCCACTCATTTTTCCTGTTACCCTTCCACCCCTGGCTCCTCTCCACCCCAGAGTCTGGGCCCCTTTGCTGTTCACCCAGAATTTTCTGACATCTCACGTGGGGGTGATATGTTCAGCTCCATGTACCATGCAACCAGGGAGACGCGTCAGGAGGAGAAAGGAAGGACCTGGGAAGTCGCCTAGCAGATGATTCGGCAGGATGGCAGCAGGAGCTGAGGGCCCCAGATGCACAGGTGGTGGAGAGGGGCCGGTGCGAGGGGCCGGGCCGGGCTTGCTGGGGGGACAGGCCTGTGGGAGCCGAGAGGGGGGCGCATATCTGCAGGCAGATAGGAACAGCGTCTAGTTCCTGACAGCTGGGTCCCTAAAGTGAGGTGTGTGGGGAGACACGGAGCCAGAACCGAGGCACCCTAGTCCCCTCCAGTCCCTTAATGGGCCTGTTTTGTGGCCGCACCATTCAAAGGCCGACCGGGTGTGACCTGTGCATCTGAAGGTCATGGCTGCGAATCCCCTGGGCTCGGTCAGGCCACACCTGCAGGCTGCAGAAGGTGCATACAGGCCTGTGTGCAACCATGGGACGCCTCTCCAGACAGGCTGCCTCCGCGGGCAGAGGACAGCTTTCAACAGAGGAGTGAAGAGAAACAACGTTTCCGGACGAAGGCAGCAAAAACCCCAGTTCTTCCTTCACAAGACCCTGTACAGGCCGGCCCCTTCCTCCTCCTCTCTTAATTTCTTTCCTTCTTGTCCCTCTTCCCTGTACCGGCTCCAACCACAAACATGCCAGACAGGCTCGTGCCCCGAGGGCCTTTGCCCTAGTCCTTCCCTCTGCTGGGAATGATCATCGCACATCTCCACCCCCTCACACTGTTCTGGGTTTTGCTCCAAGGTCACCTTCGCAGGCTAGGGCTTCCTGGGCCACCCTACTTGGGAAAGCACATGGTCCCCCAGCCCAGCCTCTCCAATCCCTTGTCCCACAGCCACCCTTACCCTCTTCTTACAAGCTCCACAATTACTTTCTCTGTTTCGTGTCTGTGTCCCTCCGGAGAATATATAGGCAGGGTTGTATCCATTACTGTTTCCAGTGCCTAGAACAGAGCCCGGCGCATAGTAGGTGCTCAATAAACGTGTGCTGATGAATGGCTGACGGTCACGGTGTGTCATCATCTCTCACCCCCACAATGAGGTCACCATGAGGTCAGTGACAATATTAGCGATCTGCGGTTTCCCAGGTCCAGTCTTGCTGGGATAGACAGGACTCTCAACACTGACCTCAACAGCTGTTCACGTGCCATCTTCCCAGGGCATGGTTGCTTGGGCCCTCACATCAGCCCACATGCTCTTGAACAGTTGGGATTTCCCTTTTATACGTCAGGATGCTGAAGCTTCCCAAGGTCACGTGCAGGTTGGGGGCAAAGCCAAGACTCAAAGCAAAATGTATGGCCAAGGTTACCCCCGTTTTCGTCACACTCCCTGGAAACACTGCAGACCCATGTTCTTCTAAAGTAAGACAGTCCAACTTATGTCCCACTTACCTCCCCACCATGCTGGGAAATTCACAAAATAATGGGTATGGAAGTTTGCAAACCGATCGTGTTATCTTATGAATCAAGACCTTTCCCCAGGGCCTCGCCTGCTGACTTGTGCACAGGGGGTCTGGGACTGGTGCTTCCTCCTGTGGCCAGGACATGGGAAGGGAGCCACTGCCCAGTCCCCTGGGCCGTCACAGCCCAGTTGGGGGAGCCCTACCAGGAAGCGGACTGGATGCCCCAGAAGAGTGCACGTGGAGAGCCCAAGGCTGCCATGGGAACAGAGGGGGGCTTCTCACCACAAGAATGAAAACAGCTCCTTGCATCTGTGAGTTGCTTGCAGCTTTCCAAAGAGCTGGGTGTGAAGGGAAGGGGGGGAGGGGCAGAAAATGAAGAAATGGAGCTCTCCCAGTCCTGCTTTGTTCCAGCCCCATGGCTGTCACCTTGGTGGAGCTTATGCTCTTTTTGGGGAAGAAAAAAAGAAGAAAGACACACAGCCTCTCTCGTAACCTCCGGAAACAAGGCGTTTGTAGCAGCTCTCTTTGTTTTTTTTTCACACGATCATTTCTTGATGTTTGTTTTTCAGAAAGACACCGCAGCCCCTGTGGGCACCAGGCTGTAATGCCTGAGCATTAAGAATTTGCAGGAAGGCTTCCAGGGAGCAGAATTCTCACCTCCTACTAATGAGCGGCTCCACAACTGGCTCCTAGTTGAGTGCCTGAATTTAGTGACTTGTCTGAGCAGAGGGAGTTTAACCCTTGTGGTGGTTTGTCACCCTTGTGAAGCCCAGCAGCAGGAAGGGGTGAGTAATGGGTGGGAACACCCCCAGATCTGTGCCTTCAAACCACATGTGCTCTCTCTGCACATCCGTCAGGGGTTGGTGGGTCTCTGGTCCATGCTCATGGGGACCCAATGTCTGGAGGCCCAATGGGAGTAGGAAAGATGGAGGCACTCTGGCTCTCAGATGCTTTCCCATGTAGGTGACCCCTCTCAGCTAGCAAATCCCTGGCCAGAGCCTGTCACGAGGCCATGGCTACCCTCACAGCAGGAGTGGGAATGGAATGTGGTCACCGGCAACTTTCACACGTGTGGCAGAGAGCATCCCCCCGCTCACAGCCTGGATGCCATCACAGCGAGTCTCTGAGGGCCTCCGGGTTTCTTCCAGCTGCACCATCCCACTGACCGGCTGTGGCCATGCTTGCACCCCTGGATTAGCTCTCCAAGAGAGAACATGATAGGGCCAGTGGATTGATGTCCCCTTTGGACTTCCAAATGTTTCCTGGGCATGGTGTGTGTGTGTGTGTGTCTGTGTGTGTTTGTGTGTGTGTGGGTGGGTGAAGTTGGGTGTATGTGTTTGGGGTGTGGTGGGGTGGGGCGGGTATGGTATGTGTGTGTGTGTGTGTCTGCGTGTGTCCTCTGTGGCTCCAGCTGGGGGGCAGAGGTCACGTGGGAGGGCCACATGGCTCTGACAGGGGACCTTTACTTCAGGTATGCCAAGGCCTTTTCCCTCAGAAGGGGCTGCACACACTTGCGAGGGTCCATTCCTCAGAGGTTTAAAGAACATTAACCTGGAGGTGCCTGGATGGCTCAGTGGGCTAAACACCCAACTCTAGATTCAGCTCGGGTCATGATCTCGTGGTTTGTGAGTTCACGCCCTGCACTGGCAGTGAGGAGGCTGCTTGGGATTCTCAGTCCTGCTCTCTGCCCCTCCTCCACCCCAAAGTAAGTAAATACATAAATAAAGTAAAAAAAAAGAGAATTATAAAGAACATTAACCTGCATATTGGCTTCTCCAAAGCAGAGATTCTCATACCTCAGGGTACACACAAATCACCCCGGAGAAAAACTTGTGAAAAATGCAGCTTCCTGTGTGTTGCCCACAGACAGTCGAATTCGGTACTTCTCAGGCAGGCCTGAGGATCCGCATTTAATGAGACCCTTGGGTGGTTCAGAAACTTCCTTTCTGAAAGCAGATCTAGCTAATTTCACTCTCCAGTTTACTCTGCCTGGAGAAAGTTTTAGGAAGAGCCTGCTTTTCAGAAGAGACCTCAGGCCGCCATCATATCCCCATGGGACAAAGCAGTAACTCAGTGACTGGACTGTTCCAGTTGAAGCTCCAGGGTGCCCCACGTGCTTCAGTTCTGTTCACTGAGAGGGCCCCGTAGGGAGTGGGGCTCCCTGGGGTGTTCAGAAGGCTTTGCCCCTTCACAGAAGGGGGCTGCTGTCCCAGGGGTAGAAACCCCAGGCGATCCTGACGTCCCCAGGGTGGCTGCTGCCTTGGTAGAGACACAGCCTGGGCTTCACATCAGGGCTCCAGGGATCCCATCCTGGCCCCACCAGCAACAGCTGTGTGTCCTTGGGCAAGTTACAAAACCTCTCTGAGCTGCTGCTTCCCAGCTAGACCAGGAGACGAACCCCTGCCTTTCTATAAGGGTGTTTTATGGTGATTAAATGAGATAATATGAGGAAAGAAACTGAGAGGAAAATTCCTTTTGAGGACCTGTGGAAACAGGGGGCCTCTGCTCACCTCAGTGGGCACCAAAAGCCAACTTTGCCAGGTCTGCTGTGGTGACCCAGGGCCAGCCCAGTCAGGGGGACATGGGCTGGGTGCTCTCACAAGGTGCCACAATGGCTACCTCCTTAGGCCACAGGGCCTCTTCGCATTGGGCCTCCTTAGTTGTCTCTACGCTTCCCACCCCGGCCCTCCCAGTGGGCTGTCAGTTCTGCCTTCCTCAGGTTAATGGACCCTCTGAATAATTTAGCAAAGCTCCTCTTGCTCAACTGCGGATCTCATCACGAGGCAAAACAAAGTGGATTCATATGTATGCAAGCATTTTCTCGGCAGCTGCCGCTTGTTTGGCAGCAGATGGCTCCTGACATTCACTTGGCTGGCACACAGGGCCTTGGGTACAGCATCCAGGATGGGCCGAACAGGAGCAAGGAGAGGGAGGAAGCTGGGGTCTGCGGAGGTGAGAAGGTGGCACTGAGAGGCCAGGGCCAGGGCAGCTATGGCCTGGCTCTCTTGCGGGGTCTCTGAGCTTGTAGCAGGCCACCTCCACAGCCACATGGGCATGGGGTCCAGACCTCAAGGCTGGGACCCCTTTCTGCTCCAGGGGCCAGCCCGGGACAGTCCGGGGGCCACCAGGCTGGATCAGGACCTGGGAATGGATGGCTGTTGCCAGGAGCCGTGTCAAAGGTGCTGCAGGTCTTGGGTGCCCCCTCGAGGTGCCTTATCCAGGCATCAGGGCTGGAGTCGAGGCCTTGCAGCAGCCTCTTCCCCATCAGCCCCCTAGGAAATATGGGCTGAGCTGAACCTCTGGGGTGTGCCCGCTCCTCGCGCCCCGCCTTCCATCTCGCCTCAGTCCTGAACTCAGCCCACATTAGCTGAGCACTGTGGGGTACTGGGACTAAGAGGGGATGGGGTCCTGCTGCCTGGGCTGGTGGGGGAGTCAGGCGCCAGGAAGACTCTGCCAGGGGCTTGGGGACGTTGTGTAGGGCCATATTGGACATTTCTAAAGATGTCACATGGGGCCGGAGGGGGCTACGTCCCAACCATTGTGTCTTGGTGGATAAAAATATATCCAACTTTCCCAAGCTTTATCTCTGTGTCAGGCGCCATTCAAAGTGCTTTACAAGTATCAATTGATTAAAACTTTTAAAGTTTATTTTAAAAATGTTTTTAATGTTTATTTTTTTTCAAAAAAATTTTTTAATGCTTTATTTATTTTTGATACAGAGAGAGACAGAGCATGAGAGGGGGAGGGGCAGAGAGAGAAGGAGACACAGAATTGGAAGCAGGCTCCAGGCTCTGAGCTGTTAGCACAGAGCCTGACGTGTGGCTCAAACCCACGAACGTGAGACCTGACCTGAGCCGAAGTCAGAGGCTTAACCGACTGAGCCACCCAGGTGCCCCATTTAATGCTTATCTTTGAAAGAGAAGAGAAGAGAGAGAGAGAGAGAGAGAGAGAGAGAGAGAGAGAGAGAGAGAGAGAGAGAGAGAGAGGGAGAGAGAGACACGGAGCACTAGTGGGGGAGGGGCAGAGAGAGAGGGAGACATAGAATCTGAAGCAGGCTCCAGGCTCTGAGCTGTCAGCACAGAGCCTGACACGGGGCTTGAACCCACTGACCGTGAGATCATGACCTGAGCTGAAGTCAGATGCTTACCCAACTGAGCCACCCAGGCGCCCCATAAAGTTTATTTATTTATTTTGAGAGACAGTTCGAGCAAGGGAGGGACGGAGAGAGAATCCCAAGCAGGCTCTGTCCACACTGTTAGCATGGATCCCGACAAGGGGCTTGGAACCATGAACCATGAGATCACGACCTGGGCCAAAATCAAGAGTCAGACGCTCACTCTGCTGAGTGACCCAGGTGCCCTCAATTTATTAAATTCTCAAAAGAACCCAGGAGACAGGCATTTTCGTATTTCCTATTTATAGATGGGGGAAACTGAGGTATGGAGAGGGTAAGTGACACGCCCAGGGCAGTAAGTTGTAGAGCCACTGTCTTCACCTAGGTTCTGAAGTCAATGGCTGGCTGGAGAGGCAGCCATGGGTTCACGCCCTGGCCAAGAGTGTCCCGGAGGACCCTGGGCTCCCCGGACTCTGATTCCAATTCTTTCCTGTCCCTCTCCCTCCATCCCCTCAAGTGGGGTATTGATGCCTGTCCCCCTCCCTTTGTCCCTCCACGTGGGGTATGGATGCCTGCTACTTGCCTCCACTGGCCTTTGTCCTGAACAATCTGTGGATGCTTTCGAGAACATTTTTCAGGTCTTCGTACTCATTCTGCCTCAAGCCGGGAGCTCTCAGGCATCACGTGGACCAAAAGGCTTCAACCACCACCACCACCACCAGTCTTTCCATAAAGGCATAGTTAATAAAGGAGGAGGGATATCCCAGGAGATGGAAAGAGAATGGGACTTGATGTCTGTGAGCTCTGCAGCAGACAGAGAAAAGGCAGAGGGGACCCCCCAGACACCCCAAGTGCCAATCTGGAACTGGGGGACGTTCCTGACCCTTGACTTCTGACATTCCTCCCTCACACCCCCAGATCCAGCCCACCACCAACTTGCATCAGTACTCCCTCCTAAATGTAACCCGAGTCCTGCTTCTTTTCATTTCCATGGCTACTGCCAAGCTCAGGCCACCACCATCACCTCTTTGTTACTAAAGGTCCCCTCCCCCACCAACAGCTCTCTCTGCCTCCTGTCTGGCCCTCTCAACCCATTGTCCACACTAAAGTCACTTTCTAAGACCCAAGCATGATCATGTCCTTTCCTGCTGCAGCATTATCAAAGGCTCCCCAGTGCGGCCAGAATAAAATCTAAACCCCACGCCATGGCCTGCCAGGCCCTGTACCCTCTGGTCCCCACCAGGCCCCTTCAGCCTCATCTCCTCCTGCACCCTTGCTTGCACTCTGCCAGCCATGCCAGGTTTTGCTGTTTGAGCCATTGGACCAGTTATCCATTTATTTTCTCTAATGAATGCATCCTTCACCACCTGCTTTGAGAAAATATAGAGGGACCCTTTATATAGTTCTCCCCAACAGGCACAAAGTTGAGTCTTGTCAGTAGAGGGCTCTGGAGGGAGGAGAGCAGGATTCTTCTCTTCCTCTAAGTTCCCCCCTGGAAGTTTCTGTAGGCAGGCTGCCCTGTAGCATGGCCTCCCCAGGACTCAGCTCCTGCGGGCATGCCCTGCCCTGGCAGCCCTCAGTAGCTCCCCCTGGCCGGTTCCCGGGCGTTCCCTCTGTCCTGAGAACCGTGGTCAGAAACAGGGTTCTGAGCTTCGAATGATTTAGATCTTACTGTGGGACCTGCACATTTGGCCCCTGCATTTGGAAGTTATTGTCACCTAGTGTCCTGAACAAGGGTTCAGGAACGTTTGGGTTTTGTTACGTTGAAATACAAGGAGTACCAATGACAGCAGCAAGTAAGGTCACAGAGATCATGAGGTAAAGGGAGACCAATGGTGACTTCTGCAGCATTTTCTTTTAATAAAGTGAGGTGATGGGAAGAAATTAGGTTACTTACAGTGTGTGTGCATGTACATGGCCGTGCATGCACGCACATGGGTGTGTGATCCACTCCTTTTTCTTTGGAACTCCTAAGATTAAAACAGGGAACAAGTCTTGTATGTTACAATGGTAGATTGGGGGGGGGGGGACAATTTTGGAAATCAAAAATTCTCCAGGCTCTCTTTTTTAAAAAGTTATTTATTTTACGTAATCTCTAGCCCCAACATGGGGCTCAGAGTCCAGACCATGAGATCTAGAGCCAGTTGTATGCTCCCCGAGCCAGGCAGACACCCCCAGCCTCTCTCCATCTTTCTTTATGCTTGAAACATAACGCATCACATTTGCTCTGAAATCTTTGATTATCAGAAGTTTTACTGAAATCCTGAAGAAACAATCCGTTGTCATCTGCTGTCTAGATGTCTTAATCTTAGTTCCTAAGACAGAGCTGTTGATGGCATCATTGTCCAAATGCTTCAAATTTGCAGCCATTACTGCTTCAAAGAGGTTTGAAGGGATTTTTTTTCCATGTTCAAATAGTTCCGGTTTCTGTAGAAACTTCATTTTTAGATAAACCTCTGAAGGATGAGCTATCATAATTCAAGTGAACAGTTCTTTGCTCTATTGACTATTCACTGTCAGGCAGTGAAGATGCAGCAAGTATTAAGTACTATTTTCTATAAGAAATAGGAGGCGTGTTCATCTTTATTATCGTTCTTTCGGTTATTCAAACAGTTGGATGATGGAAGTGTTTACGTTCCCTATAAAGTCAGTCAGAAGTCATTTTTGTTGGTTAAGTTAAATAGCCTCTGGTAGAGACAGGATACTGGGTACGGAGTAACATAAAAAACTACAATAAAATGCTAGCTCTTAAAAGGAAACTTGTTTACTTACTAAACCTTTTGTGCCTGGGTACGGAGTAAGATAAAAAACTACAATAAAATGCTAGCTCTTAAAAGGAAACTTGTTTACTTACTAAACATTTTGTGCCTGGGTCTAACATTAACACGATGTCTGTGTCAGGTGACAAAAAGAACCAGTGTTGAATCACATCATATTTTCCATCATTTTTCATTACCCCAGATTGCTAAATGTGTTCTAAGAAGTTGGATTGAATCACTGTATACACTTACTGTCAGAGGTGACAGTTTGTCATTGTTAGAGAGTTCAGTAATTAAAATAGGAAACAGAAGCTTAAGTTATTTTCTTTATAAAAGTTATGTTCCTTGTTGGTGTCTGGGTAGCTCAGTCAGTTAGGCGTCTGACTCCTGATCTCAGCTCAGGCCTTGATCTCAGGGTCGTGGGTTCGGCCCCGGGTTGGGCTCCACACTGGGCGTAAAGCCTACTTAGGAAAAGCAAATATGTTTCCTGGAAGCCCATTAGGATGGTTGGCATGCTCTTATACACTGCATGGCTTAACCTGAGTGCTCAGGGATCCTTTCTAATGAAAGGAAAGGACTTCTTTCCTCAACACCGTGATCTGCCCCATGACAGATCTGAACTACACACTATGTACCTGGAGAGCAAATCAACTGCAAACCAACTGAATGCACGGATCTCATGTTGGGGCTGAAATGTCTTCAGAACAGTTATCACGATTTCAAGGTTTGTTTTGAAATGTGCGAGCATCAAGTGCCAATCAGAACCGAAGATGAAACATGAATGAATGTTGAATTCTCATGCTTTTATGTGTATTTCTTTCTTGGATTTTTCAATTCTCTGCTATTTTTATCAGATGGTTGCATTTATGTTTCCTACACAGACTTTGCGCAATTGAAATAAGATTCCACGTCGCGCATAAAAAAATTAGTGGTCGCCAAGCCGGTCCTCACGGGCCTTCACTGCACCAATCTCACCGTGCTGTCACTGAAGGTTTACTTGTCAGACAGGCCCTTCTGCGGGGCTGCAAGCACCCCAGGACCTCACGGTGCACCTGACTCAGCAAGGGAGTAATCTTGTTAGTTCGGGTCCTCTGAGAAATAGACAGAAAGACAGGATTACATGGGTCAGGGGGATAATGCCTATGAAGGGCAAAGGGGTGGGGAACAGGAGGTGGAGGGGAGCTTTTGTGCCACGAGGCAGGTATGACTCCTGGAAGGGAGTGAGGGATGAAGGAGGATTGGGTAGGAAGGGACTTGGACCTAAGACAGACCTGCCCAGACTAGAGTGGAGTCCTGGAGCCCCAGTCATCCACTGGGAAAGTCCCTCAATTCACTGGAACGGCCCTGCCTTAGTACGACACCGGACTAGCCACTGGCTGGAAGCAGCCTGTGAGAAGCACGGCCTCAGTGAGAATGTGGCAGTGGACCTAGAGAAACGACAGCTGCGGCTGTCACTCACTTCTGCTCCCCGCGGATCTGAGCAGCACGTTTTCAGGACGGCCACAGCAACTGACAGACAGAAGGTTGGCCACACCCCAAGGATACAGAGCCAAAAGCAGTGGCGGCAGAATCTGTCACCTTGACGTAGGGAGAGGGAGCAGGGGCCCACAGACTGCTCTGAGTAAGCCTTCATATGCATGTCCAAGTACATATAGCAGTAAGTCCTTACATTTATTGAATGCATAGTCATTCCAAATTCCCCCGGAACAGATTTACTTTCAAGTTTGTGAATTTCCCAGTCTCTCCCATGGCTACGTTATTGCAATCATCAGGCACGTAGTACTTTATATTTTCTAAAGATTTGCCATTTATAACTAATATTTCTACATTTCTATCATTACCTTCACAATTATACTTTTTGGTGACCAAACAAAATTCAACAGATGGATGTACCATAATTTCCTAAGTCATTGCTGTTCAACATTTCCATTATCTTTATTTTTATTTTTTTGAAGGATTACAGCTAATGTCCTTATGTACATCTTTGGGCATACACTATTTAGTTTCTGTTAGGTCATGGCTCGAGGATAAGTTTCTAGGCTTCAGGTTATTGGATCAAAAGATACAGTTTTGTGATATCAAGTTTTGCCAAGTTGCTTTCTAAAATCATTAATGTCAACTAAAAAAATTTATTTTGAGAGAGAAAGAGAGAGAGCATGCGAGCAGAGGAAGGGAAGAGAGTGAGGAAGAGAGAGAATCCCAAGCAGGCTTTGTGCTGTCAGTGCAAAGCTTAATACAGGGCTCCATCCCACGAACCACTGAGATCATGACCTGAGCTGAAATCAAGAGTTGGATGCTCAACTGAGCCACCCTGGTGCCCCAAACCATTGTTAATTAATCATGTACGTTAGTTAGCTACTGCTACACAAAAAGTTACATAAAACTAAGTGGTTAATACAACCCACTCTTATTGTCTCACTGCTTCTGTGGTCCAGGGATCCAAGCATAACTTAGCTATGTCCTCTGCTTCAGAGTCCGTCACAGGTGCTGGCTCAGGCTGTCGTCTCTTCTGAAATCTCAACTGGGGATGGATTAGCTTCCAAGCTCACTCAGTTGTTGTCAGGATTCAGGTCTTCGTGGGCTGTTGGACTGAGGGCCTCTGTTCTTAGCCAGCATTGGCCAGAGGCTGCCCTTACTTCCTTGCTACATGGGACTCTCCAATATGGCAACCTGCTTCATCAAAGCATGCATCTGAGAAGACACGCTTACTGCTAGTAAGACAGTAGTCACAATCTTTTGTAGCTTGTTACAGAAGTGATAACCCCTTGAATGTTGCTGTATTCTGTTCTGAACCAGGGGAGTAAAGGGAGAGGAGGACACAAAGCCAAGAGCACCAGGAGTGGGGGTCACGGGGACCATTTTGGAGCCTGTCTACTACGAATGTCACCAAGACATAGGCTTGTACCAATTTTACAGCAACCGCCCTAAACCGGAATGTTCCAGCATTTTAAAATGACCAGTATAGCAGGTGTAAGACTATCTCCCATTTTAATGCCCTCTTCTCTGACCTCGTATCTACACAAAGGGACATGGGTCTTTTGCTCTCAGTTGCTGCCATGTAATTTCCCTGAAGCTGTCAACTGATAGCAACTCAGCTAAGGAACTGCCCTCATTGGGACTCCGAAACACTCTAAGCACAGACCTGTACTAGGCAGCAGTGAGTTCCCCGGGAGGGTTCTGGTCTCAAGGAACTGCTAGTGTTTGGGTGGCAACTCTAAGGCCTGAGCACCCTATCCTTGTATCACTTACGAGCATGTAAATTTAGGAAACCAATCCTCTTAATTTTTCAAAATGTTTTTAATTTTATTTTTGAGAGAGAGAGACAGAGCATGAGCAGGGGAGAGGTAAAGAGAAGGTCCGAAGCAGGCTCCAGGCTCCGAGCTGTCAGCACAGAGCCTGACGTGGGGCTCAAACCCATGAACCTCGAGATCATGACCCGGGCCACAGTCAGACGCCTGACCGACTGAGCCACCCAGGCGCCTGCAAACCAACCTTCTTTTAAAGTTTACTATATACTCTTACCAGGTGTCACATTTTGTAAACTTTATTTCACTTTCATTATCAAAATACTGTAAGCTACATACTAATATCGCCATTTAATAAAAAACTTGGGGATGGAGATGTGAAAGCACCTGTTCAAGGTCACTCTGCTAAAGTGGCAGGGCTAGCATTTGAACCCACAGCAGGCCATCCATTTCTGTGACCTCTCTCTGCTTCCTAAGGTAACCTTGTCCTCAGTGGAGCCTCTGAGGTCCCTATAAAGCTTGGTCCTTTCACTCCATTCTCACCTCAGCGCCAAATATGATAAACTGGGTGGCCCTTTCCTCTTCAGTTAGCTGAGACGGCCTCCCCTGGAAGTTCCAGAAAGCTCTGCTTAGTGACCATTTTCTCTCGATGAGAAGTGATGCTGGGAAGTCACCTCTAACCTGCAGGGGAGACAGGCTGTCGAGGTTACAAGTCTACACCACAAGATCCTCAGGATAACCAGGACCATGAAAACCAAGGGTTTGGAGCCAGACTGCTGACTTTGAATCCTTGTTCTGTCAAAGCTTTGTGGTTTGGGGCCCATGTCTTCACCTCTCTGTGCTATCTTCTTGCCTGTAAAATTGAAGTAACATCACCAACTTCCTGTTCTAATTTGGGGATAAATGAAAACGGGTTCCAAGACCCTAGCACGGGGTCCAGTACACAGGAGAGGCCCTCTAAACATTGCTGTAGGGGTGCAGGGAGAAGGAGGCCTCACTGGGGATCCACACATCTCTTCCAGCCCCAGCCTGTGACACGTACACTCACACTTGGGGATGAGGGGTCCACGTGCATGCATCGCCACAGGCATGGCCACATGGGACATGGCGCCATGGATACTGGCTGATGGGGATGAGTCAGGGCTGCTAGTGTCAGGAATGGGCAGAGCCAATGATGGCATGGCTGAGGCTCCCTTTCCTACATTCCAGCTGTGTGTATGTGTGTGTGTGTGTGTGTGTGTGTGTGTGTGTGTACGTGTATGTCTCGGTGTGTTGATGGAGCCTTCTGTTGCCTACTTCGAAGTCTGTGCAGGACTGTTCTGGGGGTGTGGGCTGCTGCTCCTATAGTATCGAAAGTAGCTGGGGTGGGGAGTGGTCATTGGAGGGAGCTCACCAAATCCAGACCCCAAACCACGTGTCTCCAGCCCAGATCACACAGTCATACACGGGGGCAGCAGCTGAGGGACAACTTGAGGGGACCCTTGAAGAGGTATTTCCCAGAGTGGATGTGTGTTCACCCACTCACAGACTCATCCCTCCACCTGCGCACTCAAGTGTGTGCCCAGGCCGGACGCGGGGGCCCACAGGCTAGCCCAGTGAGCCAGAGCGCCCCTCTCCAGCCACCGTGAAGGACACAGCAGGAAGACAAGCCACCTCACCCTGCCCACACTCCATTTAGCCTCCCTTGGGAACTGTCAGCCAACACGAGTGGGCTTCCGGGCTTCCAAGTGGGTGTGGCCTGATCTCTCTGCCCTTAGCTACTTTGGCAACAGACCCGAATTCTTCCACTGTTCCAGGGAAAATATAATCGACACTAATAAAAATAATAATAATAAAAACAAACCTGGCGTGCTGGCCACAATTGTCCCACCTTCCCTGGGAAGGGGCCTCCTGTCCAAGGACTAAAAGTGAGGTCTGCTCCACCTGTCACTAGAAGGCCCAAGGGAAACAAACAGAGCAAAGCTGCAGCATCCTCCTGGGTCCTGAGTGGGACACCAGGCCCAGCCCATCGCCCACTCCCACCCCTGTAAACCAGCTCCCCCTGCGCCTCCCCCCAGGGGCCCTCTCCTCCCCAGGCGCTGACCGTGCATTCACAGGCTCCCTCCCCGCAGGGCCTCAGCTTTGCAATGGCTTGTTCTTTCCTCTTCCTGCGGCCACAGGTCTCGCCAGGTTCCAGCAACACTTCCTCTCCCATTCAGGCCCAGGGGCTGTCTGAGCACGCTGTCTTCACTGGACACGTCACTCTTAAAGCTCTCAAGCTCCCCCGTTTGCCAGCCTCTCAGGGCCACACTGGCTTCTCTCCTGGGCCGCTTTTGACGTCTACCACAGTAGAAGAAAATTGGGACTAGGCCACCAGGTAAACCATGGGGTGGTTCTTCACGTCCTGTAAACACCTCTAGTGGGGAGATGTGGCCTGACTCCCACAGCCTGCTGGGATTCAAACACCAAGGAGGGACACCCCATTTCTTCACAGGATGTCCTCTTGGCCAGGTGCTTGCGTTCATAGCTCACACCGCCCCTACAATCCTGCCCAGTGATTTCCATCATCCCCATTTTACAGCTGAGGAAACCAAGGCTCAGATTCAAAGGGACTTGCCCAAGCTCACTGGGATCACGAGTGGTGGACTAGGATAGAATCTAGGCTGTTTAATTCCAAAGTCTGATTTATCGGAGTGAGTCTGGAGGCACCAAGAGAACCCTCCCCCCCAAAGTCAACGGCAGGGTAGTCCATGCAGGGGTGGCACCTGTCCTTGTGACGAGTCCCTCAGGAGCGGCCCGCATTGAGTGTGGCCCTCCACGTCTGCAGCACCGAATCCCGGCGGGTCGTGTAGGGTAAATGTTTGACACGGAACCAGTGTCTGGGCACCACGTTCCCACTGGGCGTATACAGCTTCTCTCCAGGGGTGCCCAAGAGGCTGCGCAGGGCTGTGTTGCAGGACAGAACCTTCTCATAGAACTCCACTCCACCACGAGCATAGGCCAGGGACAGGGAGGCCGTGCGGCGGTCCAGCCAGGCTTCCAGGGCATGCGTGAGAGAGTCTGTGGAGAGGGCATAGGCCACAAAGCCCACCACTGCTGCCATCAAGTTGAAAGCAGCCCGTATGTTCATGGGGCCTCCATAGAGCCCCAGTGCATGCTTGGCACCCACGCCCAGTGCCCAGGTTCCTGCCAGGCAAGCTGGGGCCAGCAGAGCCTGTAGGACGGCCACGCTGCTCTCCAGATACACCACTTCCTTGGCCAAGGCGAACTTC
Organism: Suricata suricatta; assembly: GCF_006229205.1. Taxonomy (NCBI): domain Eukaryota; kingdom Metazoa; phylum Chordata; class Mammalia; order Carnivora; family Herpestidae; genus Suricata; species Suricata suricatta. The sequence continues at coordinate 98,544,630 of NC_043702.1, read as the reverse complement.
TGGGCATCGTGGGACAGGGTCAGGGCATCTCTCAGCCGGGCACCTGCTGGGCTCTGCCAGTTCACTCTTTGCCCGTGTACAACCACTGGGTGATTGGGTTTGGTCAATGAGCCGTCCAGGAAGCTGGCTGGGATGCCCACGACAGCCCCGGTGGGGAGCCTCGGGAAGCCAGCGCTCACAGGCTGGAAGGTGAAGGCAGTGAAAGCCTCATAGCTACGGCCCGCGGGGACACCAATGTCCTGTAGCACCTCTTGGAAGAGCCCCTGTAGCTCTGGGGAGAGCAGAGCTGGCCGGCCCTGGGGCCAGTACTGGTACAGCCATCGGATCACAGGATCTGGGAATAGGTGGTGTGAGACCTGGGCCCCGAAAAGGCCAGCACAGGATCCCACTAACAGGCCTGTCCTGTGTCTCTGCACAAATGCCGCAGCTCGCCACAGGGGACCTGCCATGAGCACTGTCACCATTGTAAACCTGAGCCAAGGAAAAGAGAAGTCAGTCGATAGTTCCCTGGGTCTGCCAGCAGACTGAACATGTCCCAGGACCACACCCTTTTTCTCTGAGGCAATACCGCAAGGTGGTTAGAGCATGAGCTCGAGAGCCAGTGACCCAATCCAAACTCCAACTCTCTGCGTCCCCTTCCCCACCTGTCAAACAGGAATGGGACAACGGCATCACAAGGGTAGCTGCAATGAGTATATGAAGGAACACACATAAAATCATTGGTCTGGGATGGCAGCAGACACCCCTTGTGCTAATGCATAATTATTACTTTTATTCCCATGGCTAGGCGTGGCACCCAGTCCTCAAATGCCTCATTCCACTATTCACCCCATGGTGAAGCCTTATGTTCACTAATTTATAGGTAAAACCTGTGTTCAACTTATCGCGTACTTCCTATATGCTAGACACAATTCTTGGAGCTTTATATATATTCTCCAACAATTGAATCCTCACAACTCCATGACCTAATTACTACTATTGCCCCTAATTATTTATTTCTGAAGTAGGGCTCCATGCCCCGTTCAGGACCCAACATGGAGCTTGAACACATGACACTGAGCCTGTGACCTGAGCTGAAGTCAAGAGTTGGATGTTTAACTGAATCAGCCACCCAGGCACTCCTACTGCCCCTATTTTAAAGCGTTGGAAACTGATGCACGACAGGCTAAGTAAATTGGTCAAAACCCCAGACTAGCAAAGTGGCAGTATCACAGGCTGAGCTGTGCTCCCTCCAAATTCACATGCTGAAGTCTTAACCCCCAGTCTCTTAGAATGTAACTGTATTTAGAGATGGGGGTCTTTAAAGAGATAATTAAGTTGAGGTCGTGAGGGTAGGTCCTCATCTAATATGACTGCTGTCCTTAAGAGGACAGCAGCCACAGAAGAAAGGCCATGAGAGGACACAAGCCAGAAGGTGACTATTTACAAGCAGTGAGCGCAGTCTCACAAGAAACGTCATGCTGACTGACACCTTAATCTTGGACTTTCAGCTTCCAGATCCTGAGAAAATAAATTTCTGCTACCCAGTACTTGGCCCTAGCAGTGACTAACAGAGAGGCACAGCATCTGAACACCACAAACTCTTTTCTGAACAAAATTTAATGCTAAATTACAAATATATACAAAAGTAGACAATTTCACCCAACTCATGGCCAATCTTGTTTCCTCTCTTCTCCCACCCACATTCCTCCTCCAATGGGTTTATTTTGAAACACATCCTGGGTGCCCTCTTATTTCATCTGTAAATATTTCAGCAAGAATTCACAATTATTTTGCTTTGGTTGAAGATTACTGTCTTCCTGCCTCTGAAATGTGTTTAATTAGCAAGTAAGTGGCTACAAACAAGAACGTGGGGTACCGCTTGGCCTACTGTTAACAAAAAACTCCAAAGGGGGCACATCACTTGGGCCTATTTTCCCAATGGAGAAACTAAGGGTAGGAAAGCAAGGGTCCTGGCCAAGGTCCCAATGCTCCCAGGCCTACCTGGGCCAAGGCCACGCTCCAGGTTGAGCGAAGTGGGGCCGCGAGACCCTTGCAAAGGGCTCCCCGCCGGACGTCCATCCCGGGCCCCTAGGCTGCGCAACGCGGCTCGAAAGCGCTGCAGGAGTGGACCCTGGGGTAGGGGACCGTCCCCGGCTCCACGACCCTGCCCTCCCCTCTGTGCGCTCACCTCAGCCGCCGCCGAGTACCGCGACACGTGCGCGGGGCGGGCCTACCGCACTGAGCGCCAGCCCGGGCTCTGAGGGCGGGGACTCCAGGGGGCGGGCCTGGCGCAGAGCTGGCTGGGGGGGCGGGACAGGGGGCGGGACGTCCGGGGCGGGGCATGGGGCGGGGCCTAGCCCGCGGGCGGCTGGGACTGGAGCTGGAGGCTCCTCCTCGACTGAGCGCCTTGGGACGGGGCTGGGACCTGCAAGGTCTTTGCTTTCTGCAGTGCTGCGCGCGGGCTGTAGCTTCCTTCTCTGAACCTTCTCTGAACAGCCTTTGTCGCCTGTTTAGTCCTCCAAGAAACAGCGGACCCACGTGAGTCAGGAGGTGACCTGGGGCTGAGTTGTCCTCGGAGTCCAAGCCCACCTGACTGCCAGGTCCGTGGCCTTTGCTGTCTGTCTGGAAGTGTTCACCACCAGTGGTCTGCTCTGGGCTTTATTTTATTGCCATAGCAGCTGCCCAATGGCCCATTCCTCTCAAGTGATCCCTGCTGTACAGCCCACAGAGCAGCGTCATACCTGTCACCTCATCTTCCCAGCAGCGCTGCAAGTAAGTCAGGTCCTTGAGGGGGGACCGAGTCCAGTTTGCCACCTGTTTTGTAAATAAAGTTTTATTAGAGGACAGCCATGCCTGTTTCTTGACAAGTTGCGTGTGGCTGCTTCCTCCCAGAAGGGCACAGTTGACTAACCAGGACAAAGACATTCTGACCCAGAAAGCCTAAAATTTTAGCTATCTGGCCCTTATGGAAAAAAACCTGTGGACACATGAAGTACATTATTCCCATCTTACAGATGGAGAAACAGAGGCATTTAGCTTGAGCAGGATGCCCAGCTCAAATGCACCTAGCATGCACCGTATGGCACAGGACTCCTGTTCCTGTACATTGCCCATTACATCTCCTGCCTTCATACAAATTCAATCTAGTCGGTCGTGCCCATGCTCCCAAGTGGGTCTGACCTCTGTCCAACTTTCTTTTCCATCCAAGCCCTTCCCTACCAACCCCAAGGAGGGAGGAGGGCTTAGGTCCTGGGTGGAAAGTTGTGGCTGCCAGGGAAGATAAAGATGTAAGGAACCCCAGAAGCCTGTGGGCATCGGGATGGGGTTTAGGATGGCTAGCAGGCAGTGGACTGCTGTGTCTCCAGACAAACCATCAGCTCCGCCCTCTCTGCAGGGCTCTTGACCATGCAAGGACCAGCTGCAATGGTCAGTCAGGACCATACCTGATTCCTAGCTAACCCTCTGTGTGTAGCATCCCATGGAGACACCTTGGGGTCTCGGTGTTTCCTGTTTCAGGCTTGCCCAGCAGCCCCTTCTGGAGCTGGCAGAAATAACCCTACTGACACTAGAGAAGAACCTAGATCTGGTGCGGCTGCCCCCAGACCTGGGTTGGTCCCTCAGCCCAGAAACAGTGTGTAGGGAGACTGAAAGAGACCTTTCTTAGGAGGCAGGGGGCGCTTGCGTAAAGGATGTCACCAGCCCTGGACCTCTGATTCTTCATTTGTAAAGTGAGGATAATATCTGTCTCAAAGGACCATGTTATCTTGTAATCCTAGAAGTTTCCTAGACACTTTCCTCTGCACGACAAAAGAGGGGGCCACTTCAAATCACATGCCCCTGAACAGGACTTGGAGTCTCCCTTCAATCTTGTTCTTGAAACTCTGTCATGAAGGGTTCTGTGACCAGTTGTAAATCTAGCAATGATGCAGGGCACAGATGCTGGCGCTCGACTCCTGGGGGTACATCCTGGCTCTACCCCTTACTAGCTGTGTGACTTTGGGCACATTCACCTTTCTGGGCCTAGTGTTCTCATGAATCACATGAGATGAGAGTACCACCTACCTCCTAGGGTTATTGTGAGGACTCAGTGAGTTCATGTATGTACGGTGGCCAGGGCGGCATGTACCAACTAGCTAGTAGCTATTATTATTGATATCTGTTCTGGTTCTGACCCACCAACTCTGGCTGCTCATTCCTTTGTATGTACATGGTGCTATCACATGCTTTGATATGTGACCTCAGCTAGATTCGGAATGTAGGACCATCTGTATGGCAAATGATGTGGTCTTTCTAACAAATCAATGGCATCAAAAACAATGGAAAGGAGACAGTTACAAAATAAGAGATGTGAAAGACATAGCAGGTAAATGCAAGATGTGCCTTTTGTTGGGATCCTGAGTCAACAGATCACTGAGTATTAAAAAAAAGACACTTTGGAGACAACTCGGGAGATCTGATTATTGATGGAATGTTAAGTGATATTAATGAAGTGCATTTTTTTTTAGGTGGGATGAAGGAAGATATTTATGGAAACCAAAAAGTCCTTATCAGTTAGTGATGCATATTGCAGTATTTACAGGAATATTTAAAATATTCCAGCCAAAACAAAACCACCACCATCAAAACAAAAACCAGGGGCATAGGTGAGACATCCATCAACAAAATGTTGGTAGTTGTTGAACCTGCATGACCAGTTTAGTAGGGCGTTCCTTATCCTGTGCTCCACTCTATGTATGATTGGAAATTTCCATAATAAAATGTGTTTTTTTTTAATGTATTTAAAAGTATGCTGACCAATTGGACTTCATCAAATTAAAAACTTTTGGGCATCAAAGAACATTATCATGCAAGTGAAAAAACAGTCCACAGAATTGGAGAAAACATTCGCAAATCATAGATATAATAAGGGCCTAGTTTCCAGAATATATAAGAACTTGTAACAACTCAACAACCAAATGAAAAACAACCTAACTTAAAAGTGGGAAAATTGGGCCTCCTGGGTGGCTCAGTAGGTTAAACGTCTGACTTCGGCTCAGGTCATGATCTCATGATTTGTGGGTTCAAGCCCTACATTGGGCTCTGTGCTGACAGCTCAGAGCCTGGAGCCCGCTTTAGATTCTGTATCTCCCTCTCTCTCTGCCCCTCCCTGCTCACACTCTCTCTCAAAAATAAATAAACATTAAAAAATTTAAAAGAAAAAAGAAGTGGGCAAGTGACTTGAATAGATACTTCTCCAAAGAAGATACACAAATGGCCAAAAAGCACATAAAAAGATGCTCAGCATCCTTCATCATTAGGAAAATACAAGTCAGACCCACAATGAGATGCTACTTCACTCACTAGGACGGCCATGAAAACAAAACAAACCAGCAGAAAATAATAAGTGAGAGGATGTGGAGAGACTGAAGCTCTCATACTTTCCTGGTGGGGGTATAAAATGGGTCAGCAACTCTAGAACACAGTTTGTCATCTCCTCATAAAGTTAAACACAGAGTTCCTATATGATCTGGCAATTCTACCCCCAGGAATACAGACAGCCCTCTTAGTTGTGAAGGATGGGGTCTAGGAGAGGTTTTGTTTTGTTCGCCATATTTATATGATAATGATCTCACTGAGAAATATTATATTGAGAGTGTCATTGAGAGAGACAAACTGATGATACCAGAGAGAGGGGATCCCCAGGAAAGAATTCCTTGACTGGTGAGAGGGAATAGGGTCCAGGGCGGGAATGGGAGTAGGATTAGGAGCAATTGTTCACTGTAACAAGATAAAGCTGCTATCAAATCAACGCGTTGTAACCTTAAACTTACATAATTAAAAAAAAGACTTATTTACTTATTTTTGAGAGAGAGAAAGCACAAGTGGAGGAGGGGCAGAAAGAAATGGAGAGAGAGAGAATCCCTCTGCACTGATAATGTGGAGCCTGATGTGGGGCTTGAACCCACAAACAGTGAGATCATGACCTCAGCTGAAGTCAGATGCTTAACCAACTGAGCCACCCAGGTGCCCCAAACTTACAAGATGCTATATGTCAATTATATCTCAATAAAGCTGGAGGCAGGGAGGAAGGGAAGCGGGGATTAGTGGGCCCAGGCTAGTGAGTTCACAGTGGGAAATGAGGCTGTTCTTACCTGATTGCTTCTTTGTTTCCTTGGTGACACATGAAGTACACTGATATACATACACTCTTGTAGGGGGGACAGGGTGAGGAAACTGAAGAAAGCAGAAAAGATATGAAATTTTCACCTGAAAAGGAGGAAAGAACCCACCAAGAAATTGTAATGATTGTTGGACCATGTTGAGTGCCCATCTGAAATCTGGGTCAAAAACATAGTGTGAGAATAGTTAGTACAGTTGTGTGATTGTCTCCTATAATGTTCGGGTGCTCAGGTGCAGGGACGGGTGGACAGATACTTGAGGGTCTAGCCAGAGGTAGAGTTTGCCAGTCAAGCATAGAGTGGGGAGAAATGAACGAGGGAGGTGAGGATATTCATTTGCAAAGAGGTGGTTATATAGTGATGGACCATGAACTCTATGCTAGAGGATGGTGAGGGCCTGCGGGAATGATTGATGTGCTTACCACGGAAATGGTGGCTACCATGGGCACTTAGCACTGTTTCTAAGCCCTTTGCAGAAGGAGGGAGTGGCAAGATCAGTGCCCCGGTGGAACATAAGGATTGTTATACCATAGTAAGTATAAGGAGGTGGTGATTAGAAGGAAGGAAGCTGGAAATGGACAATTCAGAGGTGGTGTCAATATTGGTGATGGCAAGGTCAAGAGTATGACTGTGGGAGTCAATGGCTATGGTGAGGTGAAAGAGATTACTGAGAATTGAGGAGGTGTATGACTCATTTTTTTTCTTAATTTTCCATATTTAATGATATTTTGACAATTTAGGGGCCTTGCTAATCCTGGAAAGTCTGCCCCTCCCAGGACTAGCTAATTCCTAGAGAGAAAAAATGGCCTTTTCTACTTCCACCATAAACATATCTTTCACATGGAAAACCAACCAACCCAGAGCCCTTACCCACCCCCTCACCATTTCCTCCAGCTCTGACACACCACCCCACTATTTCCCCTGCCCTAAATGAATGACCTTGGGTCCAGTCCTGGACAACCAGAGACCATCCCTGTAAACCCAGAGGCTGCTAGAATTATTCAAACTATACAGTCCTTAACTTCCTTGAACTTCCCTACCCTGTCTCACCATTCTTTCCCATGGAAACCACAGTCGAGGCTCTGGACCATGCTTTCTACTTAAGTGCTCCTTCTGCTTCTTTACTGACCCTGCTACTTCCCATGTTGCTTCACATGGCATGATGGGCTCCCTCCTCTCAGAAAATGTAAATAATAAATTCTTCTTCCAATGGCATTGACCTTTCCATGTTGTCCCTCAGTCACCTCTATGGATTACATCTCAGGTACGATCAAAACAGGAGGCTCAGTTACAAGAGGCTGAGGCATTGGGTGGATTGTCTTTGCCAGTGTTGAAGTTGGCAAGAATGGTGAAAAGGAAATACAAGGGTCCAGGTGCTAAAATAATTCAAGAAGGAGAGAGAGAGACTAGGAGGTTGGTGGATCACGGCACCAAGGCTACTAGTGTATTGGAATGGTCTGATGGTGTGCATTTCACAGGAGCTGGGGTTTGTGACGGAAATGGCCATGGGGGCAAAGAGGACACCTATTCTATCCTGATTTCCATAGGAAGGCATGGGGGAAAACATGGTATCATCACAGAAGACATCCAAGCTTTGGTAAAAGCAAGCAAGAGAAGCAAATGTTCAGAGAAGGAGGTGAAGTTATGTGGAATTTGCTGATGGTGGACCATGCATCCTAAAGGTGGCAGAGAAGTTTGAGAGGCCTGCAGGGGGATATGATTGGGTCTAGATTAGGGTATAGAGAGGAAATAAATATATAAGGATAAGCACCCAGGCAATGATAGATTACAGGGCATCTGGTGGTTGGTTTTTGTCCATGGTGGTAAAACACATATTTGCCATCCTATTTTTCAGGTGTACAGTTCAGTGGTCTTTGTACAACCATCACCACTATACATCTCTGTAATTCATCGTGTAAAACTGAAGCTCTATATCTAATAACTCCCCATCTTCCCTACCTGCTAGCTCCTGACAACCACCATTATACTTTTTGCCTCTATAATTTTTACTAAGTATCTCATACAAGTGGAAACATACAGTATTTGTTTCTTCATGACTGGGTAATTAAATGTAGCACAATGTCCTCAAGTTTTGTTCATGTTAAAGCATGTGACAGGATTTCCTTTCTTTTTAAGGCTGAAAAAGATTCTGTTGTATGTATGCACCACATTGTGTTTATCCATTCATCGGCTGATACACATTGAGTTGCTTCCACCTTTTGGCTATTGTGAACAGTGCGGTTATGAACATGAGTGTACAAATTCCTCTCCAAGACCCTGCTTTCAAACCTTTTATATAGACCCAGAAGTGCATTGCTAGATGAAATGGCAATTCTATTTTTTTTTTTTTGAGGAACCACCACACTGTTTTCCACAAAGGCTATGCCATTTACATTTATCAGTAGTGCACAAGGATTCCAGTTTCTCTACATTCTCTCCAACAGTTGCTGCTTTCTGGGATTTTTTGATAGAAGCCATCCTAATTGGTGTGAGATAGTCTCATAGTTTTGATCTGCACTTTCCTAATAATTAGTGATACTGAGCATCTTTCCTGTGCTTATTGGTCATTCATGTAACTTCTTTGGAGAAATGTCTATTCAAGTGATTTGCCCATTAATAATTGTGTTGTTTTGTGTTGTGTTGTTGTTGAGTTTTAGGAGTTCTCAGTAGACTCTGGATATTGATCCCTTATCAGATATATGATTTGCAAATATTTTCTCTCATTCTGTTGGTTCCCTTTTTAGTCTGTAGATATTGTCATTTGATGGGTTTTGTTTGGTTGATTTTTTTCACAATGTTTGAAAATTGTCACAAGTCCAATTTGTCTATTTTCTCTTATTGGCTATGCCTCTGGTGTCATATCCAAAAAATCATTGCCAAATCCAGCACCATGAAGCCCTATTACCATAGGACAGTATGTTTTCTTCTAAGAGTTTTTATGGTTTTAGGCCTTACATTTAGGTTTTTGATCTGGTTTGAATTAGTTTTTTGCATGCAGTGTTAAGTAAGGGTCCAACTTCATTCTTTTGCATGTGGATATTCAGTTTCCCCTGCACCATTTGTTGAAAAGACTGTTCTGCCCTCATTGAATGGTCTTGACATCCTTGTCAAAAATCATTTGGCTATATATACCCGGGTTTATTTCTGGATTCTCTATTCTGTTCTATTGGTCTATCATTATACTAGTACTGTACTTTTTTGGTTACTGCGGCTTTGTAGTTAAGTTTTGAAATCAGGATGTGTGAGTCCTTCAACTTTGTTTTTCTTTGGCAACATTGTTTTGGCTATTCAGGATCCCTTGGGATTCCATACAAATTTTAGGATGGGTTTTCCTCTTTCTGTAAAATGTCACTGCGATTTTGATAGGGATTGCATCGCATCTGTAGATTGCTTTGGGTAGTACTGACATCTTAACAATATGAAATCTAATCTAGCTTGATTTGTGGAGGTGGTGGAGGTAAACGGCACTGTGAGTCAACATGAGGTTGGCCTTGGTAAGTACTACCAAGAGTCAGATGCTTAACCTACTGAGCCTCCCAGGCACCCCTTTTGTGGGGAGATTTTAAATCATTGGTTCAGTCTCTTTAGTGTTATTGGTCCATTCAACTTTTCTGTTTCTTTAATAAAAAAAATTTCTGAGGAGGCTTTTGGGCATGATAGGAATATTTAAAAGTTCTTGTGTGTTTGATTATTATCTAGTTGATTAAAATAGCAAGCTCAAATATCTCATGTCTCTAAGCCTAGAACCTCAATTTACAAATATAAGCTTATTAATACATCTAGTATTTTTTTAATAAAATAAGAATTTTTTCTATGTTTTCTGTGATTAACTTTCAATTAAGTAAGGGCTTTACAGATGAAATCTTCCGTAATTATACCACATCACTCCTGTACTTAATTGATCAAATTCCCTTAGACATTTCCAACCATACTTTCAAATTTAATTTAGCTGATTCTTTTAAATACACTCTCCTCAAACTGTAGCCTTTCAAATCCAATAAGCAAAATCTTTCTAACCCCTTAAGCAACTCTCATAAGTCTTATAGTCACGTAAATGTAACAGATTCTTACCTATTTTAAACATCTTAAACTGAAGCACATATGAAACAGTGGCATGAAACTCCTTATTACAAGACAGCCTAACTGGCACCAAGGTATCAATTCAAGTGGATTCCTTTATGCATCCTGACATCGCAAGTGTCCCCTCCCAATCCGAGGGCACAGAACCAGCCTCCCAAGGCACATTGCACTGCAGTGTTCTGGGGTGAACTTTTAGTTTAGTGGTATGTTCTTGTCCAGGATGGGGTCCAGAATGATTTCCAGGATGATACATCATGCATGCATTTATTAGGTTGAGTCTCTGTGGGCATAACTGGACTTTCCAAACCTACGTGGGTTGGTTTTTTTTATAGTAAATCTTCCACAGTATTTCATTGCCTGGGTAGATTTGATGAGATGTTTCATCCTCTGCCAGGATTACAATCAATCTCTTAGCTGTTTGATTTGCAATGATCAAGTTTTGATGTTATATTCAAAACTTGAATACAGTATACACATACTTTGGGTTTGTTGGCACACTGTAAACATCATTAAAAAGTCCTACCTGCCTTTTTTCTTTCCCTTTTTTCAGAATGCCTCATAAGGTTGTTCAGGGAACTACTACTTTCTTTCGAATGCCATGATTGCCCCAATTTGCTCAGTGGGAACTTCTTTATCCTTTAAAGTGCCTTGGATCACTTTGGAGGCATACTTTCTTTCTGGCCACAAAATGATTTCCCATACCCATCTGAATGGTCCTGCTCCAGGATATAGAATCAGAAACTTTCCAAGCTCTTTGGTTCTGGGCACAGGGGAAACCCTTTTATTTGATACTGGGGGAGGGCAACAGCATGGCAGATGATTTGAAAGGCAGACCCAGAAAAAATATCATGGAAGGGGCACCTGGGTGGCTCAGTTGGTTAAGCATCCAACTCTTGACTTTGGCTCAGATCATGATGTCACGGTCATGAGTTTGAGCCCCCAGTTCAGCTCTCTGCTGAGCATGAAGCCAGCTTAAGATTTTCTCTCTCTCTCTCTCTCTCTCTTTCTCTCTCTCTCTCTCTCTCTCTCTGCCTCTCCCTCAGTTGAATGGATGCACACGCTTACTCTCTCTCAAAAAAAAAAAAACTCCCCAAAAACAACAGCAAAAAAGAAAAATATAATGGAATCCTATTATTTTTAACTCCAACTTGACTGAGTACTTAAACAAATCATGCTGTAGGATGAGAGGTTTTTTTCAGAGACACCTGCTTCCTTTATTGCCACAGTATACAAAATCATTTTTCTAGCTTTAACATGCCAAGCTGTACATTGTAATTTTGGCCCACAGAGACCAAATTAGATGTGGATCCCACTGGTAGGCTGCATTGAACACCCCCCTTCCACTTTCATGATCCAATTTGTCCACTGATAATCATTTCTCAATATGAGTCAGAAGTTGGGACTTGAGGTGGTGACTATCGTGTGGATAGTTTAATATCAGCTCATTGAGGGATACACAAAATGACTTTGTTTTTCTGATAGTTACTACCAACTGTGCTTAAACATCTGATTTCCTGCCTACTGGTGGGCTTCCTTAATGAGGGACTTAATGATGCACAGTCCAAATCTATAATTTGTCAGTCAATATCTGTCTCTAAGACAGTATCATTTTGGTTAAGACTCCGTTTCATTGTGTGTTTTAAAACTTCAGTCCCATATTTGACACAAGGCTGCCCCACCATGTCAGCATGCCAGCCCCAGTGTAGACTAGACTTGTATCTCCAACAGCTTGGAGTGCAGGAGTGTGGTCTGCTCTCTCTCCCATAGCTCTTTTCCTTGGGCTTACTCTTTTGGTAGGAAGGATGGAAGAAGAAACAAAGATCTTTGCTTACATGACTGCTTTCTCACTGGTGGTCTTCCTAGTAGGTCGTAATGTGGACAGCTGACCGTGGTAGTAACCAAGTTCCTGTCACCTTCTGTTAGCCCCTCTGCTAATCTAGCTTGATTTGTGGTGGTGGTAGAGGTAAACAGCACTGTGAGTCAAGATGAGGTTGGTCTTGGTAAGGGCAAGGTGGTTACAGGTCCAGAGTAATTAGCTGGAAGTGGCAGGATAGGCTCCAGTCAGGGCTTCTGTTGTTCAGGGTTGCAGTTGGAGGTAGAGTATCAGCCTGAGGCAGAGGCAAGTGCTTCTGGAATGTCAGAGTGGGGAGAATCTGCAGCAGGTTCCAGGCTCTGAGGTGTCAGAACAGAGCCTGGCATGAGGCTCGAACCCACAGGCCGTGAGCCAGAGTCAGAAGCCTAACCAACTGAGCCACCCACAGGTACCCATCTTTTAATGACAGAGTACTGGTCCCCATCTCCTGTTGGCCAACAACCTTTTGGTAAGGTGCTTGCTTGCTCTGACTGAATTCACTGTAAGAAGGAAGGGGAGGGGCACCTGGGTGGCTCAGTTGGTTGAGGGTCTGACTCTTGATTTCAGCTCAGGTCATGATCTCACAGTTGCTGAGCATGGGGCCTACTTGGGATTCTCTCCCTTCCCTCCCTCTTCCCCTCCCCTACTGTGCTTTCTATCTCAAAAATATCAATGCTATGAAAAAAAAACCCAACAATTATGAGGTCTCTACCCTGGAAGTAAGTGGTTGTCTCCTGGATAAAAAGGCCCTTCGGGATGTCCTCTAGAAAAGGTAGTTCTCCTTGCCTTTTTAAAAAAAAATTTATTCTTGATACAGAGAGAGACAGAGCATGAGAGGAGGAGGGGCAGAGAGAGAAGGAGACACAGAACTGGAAGCAAGCTCCAGGCTCTGAGCTAGCTGTCAGCACAGAGCCTGATACAGGGCTCGAACCCATGAACGTGAGATCTGACCTGAGCCAAAGTCGGAGGCTTAACCGACTGAGACACCCAGGCGCCCCTCTCCTTGCCTTTATGATGAACCCCTCTCGGCGATGCCATTTACTGGGCAAAGGGGAAATAGCCTATGACCTGACTGGGAAGGGGCAGCCTATGAGGTCTGGACAGAGACCCAAGATGGCGTCCTCCATCTTTGGAGGGGACATGAGAGACCGCTGAGTCCATGAGTCCATTCCCCACCTTCAAAGAGGCCCACATCCCAACCATTCCCAATCTTTAGCACTGACATGAACTCCTATTCCCAAACCCTGCTTGAAGAGAGAGATTCAGTGTTCTTTAGTGGAAGGTTCTCTTTCATGTGCAGTTCTCAGCCTAGCAGATGGTAGAGGGTGGAAGGGGAATTGAGGAAGGTGGGGTGGCAGGTAGGGACTCAGCTTCACTCTCTGAACAAACAGTGAGACGCTAATAATAGCCAACATTCATTGTGCACTGCACTGTCGTATCAACTAACTTAACTCCAAAACCATCCCATGAAGTTAATATCGTTATTTCCCTGTTTAATAAAAGGCAAGGAGGTTGCATAAACTTGCTGTATTTGCAGAAAGTACACCCTTATTTACCAAGGTGGGGCTAGATGGTGTCCTACATCCTTCCATCTCTGATGTTCTAGATTCAGAATTCATTTATTATCTTCGAGTAGTATTTCTCCTATAGCAAATATTCTCCATAGACATACATGTCCATAAAAATGTAAATGGATATTAGACACAGAGTTTTCATATTTCTTTCATATTCATTTCAATAAATAAACAAACAGTTATTGAGGGCCTGTTCTGTGCCAGACATCTTGCTGTGTGCTCGGGACACAGAAATGTGGCCTTGCCCTTGTGGAGAATCATACTATCTGATTTCTTTACATACAAACTGATTGATTCTAGAGCTATGAGATTTGCTAATTTGTGCTTTTTCCACATTACATTATTTTAAAGGACAAATAATTAAGTAAAATATAAATATTATTCTACAACACTTGGAAACCCAGAATCTGGAAATTTAAATAAAAAATGAGGAAATATAAAACAGTAAAAATTTCCATTGATTTTTCACGTGGTAGAGAGAAGAGTGCATTCACTCAGGCAGCCTGGGCTCTGCCCAATCCTGGTTCTTCTGTTAATTGGGCAAGTCCATGAACCTCTCTGGGCCTCAGTGTCCCCATTTATATCAGGATACTAACAGCCAGTCTGTGTGTCTCAAAAGATTGTAAGGATCATTGAGAAAATACTTCACAAACTGAAAGTCTTAGTATAATTTCTTGTGGAATGAAGCAATGGTAGTGAATATTCCTGAACGTTCCTTGGTTTTATATTCTTCGGCTTTAGAGAGGAGATGGGATAATCTGAGTAAATGCAAGTGACAAGGAGCTAGTGGGTCTTCAGAGCCTGCTGTTTAACCCTGAGCTTTTCACACCACCCCCCCACTATATCCACAATCCTTAGGGAACCTGGCTAACTGATCCGATAGGAAGCCCCCAAACTTGATGTGGTCAGTGATTCCCCTGAAGGAACTTCTTCTATGGGGTTGATCATGGAAGACATACATGTAAGGTTTCCTTGCCTTTTCTCATCTAAAGGTGGCCTGAGGAAAAAGAAGCACAGACCATAGTCCGTCTCTGAAGCTGGTTTGTTTCATGGTGAAATCCAAGGCTGCAGCATGCCATGCGTGGGAGACAGAGGAGGCCTTTCTTGGGGGCATCCACCAGGTGGCACCAGATCCCCCGTTCTTTCAGAGGTGCCCACAGCCATAGGCTATGTTGGGAAGGCAAGGAGAGAAACCAAAGAAATTGGCCCTAGTTTACAGGTGGGGCAATAGAGATGGATGTAAATACATGCACTGACAGCAGCACAGGTTCGAAGCCTGGGAACAAGCCCTGAGCAAGAAAGTTTGCACAAGTAATACAATGCTGGGTACCCAGGAAGAAAGGGGGAAGGGGTGGGTGAAGTCAGCCCAGGGCTTCCTAATTGGGGGGCTGGATGTGCTGATGGAAGTGGTGCTGAATGCAGATGTTGAGGGAAGCAATTCCCTGAACAAGCAATGCTGCCCCACCCCCTCCTCAGTAATGGCCGGTGCTAGGTACCCAGAGACGAGAGACCTAGTCCCTATCTTGGAGGTAGTGCGGTCCTGGAGAACCAGAGGCCCCGGGAGACCTGGCCAGGAAACGGAAGGCAGGAAGGTGCATTAAGGGCACAGGTACAGGGGTACACGAGGGGGCCGTGTGTAGGGAACTTCCGAGTGCATGTGGAGGCAGAATATGGATCCCAGGATCAGTCCTTGGGAGATTTATGAAATCTACCAATTCAGAGGATAAACCAGAAACCAAAGGGACTGGTTACCCACAGGGTGCATGTGAAGGGGGTAGTAAGATGAGGAGGGAGGGTACCTGCCCTGAGCTGTCCTTTTGTGTAGCTCTTGCCCTCACAACCATGGTAGTGCTCCACATACACACCCCACCCCAAATATAAACAAGTAATTAAACCCACATGGATGTGGGGGAATCAGAAATGGCAGATAAGCCGTAACAAATGAGCCTAACTATATCCCAAATATATGAAATAACCACAGTGATAGTAGAGAAAAAAAAAACAAAAGAACTTTGGAAAACTGCATTTTATTTAGACTCTGTAATGCTAATGACAAAAAGAACCCAAATAATATAATCTAGTTAAAAGATGTGTTTCTAGGGGCGCCTGGGTGTCTCAGTTGGTTAAGCGTCCAACTCTTGATTGTGGCTCAGGTCATGATCTCACGGGTCGTGAGTTTGAGCCCCACATCAGGCTCGGTGCTGACAGCATGGGGCCCACTTAGGATCTCGCCCTCCCTCGCTCTCTGCCCCTCCCCTGAGCATGCTCCATCTCTCTCACCTCTCTCAAAATGGATAAATAAACTTTTAAGAAAACTGTTTCTCACAGGGAGATTGGTGAGCAGTTCTGACATTCCTTCCTGGATACGCTAAAAGTGAACACGTAAGTGATAACTGTGCAATCCCTGGAGGTGAGAGAAGTCACAAAGGAGGGAAAAGGAAGCTGAAATGAACTCGACGTGCTGGATTCCGCCCTTTTGGGCCAGCAAAGGCCTGGCATGTGGTGGGCTCCAGGGAAAAGGAGTGTGTGGTCTTGTTCTGAAGCCTGCCTCTGCCTCACTCGACTCTCATGTTAACCGCTGCCCCTGTGCCGTTGTGCGGCCCTCCCATCTTGCATCCACCCTGCATCTCCCCCAGGGCTGCCGGGTGTTGAGGGGTGTCAGCAGATCCAGTAAATAAAAATGTAGGGTGCCCAGTTAAATATGAATTTCAGATAAAAATGCATTTTTTTTAGTGTAGTATGTCCCAAATAGTGCATGCCCTATTGGACATGCTTACAGTAAAATATTATTTGTTGATATTTGAAATTCAAGTTCAAGTGGGAGCTGTTCTATCTGGTAACCCTAGTTTTGAGGAGGAGTTGTGGCCTCTGCCTTGTGCTGTTGGAGTCTCCCTCTCCCTGGGGCAGTCTCCACTGGGACATGGTGCGTGAATGAGTGACGCAAATTCTGTTTTGCACAGGGGCTGGGAAGAATACTAAGGGGGAGCCGCTAGGGGGCTCAGTCGGTTGAGTGTCCAACTTCAACTTCAGCTCAGGTCATGATCTTATGGTTTGAGGGTTTGAGCCCCGCGTTGGGCTCTCTGCTGACAGCTCGGAGCCTAGAGCCTGCTTCGGATTGTGTATCCCTCTCTCTCTGTCCTTTCTCCGCTGGCTCTCTCCCTCTCTCTCTCAAAAATAAAGATTAAAAAAAAAATGTAAAGAACACTAGAGAAATGTGTTTCACAGACCCAAGCTCACTTGTGTCCGTGTTATACTGACAGCAAGGAAATGGTCATGAGCAACATTTAATTGTCTAATGTATCTGAATGGCCTCAAACATATTTAGGTCCTGTCCCTAAAGAGTTTTGGTTTCGTGATGGAAAAACAAATCCCAGAAAAAGTGTCAGAATCAATGAGTTAATGAAGAGCTTTTTAAAAACTGTACGTAGTCTGATAACAGCTACGCACAGAAAAAGGCATGGAGGGAATACATCCAAATATACTTGGATAATTATGGGTTCTTATAACCCAGATGTCATCAGTCTTACCAGCTTCTGCACTTGAATGGAGTCGTGTTAACAAACACAATCAAAACCAAAGACCCCACAATCAAAACGGTTTCGCTGATGCGTTCCCAGAGACGCCTGGCCCCTTGGCAGGGACCTTTTGCCCCGGTGTTTCCTAGAGTTGCCAGAGGGATATTTCCAGTTGCTTACAAGCTGGTCTGCTAGCTCAGTGGCTCCCAGTGTCTCTGGCATTGCTAGCCCCTACTTGCTAGTGTCTGCTGTCCCACAGGTGCCTGGTGAGCCAGGTCCTCACCAAGGCTGGGACCCTCAGGGGCCGCGGGGGCTGCTTCCGTGCAGAGGTGAGAGAGCAACCCTGCTCTGAACCCTTCTACCTCCGGCCCCCGGCACCTCCAAAAAGGGCTCTCGGGAACAGCCGTTAGTTAGTACCGCTTTTGGCTCTCAGGCTGGTAGCCCATGACTTACCCAAGAAATGTGTGTGCCAGCACTAATTCTTGCACCAAGAAGTTTCTGACACTGTCGTCCCCCTAGTGACATTTTATTTTTAAAAAGAAAGATTATTACTGAAAAATACATACATTGCCTACATTTCAATTTTATCCTCTGGAAAGCTGAATTCCAATGATAGCTAGGATGTAAATGGACACAAGGGACCGCGGGGAGCAACAGAAAGTGGACAGGAGGGACGGATGGCCTGGCGATTTTACTCTAGAATCAGGTACGAGTTGAGAGCTTTCTTCTGCAGAGTCTTCATCTCCTCCAGCACCTTCTCTCCTGTCTTCTCCGCTGGCGGGTCTGGTCCTTTGGCTTCCCTGTGTATCAAACACCCGACAAGGACACATCAGGGCATTTGGGAAGAGCTCCAGTCACCTACCCACACCCTTCTGCAGGCTGAGGACTGCATGGATAGCTGGAGTACATGTTTTTATATATGACTGATCACACATATATATACATATGTGCACACACATAAGTATATACATAAATGTGTATGTGTAACTATGTGTACATATAAAAAACTATATTTAGCGATAACTTAGTTACCAGTGAAAACACTTGGCTGATACATGATTCAAACCTGGCTTCCAATCTTAGCTCTGCGCGTTTCTTAGCTCCGCCAAGTTCCCTAATTCAGGCTCCATTTCCAGATGTACAGACAGTGGTAATTCCCATCTCCTGATATTGCCAGGGTGAAATGAGAAATCACTCCTAGGCATCTCAGCGCAATGTCTTCTGAATGCTCAGTCAGCATTAGATGCTTCCTCATGTTTGTGACTAAAGTAGATGCGCCATCTCTCCGACTCTGACGATGGTTCCGGAAGTGGGGGAATCAAGAGCGAGGGGTCTGCACCTGGATCAAGTAGTGGCTGGCGGGAGCCCAGACTCTCGCTGTGCGTGGCAAGGGGGTGCTGGTAGGAGTTTCCCAAGATCTGGGAGGGAATGAGCCAGTGCATTCGGTTGAAAGGACAGATGTCTGATGATTGTGAGCTCAGCTAGATGATGTGCCTCGATCAGAGAATACAATATCAACTCAAGTGTTTCTGGAACACTTTCTACACAGGGTGAAATGTAAAGTTCTGGCAAATGCCTGGCAGCTTTGAGAAGGCAAAAATATCAAAATGAAGAATTAAAATGTTCCCTAATGTATGTTATAAAAATATTAGATGGTATCATTTAATGGAATCAATCTTAGGGGTGCCTGGGTGGCTCAGTTGGTTGAGTGTCCACCTCTTGATTTCAGCTCAGGTCATGACCCCAGGGTCATGGGATAGAGTCCCACATTGGGCTCCATGCTGAGCGTGGAGCCTGCTGGAGATTCCCTGTCCCTCTGTATCTCTCTCTCTCTTTCCCTTCCTCTGCCACTCTCCCCTGCTCATGGTCTCAAATAAAAAAAATTTAAATATATATAGGTCATGTCTAATGGCTGATTGATATTGTGAAAAGCTTGAGAAGTATCAAATGATGTGTCACCAGCTAAAGTCACCCCTCACAGTTCCTTGGACATTTTGCATGATTCCCTTTAGGGGCCCAGAGGGCTGACATCACCACCAGGGCAGCAAAGAACCTCTCCAGTTAATTACAGCTGTTGAGGGAGAACACGCGATTCTTTGCATTCAGGAAGACAGAAAATTCCAGAAACCAAATAGAAATTATACACCACTGATGGGTGATAGGTTCTGTCTTCTGGTTGCATGCGTGTCTGCCGGTGAGGACGGCGCCTTCTGCCCGAGGTGGAAGAAGGAGAGGGAAAGGAACGGGTGAAGACAGAGAAGACAGAACGGCTGCGGGCACTGCTTGATGGGAGCTGGAGCGAGTGTGAACCAACGGACTTTCTAAAACTGTCGATGGGACATCAACCTGTCGGAATACTTCGCAGCCAATAAAATAATCATGTTGATAAGGTTGACATGTGAAAACATGTACATAAAATAATTTGAACAGAAAAATAAGTGATTTTAAAATGCCACGATATGTCTATTGAAAGTGGGTAAAATGTGTGTTTTTAAAAACTTTTTAAAGTTTATTTAGTTTTGAGAGAGAGAGAGAGAGATAAAACCTCTCTCCCCCCCATATCTGTGTATTTTGAAAAAATTAGAAGCTAATTTGATGTACAGAACTGTTTAGAGTTCACTGTTTATTTTTGTGGTAAACTACATTAAAAAATGCCATTTTGTGTAAATATATAAAGTATTAACTTCAATTTCATTTAATAGTAATTGGTAATTGGGTGGCATTTAACATTTGCTCTGCAGTATAAAGGGTGAAAAACCACATTTAAGAGCACGTGAGCAGAGAGGTATTAGATATTACTCCACGTGACAAGCCATTGCTTGTCCAGGGGCAAGTTTTAAATTAGTACAAAAAGGGGCACCTGGGTGGCTCAGCCAGTTAAGCAACTGGCCCAGGTCATGATCTCATAGTTTGTAAGTTCAAGCCCCATGTCGAGCTCTGTGCTGACAGCTCAGAGCCTGGAGCCTGCTTCAGATTCTGTGTCTCCCTCTCTCTCTGCCCCTCCCTGGCTTGCACACTCTCTCAAAAATAAATAAACATTAAAAAAAAATTTAAAAAGAGTCTTCTAAAAATAATAAGATAAAATTTTTTAAAAAGCTTTTCATTATTAAAATAAATTTTTAATGCTTATTTTTGAGAGACAGAGACAGAGCATGGGGAGGGGAGGGGCAGAGAGAGAGGGAGACACAGAATCTGAAGGAGGCTCCAGGCTCTGAGCTGTCAGCACAGAGCCCGACGTGGGGCTTGAACTCACATGACCTGAGCTGAAGTCGGAACCTTAACCGAGTGAGCCACCCAGGTGCCCCCAAAAAGCTTCTTTTTTAAACTCTCGGTCAATTGTTTGAAACCTGAAACAAATGCAGTGCGAAGAGTATTCTGTTTGTTGAGGTACACGAGGTTTGACAGGCTGTGTCGTGTAACTTATTTTATTGGTAATTAACTGATTGAAACAGGCTCACTGAAATTCTATTTAACATTTTTTATATCCTAAATTTTCTTTTCCCAGAAACGTCTCAAAATTTTCCTAGGAGAGTTGGTTGCTGGAGGCCTCTGGAACCATCACAAACACACCAAAGGGACCCCACACTAAGACATGTGGGGGGAGCTCCTTTCCAAAAAGACAAGGCCGCCCCAAACACTCCAGTTACGTGATGAACTGAGAAACTTATCACATATCTAAGAGAGGGTAATTATCCATAGCGTATGAGAGACTCACATCTCAACAACAAACAGATAAATGCTTCCTACCAAAAAGGCAAAGGGAGTCCCTCATTAAAGAAGAAAAACAGCGGATAAGCGTGAAAAAATAGAGAACGTCATTTGTAAACACAGAAGTTAAAATTAAGACCATGAGAAGGTCCTTTTTGAATCTATCCTATTGCTAAAGAAGAAAAAAATGATAGTTTTCCATGTTATTCAGGGCATTTGAACGTCGGCAGTCCTGACCTCTGAAGGTAGGAGGTGTGTGAATGTACTCTGGCAATTAGACTATATATAGTAAACCTTAACGTGCACATAGATCTAGTACTTGTGTTTCTAGGAATTTATCCTAAGGAAATAGTCTGGTAAGTTTGCAAGGAATTATGGCACAGGAGGTTTACTGTAGCACTATCGCTAACAACAAAACACTGAAAAGCGGGTTGGTTAAATTATGGTGAAATACAATGTATACCTATTTTTAAAAATACATGTTTATGGTAGATTGGGAAATAAGAGTGCAGAAGATGAAACACATGATTAAGGTTTATGAAAACATAAATATATAACCAATATTATATTACTATATATTAACATACATTGAATAATATAGATATTAATATAGCTATTAGATAAGTAAATATTTGGAAGACCATATAACAGAATGTACAAGTTACTGCCTCTAGGGGGTATTATTGTTTTTATTTTTTGTATTTTCTGATTTTTTTTATAATAAAAAAGGCATTTTTAAATTATTTTATTTTATTTTTATTTTCTAATGTTTATTTATTTATTGAGAGAGAGAGAGAGAGGGAGAAACCACATTTGAGAGAGCAGGGGAGAGGCAGAGAAAGAGGAAGAGAAAATCCCAAGCATGCGACTCAAACTCACGAACTGTGAGATCATGATTGGAGCTGAAATCAAAAGTCAGACATCTGACTGGCTGAGCCATCCATGAGCATTTTTTAAGAGGGAAAAGACTTTTTTTAGAAGAGGTCTTTTTTTTTTTAAATGCATTTCTTTAAAAAGAAAAAGACTTTAAACAATTTTTTATGTTTATTTTTGAGAGAGGTAGAGAGAGAATGAGCAAGCATGGGGGAGGGGCAGAGAGAGAGAGGGAGACACAGAATCTGAAGCAGGCTCCAGGCTCTGAGCAGTCAGCACAGAGCCCGATGCAGGGCTTGAACTCACAAACTGACCTAAACTGAAATCAAGAGTTAGATGCTTAACCGACTAAGCCACCCAGGTGCCCCAAAGGAAAAAGACATTTTAAAAGCATACTTGAAATTTCAAACTTATAAATTGTATGAGCTAAATCAGGCTACTTCCATTACAAAAATGTTCATTGAAACGAATTTTTTGAGGGATGATGATGTTTCCTTAGCTCGTTGGCCCTTGACGGGAAGGCGAAGGGCAGCATTAACGTTTGCTGAGGGGATGGAGGACGTGGCAAGACGTCCTCACGTTGGTGTCTCATTTAATCCTCACGCTGTCTGTGAGGGAGATTAGTTTCCGCACAGTATAAATACCACGGTAAGCAACATGAGTACATGGTGGGGCTGAGGCTCGGGCCGGGTCCCCTCCAGCTCCAGAGCCTGGGCTCCTTACACTGAATGAATCTCAGTCAGTTATCGATAAGAAACAAACACACCTGTGAAATCAGTTGATAAGCAAATGGAAACACTGGGTTCAGTTTTTAAGTGTTCACTTACCAACCACATTTAAGGGCACGTAATAACAGTGCATAAAATAAGATACATGCAAATCTCTTCTTTAAGCCTGAGCTGTTTAGTTCAGACAGCGGGACACTTCTGCACTTCATGGAGGACACAGTCTGTCAGAAGGCTGCCCCTTCCCAAGCATAAAGAATTTACTTACTTCTCCTTTTTGGTGTCCTTGTGGTCCACGAGCGGGAATTCGGCCTCGATCATTTCTGGAGTCAGCATGACGTCTATATTCTGTTCACAGAGCTCACTGAAAAGGAAGAAGATGCTTAGCTGCAATGGATTTTCCTTCCCAAAATGAAAGAGAAATATTGTGATCATTTAAGAGTTACACAATTCTTGTGGCTTTCGAGGTTTGTTCTACCCACTTCTGTTGTGTGTATATTAGAAGCGTGAGCCTGGGGCTGCTGAGTTGAGCGTCCGACTCTTGATTTTGGCTCCGGTCATGATCTCGAAACTGAGCCGTGAAGCTTGCCTGGGATTCTCTCTCTCTCTCTCTCTCTCTCTCTCTCTCTCTGCCTCTCCCCTGCTTGTGCGTCTCTCTCTCTCTCTCAAAATAAATAACATTTTTATAAAAGAGAAGCATAAGGCTGATAAATTGCTTTCCACCAAAAAACAATGGTCGTCATCATTATTTATAACCAGAAAATAAAAGGCAATTTTTAAAGTGGGGTTACAGACTTCTCATTCTTTTCAAGTGCACATTTGAAAATGTGTACCACTCTTGGCCATATCTCAGAGCAAAAGGAAACCCTGAATGATTTCAATCTTCTGAAATTATTCACAGTATGTTCTCTGGCCACAATGGAATTCAAATAGAAACCAACAGTGAAGAAGAGAATGAAAAAATCCAAAACCACTTTAAAAATGAAATGATATAGGGATGCCTGGGTGATTCGGTTAGTTGGGCGTCTGATCTCAGCTCAAGTCATGATCTCACAGTTGCTGAGATCGAGCCCCACATCGGGCTCTATGCTGACAGCTCGGAGCATGGAGCCTGTCCTTGGATTCTGTGTCTCCCTCTCTCTCTGCCCCTCCCCTGCTCATGCTCTGCTTCTCTCTCTCTCTCAAAACGAAATAAACATTAAACATCAAAAAAATAATGTATTTCTAAATAAGCTATTAGTAAAGGAAGACATTAAAGGGATCAAGGTAATATTTATCTTGTGGTCTGCTCTCTGGGGGGCCAGGGGTCAGCAAACTTCTCTCTAAAGGGATTTGCAGGTCATATGGCCTCTTTTACAAGTACTCTGCTTTTCCGTGTGAAAGGAACCATAAGAAATACATAAAAGAGTAAATGTGGTAATGGTACAGCTTACAAAAAGGTGGTGGCCAGTGTCGGCCGTGGGCCCTGTTTGCTGAGACCTGGCCTAGGGCTTTGTTGGCCAGTGGTTAAAGCTGGGTCACTCCACGAACGGGTTCGAGCCAGTCCAGAGCAGGGAGAGCGAACGTGCAGCAGAAACACTCACTCCTCCGAGGATCCTGATCAGAAGCGGACTATCTCACATCTCCTCACATTCCGGGGCCTCGTCAAATGGAAAACTTCCTTACGAGGGGGGCTGGGAAATGGAGCCTCTAGTTTCAATAACTCCATTGCTTTAGGAGAAGAGAGTGGATTTTGTGGTAGTGGCTCGGTGAAGAGAAAAGCTTCCAAGGTCAACAGAAAGGCCTCCAAGTTTTGGAATTAGAAGTGCAAACACCATTCAGCAGTGACAGACAGAAGCGGCAGAACAAGTTTCTGTGATGGAAAGGAAGTCGGAAAGCCACCAAAGCTGCTGCCATCCCGTATGATTGAAAACACGATTCCTAAGCAGCCGCAGTCCGGGGCTCTGCAAACACTCTTCTCTTGCGAGTCGTTTTCCGTCTCTGAGATGGGGATGACAGTAAGACCTCATCGTGGGGAGCAAATGAGACTGCGTGCCAAGTGCTATGCCGGATGCACAAGTAAGTGCTTTCGACGTTTGTCACAATCACCATCCCTGTCATCGGCATCTGCGTGAGCTCCTGTAGTTTTGATGACTCACATGAAATAGGTATGCTTATTCTCATTTCACAGAGGTGAATACTGGGCCACGATCGTCCCCACATCAGTGCTGAGTGGAGCATCGGCCAAGTTCTGGCCTCCTGGGCACCTCCTCAGGGCCTCTGAACCTTGGGCAGATGTGTCCCATCCCGCCCAGGCTGCAGCATCCTCACCAATGCCCACAGCCAGCGGTTCGCATAGAAGAGACTTCAACCTTCCCATCCAGACCTGGATTCAGAGTTTCAAGTGCTCAGGTCATTGCCAACTGCATGTGGGCAGGTCTGAGAACTGGGTATACACCTCAGATATTTAGGATTTCTTTAATGGATTATGTACATGTAAGAATGTTGAAATGGGCACAGTGACAGAAGATTCAAGGGTGTATTTCTACTGGCTGTTGGATGCTCACCAGTAAAATCAAACTTAAGCACCTTGGTTTGAGGCCTTTGGTTTTATTTTTTTTAGTTAAAAAAATATTTTTTTAGTTTTAGAGAGAGAGTGTGGCGGGGGGGGGGGTGGTGAGGGGTAGAGAGAAAGACAGAGAGAATCTTAAACTGGCTTCATGCTCAGCCTGACGCAGGGCTTGGCTTGATCCCACAACCCTGGGATCATGACCTGGGCAGAATTCAAGGGTTGGATGCTTAACCAACTGAGCCACCCAGCACCCCCCCTTTTTTTTTTTAATTTAAGAGAAGCCTATAGTTTTTTATGCCTCTCCAAATCCTACCTTTTTTCAAGTACTAACCCAAGTCCACATGACCTTGACCACTGAAGCCTTCCAAGGCCACTTAGCATCCCCTCTGCTCTCCGGCTCCTGTGAGCTCCTGGGGCACTTAAGGACCAGCAAACGTGAGGCTGCAGAGACCGTCTGTCCCGGGCCGTGGATTCAGCATGTCATCCCCTCGGAAGGGTGGGTGGGTGTTAGCCTGAATTCTTCTAGGTTGGTGCTGTGCGCTCGTCTGAAATCTCTCACAGCGGCTAGCGTATTTTCGTAACACAGACCATGTTAGAAACCAAAGGTAGAAAAGTACCGTTCTGCTGTTTCCAGTCTGTCTTCTTCTCGTAGGGCCTCAAGAGTGGTGGGGGCATTTATAGGAAGCATCACGGAGTTGAAGGGGTCCCAGCTGTGGAGGAATCACAAGGGCAGCCCACGATAAATGCTCACATTCACAGTCTTGGGATCTGACATAACTTTCTAAAGCATTTTTACTTTACTGCAGGGGAAGACTTGACCACTATATCCCTCACGTCTGAACACCCCACATGATTCCCTACAGGCAAAGGCAGGGGGCGCAACAGGTACCGTCAAATCTGCGGGAATGTGGCCAATCAGACATTTCCCAGGGTTTAGAAACAGAACGTTCAAGCTGGTAGTGTCTAAAATAATGTCGTTTCCTGGGGGGCATGGGGTGAAGTTTAGATAGTTCACTTTTTATTCTTCATATTTTACAGTCTCCCGGTGTTCTATTCAATTTCAAACCTTCCTCTTGGTATTACATTTAGAGCTTTATATAAAAATTCCTGGGTATCAGGCACATTAACATAATTAAAAGAGGGAGAAAAAGTACTGTTATTTTAGAAGTTGGAGGCAGAGTTCTGTTTCAAGATGGTAGAGCAGGCATTTGCCTTTTCCTTCCCCCTTTGGTCTCAACTACTTACAAACCTTTCAAAGTTGAACACACAACAAGGAGAAGGAGTAAAAAACATACGTGGATAAACATTTTCAACAGTTTTCTGGAATATGTTTCTGGGAGCTGGGAAGAGTGCTGTCGCTTGCAAAAGCACACAGTGACAGAGCGCAAGGACACCGGCCGCCTCACGGACCCCAGAAAGTTTGCGAACTGAGGGGGGAGGCAGGAGGCAGACACGGAACACCGGCGGGGGGGTAACTGAAGCCCCCTTGGCGTGTGCACCTATGTCTTTGAAATAAGCTTTTTTTTCTCTTTGGATTTTTCCGGTGCAAAAATGCACCTGCTTGCCAAGTGTAGAGAATGAATAAAACTACGGCATGTAGCTTTGCAGCTGCACCAAAGAGTGAGGACGAGATCTATAAACTAGATGCAGCAATTTTCAGGAGATATTAAAAGCAAAAAACAAAACAAAACAAAAAAGCAAAGTGCAATAAAGTATATCTAATGTGGCACTTTTTGTATAAGGCAGAAGGGGAAATGAGGAAAATGCATATATTCTGCTTAGCAGTAGCAAAACCGGAAGAATAAGTCAGAAGATGGAGCTGGTTACTGGCAAGGGTGGGAGGGAGGTGCACACTTCTCTGAGGATGCCTTTTTGCAGAGTTTTGAATTTGGAAAGCATGTTTTATTTTACATATTAAACAATAATGAGAATAAATCAGTAACAGAGGGAAGGGGAAAACCCCAAAGGCAAAGCAAACTGAAGCAAATAATATTTCACATGAATTCCACAATCACAGTGGAGGGGAAAAAAGGATGGAAGGAAGGAAGAAAGGAAGAAAGAAGAGAGAAGGAAAAAGAAAGAAAATAAAGAAGGCAAGGAAGGAAAGAGAAAAAAAGGAAAGGAAAAAACTAATCCAAGAAACTTATAAATACGGTAGTTGACGGTCTGGTCACAGCTTTGGTGGGATGTGGTACAGGGCAAACTTCAAATAAACCTGAACTCTATTTATCATCCTTGTTTATTGAAATGGTTATCGGTGAAGGAATTCTGAAACGATTTTGGATGTACTCAGGAACTGGGTAACGAGTAGACGTGTTGAGAGCCAGGTTCCTCACAGTGGAAGAAGGGACATACAGATACAGAATGGGGACCGCAGGCAATCACTTTATGGATAGGACTGGAGTTACAAGCATTGCTGCGAATCCACAATTTCTAAAATATGTGTGCGTGTGCTTCTATGCACACGTATACGTGTGCGCATGTGTGTGTGTGTGTGGGTGTCTGTCTGTCTGTCTGTGTAAATTTCCCCATATGCACTCCCTGGCATGTCTGCTGAGGAGGCCAGGAAACAAACCCTCCTGGTAGCAGTGTGTACCCCTAGCACCCAGGTTTTGGTTTTAACACCATTTCTTACTAAAGGGAACCTGGGTGCCACCCAGGGATCAGTCGTATTTACTGCCTTCATGACGGAGGTCCTAACCGAGAAGCCCACTCACTGCCAGTGTGTCACAGGGGCTTCCGGACAAGAGGCACTGAGAGGTGGAAAGCTCGGATGCCTCTGTCCAGAGAGAGGGCTGGGAACATAGCCCGTCAAGGATTTTCATGAGACCAAACTTGCCTGATTTTTAAATTCTGAGACTGTGTTTCTTTTACTTTTTTGTGTGTATTAATATGTTCTTCTGAAACTGAAATGGTAGAGACAGTAGATGATGGTTGGGTCCTTTGTTTTGCTTTGCTTTGCTTTGTTTTAATGCCTTTCTTGGCAAAGCAAAGCTTGGGTAGCTCTAAAAATGGTTCTCAGAATTCTTCTGGACATTTCACTCATCTACAAAATCCAAAAGTTGGGGGGGGGGCTGGGTGGCTCAGTCGGTTAAGCGACCAACTTCGGCTCAGGTCATGATCTCGTGATTCTTGGGTTCAAGCCCCACATCGGGCTCTGTGCTGACAGCTCTGAACCTGGAGCCTGCTTCAGATTCTGTGTCTCCCTCTCTCTCTACCCCACTCATGCTTTCTCTCTCTTTCTCAAACATAAATAAACATTAAAAAATTTTTCAAAAAATCTGAAAGTTGGGGTGCTACTGGATTAGGTAATTTCTTCTGCTGCTGCTGACTCTCACAATGTCTATGAAGGTCCTAGAGACACAACAAATTCACACTGAATTTATTAAAGAGCAGAGAAGCCAAGTGAGCTGTTTTGAGTATTATGAATACAAAAATAACTTGAATAAACAAACAGTAAATAACTATATGGCATGGTCTTAACAACAAACAGATAATTCTCAGGGGCAAAAGGAACATCCCATAAGTAATAGGTAATTTATTGAAGCAAAATGAATGCAAAGTTGAAGTATCATTAATGGATTTGTAAGAACTTAAAAAAAGAACATCATTATTAATTTGTAACTGCCTTTAAAAATAAAAAACACGGTCTGGAATCTGACATCATGGAAATCCATGATAAGGAAATGTAAAATCGTCTTTTGATTTTATAATCTGTTATGCAATTATGGTTTATTTTGAAAGAAACTGGCCCCACAGAGCACTCAGGCACAGAGGTTGAAATGAGCAACTCAGAGTTGGAGAGTTTTCTTTAATTCATGTAGAATTCATGTTTAATTCATGGTGAATTCAAGCCCAGGGTAAATGCATTCTGGCCGCTTTTTGGAAGAACAGCCTCGGGAAAAATTTCCAAGGACATTGGTTTGGGGAGGAAAATAGGACTTTCCCCCCTTAAGTCTTGACATTTGTGCATGCCAAGTGGTGGACACTTCTCACCATTTATCCACTGGTCATTTTGCTTATTCAGTCTCCTGGTGGTACGTACACCACAGCCAGCTATGCCTGATTTGATTACCTGGGTGGAGAAAGCATCCTCATCCTACACCCAAGGGAGGCTGAGTGTCAAGGTGGTGGCAGACCATCGCCATCTAGTGGCAGCAGAGTCATTGCAAGATTTAGTGGCTGGGGGAGGAGGCTAGAAGGGCAAGGAAGAGTTCAAGGATGGTGCTAGACGCTTCACATCATCATTTTACTTTGACCCGCACAAGAGTCTGGGCAGGACGCCACTGCTCTGTTTCACAAGTGAGGGAATTACTGCTCAAAGGGCTTCAGTAATAAGTAACTCGCCCAAGGACACAGGGTAGGTGACCCGCTAACAGGTTACAAAGGCAGGTCTCCAAGGGCTCCTCCAAGCTGTTCATTCTTTCTACCATGCCATTACTTCTCCGCATTCTGGAGATTTCAGATTTTAAAAATACACTACGGTGAAGAAGAAAGATGCGGAGTTTATGGTGATGAAGTATGGATCAACCCATAGAAAAGGAACTCCTATTTTTGAGCCTCGACCAGGTCACAAATCCTAAACTGGGTGGTTTGTTTTTGTTTTGTTTTGTTTGTTTGTTTGTTTCCTATTCATCTCCAGACAGAGGAGAGTAGCTGAGAAGTGCTAACGAAATAACTCAAAAGAAAGAGTCTGTGGAAATGCTCGGGGAAGTGTGGCCGAATGTTGCTAATTTGGGACCAGCTTTTCCTCCAGCAATGACGGAAGAAGTAAAATTCAGTGGTCTGGAGTCACACGCTGACTTTCACCGAGCCCCTCCCACACCGGAGGAGGGCAGGTGGCCGGGTAATACATACAGGGTCACCGCACATCTGGTGAGCTCTCTCACGCCAACACAAATAAGAATGTCCAGGCGAGCTGGGTTTTTACCACCATCCAATCCCTTTGTTTTAATGCACAAGAGGACTGGGAGCTGTGGCTGGGTGGCCCTCTGTGGGGCAGGGTCTGGAGTTCCTGCATCTGGGAAGATGAGGAAATGCGGGTGGGAGTCAGGGGGCAGTGCTCACCTGCGATCCTGAATAGTGGCAGAGGTCATGTTTCCCTGGGGTGGCCTCACTTTGGATCAAAGGACTTGAACGGAAGGTGACTGCTGATGACCATCCTGGTGGAGATCAGCACATTTGCTCACCAATAGCCTATTTAACTATGCTCATAAGGATAATAGACTAAAGAAGCAAATTCAGAGGCTCAGGGGTGCGTTACCGACCTGCCAGAGTCCTAGAGAAGAGGCACCAGACTCCTCGTCTGAGATCTTAGGGTTCTGGAGAGATGCTAAGTAAGCAAACGAGCAAAAATGTGGCTACTCTAGAGGTCTTTCTTTGCTCCAACAGTATTCTCATCTACCCATCCTGTTTCTGCAGCTGGGGGACCTCGCAGGGAATGCCAAGCTGTGGCAGAGAGAGTAGTGTGTGCCCTGGAATTGGATAGGGAGGGTGTTGAAGGCTCATCTTGACAATTCAAAAACATTAAAAACTGGCCATGAATATTTCAGCTGAATTATGGGGATTGGTCGTCCACGTTTATTGAAATATGGCCAATCAACCACTTGTGACATTCGTCTTTTTAAACAAGTAGATCTCAGTTATGTCATTCAAACTACACGAATCAGCCATACATCATCATATTTCTCTAACTAGCACGTAAAGGTAAAGTAGGATTTGATAACACTACGGGAGTTTTTACTTTGAGGAGCTTCACCTCTGTAATCCGTGCAGCAAACACACCCACGGGAGACAAAGAGAAGCTGTGGCTTACCGCTGCGTAGTCTCTGTCTTTGAGGTGTCAGGCAGGAACGGGATGGCCAGAGGCTGGAACTTCTGCCACTGCATTATTCCAGGAATAATGTCCTGTAGGGACAGCCAGCACAGGGTCCGACGTGGAAGGGAACTGTGTGGTGGAGTAGAAACTAGGAAGGACTTGTTTCATTCGACTGGCTTTTTTTGCAGTCTTGAAAGTTAAGCTCCAAAATTTATTGATTCATTTATTCTCAATGTTTATTTGTTTTTGAGAGAGAGCAAGCGCCCATGCGTGCGTGAGCAGGGGAGGGGCGGAGAGACAGGGAGACAGAGGCTCTGAAGTGGGCTCTGTGTTGACAGTAGGGAGCCTGATGTGGGGCTTGAGGCTTGGATTCACGAACCATGAGATCGTGACCTGAGCTGAAGTCGGACACTTCACCGACTGTGCCCCCAAATGTATAATTTCATTAAGTTCGACTGACATTTTCCGAGGCTAAAAGACAACTTCTCTAGCAAAGAGCACTAAACAATGCTGTAGGGAACTTCAGTAGGGACGGTGGAGAGCTTTTCTCCCCCTGATTCGTTAGGCACACAAGAAACCTGTCCTGACAATGAAGGACAGATGGGTGAATGTGCTGCTTAAGCAATATTCAAAGCGGTGGGGGCTTATCAAGGGGCATTCCGGGCAGGGCGAAGTGCCTGCAAATGGACAGAGATGCGGAGGAGGGTGCTGTCAGGGGACCACCAGTGTGATTGAGTGCAGGGCCAGACGGGGCCTGGTGGGAAGTGAGTCTGGACAGGCAGTCCAGTCCGGCCAGGAAGGGCCTGGGGGCCAAGTCAGTGAGCTTGGAGCCACGCCCTCGGGCAGCAGGGACCACTGAGGGTCATTACACTGGAAAACAACAAGACCCGATTTGTGTCAAGGGAAGGTTTCCAGGGAGGGCCGACTGCACGGTCAGGCTGTGGGGTGAAGTAGGAGACTCGTCTGTTATGTGGGGTAGAAGGGGATCCAGCGATGGGCAGATACAGGGAAGGAAGGAGAGGGAGGGATCAAGGAGCACATGGGTCACACACGTGAACACGGAGGACAGAAAGGCAGTGGGCGGCCCAGGAGGGGAGACGGCTTGAGGTGTGGCTGGCAGAAGCAGGACAGAGATGATGACTTCAGTTAGAAACTCCTTGACTTGGAAGGGGCTGAGGGCCATCTCTAAGAGATGTCTCTGGGCATTCAGGTCAGGTTGGTCACCTAAGGGGAGAGGAAGTTTCTCTGGAGCCTCTCCGATACTGTGCCTTGGTCACATTACCACCTTGTCCGTTCTGATGTTTTTATACTTGTCAAAGCCAAAGAAAGAGGAGGTCAGGTTGTGGGGTTACACCCAGCACGTGACCATTTTCTACATGGTTGAAATAGGAATAAAAATGAATAGAAAATGAATAGACAGCTTTCATGGGTAAAAGAGTTGAAAGAAGGGCCACATGCAGCCTGGGGCGGGGTATGGACAGGCCAAGAGCAGTAGTGGGGCTGTGGCTGCAACCCCCCTTCCTGACTCCTGCTATGACCTTCCAATCTTGCCCTCTGCCCTTCCCTGCAACCCAGGGCCAGCCCCGCCGGGGGCCTGCCGCCGGCATTACCGTGTGGTGGAGAAACTGCTTTTGGGTGAGAGGAATGCTGGACCTGCTGTGGGACTCCTTGTTGAACTTGTACTTGGGGTGCGGGCACAGATGGTAGTCTATCAAGGTTTCCGAGTAGGTCAGAGGGTGCATCACAGGAAACAATCCTGGGCTGGGATTCTGCAGGACGAAGACAGAGAAAGGAGGGGTGGGGAATCTCTTTTGTTTACCAGAGTCTGAGTCAGGCCCAGGCCAGGCGACAGCGCTGTCCATGGCCCCTGCTAGCACTAACACTCTGGGGCCTCGCCAGCTCTTCTGGGAAAGAGCAGCGGCGGAAGGGACGTGTCTTCAAACTGTGGCAGCCACAGTCCTTCATAAATGTCACTTCTCTAGTTTAAGAGCTCCAGCACTCGCCTGTGGGTTTACCAAGTTCTGGAGGAAACAAGTCCAACTGAAATCATAGCTTAGAAGGGCTTAAAGTTCTGTATTTATTTCTAAATTTGATGAATTAGGGGGATCTATTAGATAAGCGAACCGGCTTTAAAAAGCTAGTAAGCTTCTGGGTTTGAAAACAAAAATAGCCTAACGACCCCTTTAAAGACAAGACAAAGAAGAGGATGACATTTGATGGATCAGGAAATGTCAACCTTTAACATCATTCTGGTAATGGTTTTAATTCAGGAAGGCTCCATTTGCAAGCAGTATCTGGTTTTAAGGGAGATCCTGTTTTTTCCTAATTTTCCAACAGACCTAATGGAGGCCCAGAGAAATTATGTCACAATATGAAAATAGAGAGCCTTTTAATGTCCCTTCTGGGGCTTGGCCAACAAACCCCACTCTTGTCCCTCCCAGTTGTTTAATTTCAGATGTTTAAGAACCACTAAGTTCATGCTTGGGTTTTTTTGTATGCTCATCTGACTTTTTATTTTTTATCTGTATCTATATGTATATCTGCCTATGTATATATATATATTTAATGTTTATTTATTTTCGAAGGAGAGGGAGTGTGTGCACAAGCATGGGAGGGGCAGAGAGAGAGAGGGAGACACAGAATCCGAAGCAGGCTCCAGGCTCTGAGCTGTCAGCACAGAGCCCAATGCAGGGCTTTGAACCCACGAACTGCGAGATTATAACCTGAGCTGAAGTCGGACACTTAACTGACTGAGCCACCCAGGCGACCCCAGTTCGTATGATTTTTAAAGACATGTTTTAACAAGACAACAAAAGTCCACATGGCTTATAGAAACCCAGTCTCACTGCCAAGAAACAAATGTCTCCCACAGAGAAGAAAATGCAGCTAGCCAGGTGGGGGCAAGTGAGAGGGGAAGGGAGTGGGGGGTGCAGGGTGGGGGGAGGTGGGGAGCACTAGAGCACCCAGATGTCAGGGGTGGGAGAGCTGGCATGTCCTGGGGTGTACTAATCGAATGTGGCTCAGTCCCAAGCGCTGCCAAGAGTTTATGCCTTTGGTGCGGAGAGGCGGACGGGCAGCTAGCACCAGGGAGAAGGTGCAGAGCGGGCCCCAGCCCAAACTGGGGGGTACAAAGGAGGTGGAGGGCAGGGAGAGGGAGGATGCCCATGGATGGAATCTGCAACGACTACCGCCTTGTAGAAACAAGCAACCTCAGTGAGCACCTGCGGTTGAAGGGAAGGTTAGGGTTCATATCTACATATGTTTTTTCTGACAGCAGCAGGTTCTTTGCAGGTTCCTCAAAGCCCTGCATGGGGTGGGATAGAGACAGAAGAGAATGTAAATATTGGGTTCTACCCCTTGGAGTTCAATGGAAGACCTCCTACCCAGTCAGGGGCTGGAGTGTTGGCAGGGAACAACATGAAAGGTGGGGGCCCTGGTGGAACAGAGAGGAGGTCTGAGGGGAGGTCTGAGAACATAGAGGAAGGTGGGTGAGGAGGAAGGATAGTGGGGGGGGGGTGGACATAGGGGACATTTCATGTTCCATCCAGTGCATTTTGGAAGGAGAAGACAAGGACAGAAGACAGAGTGAGCCCTCCCCACCCCACCCAGTCCTTACTGGGCGAACCAGGTCCTCTGTATGATTAAACCACAGGAATGCCCAGAAGCAGAGCAAGGAGAACTTTGGCCACTGCCCCTCCACCCCCCACTCCCAACCAGGAAGTGGGGGTGACAGGCAGGCCTGGAGAAGGAACACAGCCCCACCTCACGGGTAAAGGGAGCAACTGGAGTGTAACAGGCTGATAACTGCGGACTCCCACCCCCAGGAGTCACTCCCTCCAGAGGCGACAAAAGGCCAATCAGGAAAGTGCCCGGGAAGGGACTCTAGCCGGAATTGGGGCAGGAGTGACGGAGACCTCAGTGGGGCTGGGTCTCAGTGAGACTAGGAGACAGTGTGAGGGGGGACGGGCTGGCTGCACCCTAGTCAGGTGGTGAGGAAGGCACGGTGCTCAACACTAGGGAGGGGACATTAGCTGTGTGGCCTTCAGGAGCCTCTCTTATGCTGCTTGACCGAGGGCGAGTGAGGTTGCTGTGTGGCCAACTCTCTTGGTGCGCCTTGGGCCAAGGGTAATGAATGAACTGTTTTTGGAAATGGCAACACCACTATCTTTAATCGTTGTCATACTTCAGATTCTCACAGGTGGTCATCATCAACGGAGTAAGTAGTCTGAGTGGTCATCATGTAATTAATTTTCCTCAGACTGATGCATGCATGTGTAGCAACTCATCTCTATCTGAGCTGGAAGGATGTGTGATGAAAAGCAATGGGGCTCCTGAAGGCCATTCCTGTCCCCGGGACCACATCCCAGAGGCTGTTTCTTTCTGTTATATCTGAGTTTTGTGTCTCTGATGGCCATCACTTTAAACATTATGCCTGTTCTTCTGATTCTCTATTACCAACCTCAGCCAGTAGCCACTGACTCATTCCTCTGCTAAGCAGATAAGGATTCTGCTCATGTACACAAATGCTCCTTCCAAGCTTTTCCCTTCCAATTTTGAAGATCACGTTGTTATTTTTAGTTCTGCTGTGAGTTATCTTTGTGACTTGAAATGATGCACTTATACCCCTATTTGTTGTTTCATGATCTTTTGCTGAGTATTTCAACTCCTCTCTCACATGAAATGAAAACATTACCATTCCTATGCTTTCTTGTACCCTCCTCCTCTCTTCCACAGTCTTGCTTTTATGTCATGGAGATTGTTAACAACAACCAAGACCTCCATACTTTGTTCATAAGTTGTTTTTGAGTGTTGGCAACTGGGGCACCTGGGTGGCTCAGTCAGTTGAGCGTCTGACTTTGGCTCGCATCATGATCTCACGGTATGTGGGTTCGGGCCCCGCGTCGGGCTCTGTGCTGACAACATGGGGCTCACTTAGGATTCTCTCCCTCCCCCTCTCTCTCTGCCCCTCCCCTGCTCACACTCTGTCTCTCTCCCAAAACTAAATAAACATAAAAAGAAAGAAAGTTGGCAACTAATAAACACCATTTTTGTCTTAACTGTGTAAATATGTTAAATGTTTATGTAAAATGTTTCTCTGCCAGGCCAAGTAGAGGCTCAGATCACAGCTTTATTTTTGTGAAGGTTCACTATGAGCTCACTGAGAGAAGAGTCCCCATAGCAAGGCTGATTAGATTCCATTTTTTCTTTCATTTGCCAGTAACTCTTAAAAATGACATCAAATTTTATTTCAGTTTCTTATTTGGAAGAAATATCAAATTTTAGTTGTCTTCCTTCCTAGGGTTTATAACGGCTGTTTCTTTTGCCTGGATATTGCACCTTTCTCAGATCCTTGATGTTTCTATCCTCACAGCTCAAGAGTGTGAAGCCCAGCCTTCCTTCTAGACCTCTTTCCCCGGGCCCTTTACCTTCCCTCCTGCAGGCTGAATGCACCAGTGTCATTCCAGGACTTTGCTACAATGCTCTGCAGCCAATATTTCTTTCCTTTGGTTTTTGTTTCTTTGCTTAGGGTCTCCAAATTCCTTCTTTTATAGCTATACTTGATGTGGAACTGACACACAATAAACTGCACTTATTAAAAATTTGATGTTTTGATATATGTTACATCTACAAAACCACCAGAAAAATAATGAATATCTCAGGGGGCCTGGGTGGCTCAGTCAGTTAAGCCGACTTTGGCTCAGGTCATGATATCGTGGTTCATGTAGAGCCCTGCATCAAGCTCTGAGCTGTCAGCACAGAGCCTGGAGCCTGCTTCAAATTCTGTGTTTCCCTCTCTCTTTGTCCCTCCCCCTCTCGTGCTCTGTCTCTCTCTGTATCAAAACTAAATAAAACATTAAAAAAAAAAACCACAAAAAAATGAACATCTCAATCACTGCCCAAAGTTTTCTCTTGCCCTTTTGTAAGCTCTCTGTCCTTCCTCCCTGATCCGCCATACTGATCCACCCAACTCATCCCCACGCAGTCAGTAATCTGCTTCCTGTCTCTATAGATTACTTCAGATATTCTAGACTTTTATACAAATTGAATCAAACAGTCTATACTCTTTTTTTTTGGGTCTGATTTCTTTTCTTCAACATAATTATTCTGAGAATCATCCATGTTATATGTATCAAGAGTTCATTTTTTCTAGGTTACTCAAAAAAAAAAAAAAACAAAACCATATGATCCAGCAACTCTACTTCTGGGTATTTACCCAGAGAAAATGAACACCTTAATTTGAAAAAATAGATGCACCCCCATGTCAACTGCATTTTTCACAATAGCCACCATACGGAAGCAGCCCGTGTCCATCAATAGATGAATGGCTAAAGAAGATGTGATACATGTATACAAAGGAATACTAATCACAAAAAGAATGAAGTATTGCCATCTGCAAGAATATGGATGGACCTAGAAGGTATTATGCTAAATGCACTAAGTCAGACAGAGAAAGACAAGTACAGAATGATTTCACTTACATGTGGAACCGAAAAAACAAACAAGAAACCAGACTCTAAATACAGGGAACAAACTGGTAGTTGCCAGAGGGGAGGTGGATGCGGGGACAGGAGAAATAGATAAGGGAATTCAGAGGCATACACTTCCTGTTATAATATAAATAGGGGCGCCTGGGTGGCTTGGGCAGTTAAGCTCTCCACTTCTGCTGGTCGTGAACTCACTGCTCATGAGTTTGAGCTGTGCATCAGGCTCTGTGCTGACAGCTTGGAGCCTGGAGTCTGTTTTGGAGTCTGTGTCCTCCTCTCTCTCTCTCTGCCCCTCTCTTGTTCATGCTCTGTCTTTCTGTCTCTCAAAAATAAATACACATTAAAAAATTTTTAAATAAATAAGTTATGGGGATGAAAAGTACAGCATTGGGAATACAGTCGATAATACTGTGGTGACGCTGTACAGTGACAGGTAGTGACTGTATTGATTGTGGTGGACATTGGGTAATATATAAACCTGAAACTAATGTAATATTGCATGTCAACTATACCTCAACTGTTTACAAAGTTCTGCTTTCAGCTCAGAGGAGGCAAAGGTACAACTGTCTTTCACTGTCCCAAATCCAGGTTCATCCAACACCAGCTGCCTCCACCATGCGGCCCAAGTGTGACCCCAATGAGATCAAAGTCATATGCCCGAGGTGCACCAGTGGGGAAGCTGGTGTCACATATGCCCTGGCCCTGAAGATCAGCCCCTTGGGTCCTTCTCCTAAGGCAAATGGTGATGGGAAGGGTCTAATAGTACAGTGAAAGTGACCATTCAGGACAGCCCCACGTTGATATGGTACCTTCTGCCTCCGCCCTGATTCTCAAAGTCCTCAATGAACCACCAAGAGACAGAAAGAAGCAGGAAAACAGTAAGCACGGTGGAAATATCACTTTTGATGAGATTGTCAACACTGCCCTGCAGTGTTTTTGAGAGAGCATAGAGGCAAGTAAACCGATCTTTAGCCAGACAACTCTCTGGAACCGTTAAAGAGATCCAGGGAACTGCCCAGTCTGTGGAGATGCAATGGTGATGGCCGCCACCCTCATGACATTGTAGATGACGTCAACAGTGCTGCAGTGGAATGCCCAGCCGGTTAACAACAACAAAGGAAAGTATCTCGGTAAAGGATCGTTTGGCAGCCACTACCACCATCACTACCAATAACAAAAAAGAGCTCATTGCTTTCTATTACTGAAGAAAATTCCATGGTATAGTAACACTACAGTTTATCCATTAACCTATTGGTGGTCACTCTTTTCCAGACTGGGGAACTTATAAAGCTGCTGTGAGTATTCTTACACAAGCCTCATGCTTCCATTTATCTTGGGTCAAAACCTAGGACCAGAATAGCTGGATCATTCGATAGGCATATGTTTACTACTAACATTTTACCTCTTTGTAAGAGACTGTCACACTGTTGTTCAAAGTAGTTGTACCATTGTACCTTCTCACCAGCAGACTTTTTAATTTTAGATATTTGAATAAGGTATCTCATTGTGGTTTTAATCTGCATTTTGCTAATAATGCATTATTTTGAGCACCATTTCATGTGCATATTTGCCACCTGTATCTCTCTGGCAGAGATATTTTCTCCATTTTAAAACTGGGTTGATGGGACACCTGGGTAACTCAATCAGTTAATCACCTGACTCTTGATTTCGGCTCAGGTCATGATCTCACAGTCCTGAAATTGAGCCCTGAATCGAACTCTGTGCTGGGTGTGGAGCCTGCTTAAGATTCTCTCTCTCTCTCTCTCTCTCTCTCTCTCTCTCTCTCTCTCTCTCTCTCTCCCCCCCCTCCCCCTCCTCCCTCTCCCTCTTCCTCTCTCTCTTACTCCCCAGCTCTACCCTTCTTGATGGCATGCTTGAGCTCTCTTAATCTCTTTCTCTCTCAAAAAACAATAAATAAATAAAATTGAGTTGTTTTCTTAGTATCGAGTTTTGAGGGTTCTTTCTATATTCTGGATACAAGTCTTTTTCCAAGTACTTTCTCCAAATCTGTGATTTTTCATTTTCTTAACAGTGTCTTTAGAAGTGTAGGAATTCTTACTTTGGACAAAGTCCAATTAATCCATTTTCCTTCCATTCACAGACTGTGGTTTTCATGTTCTAAGAAAACTTTTTTTTAAAAATTTTTATTTATTTTTGATACAGAGAGAGACAGAGCATGAGAGGGGGAGGAGGAGAGAGAGGAGGAGACACAGAACCGGAAGCAAGCTCCAGGCTCTAAGCTAGCTGTCAGCACAGAGCCCGACGTGGTGCTTGAACCCACGGACGTGAGACCTGACCTGAGCCGAAGTCAGAGGCTCAACCGACTGAGCCACCTAGGTGCCCCTAAGAAAACTTTTTCTAACCCAGGGACATGCAGATGTTGTTTTATGTGTTTTCTAGAACTTTTCTGGTTTTTGGTTTTACATTTAGGTCTATTTTTCACTAATTTTATAAATGGTGTGAGGTACAGATTGAAGTATTATTATTTTTATTTTTGGAAAATAGATATGTTCTAGCACTATTTCTTGAAAAGAGTATCTTTTCTCCAATGAATTGTTTTTGATCTTTGTCAAAAATTAAATGGCCATATATGTATGAATGCACTTATTTCTCAATAGCCTATTTGAGAAAGAGCATGCATTAGTGGGGGAGAGGAAGAAAGAAATGGAGACAGAATCACAAGCAGGCTCTGTGCTGTCAGCACAAAGCCCAATGCAGGGCTCGAATTCGCGAACCATGAGATCATGACCTGAGGAGAAATCAAGAGTTGGATGCTTAACCGACTGAACCACCCAGACATCTCCCCAGGTTGTTTTTTTTTTAATGTCTTTTCTTTTATTTATTTTTGAGAGACAGAGAGAGACAGCATGAGCAAGGGAGGGCCAGAGAGAGACACACACACAGAATCCAAAGCAGGCTCCAGGCTCGGAGCTAGCTGTCAGCACAGAGCCCGTCATAGGGCTCGAACCCATGAACCGTGAGATCATGACTTGAGCTGAAGTTGGACACTTAACTGACTGAGCCACTCAGGCGCCCCCCTCCAGGTTTTTGATACTCTATCAGGTTGAGAAAGTTCCCATCTGTCCCTCACTTCCTGAGAGTATGTATCAGGAATGACAGATTGCTTCTCTGTACTTATAGAGATGCTCATATTGTTTTCCTTTTTTTTTTTTAGTCTGTTAAAATGGTGAAGTACCCTGAGTTTTGAACATTAAGCTAATTTTGTGTTCCTCGCATAAGCCTGTTTGCTCATGATACATTGCTCTTTTTGTATGATGAGCTTGATTTGTTAAAAAATTGTTATTTGCTTGTTTACATATTCATTTACTTGCCTCTATGCTCATGAAGGACATTTGTTGATCTGTTTCTTGTAATGTCTCTGTCTGGCTTTGGCATCAGAGTAACACTGACTTCTAGAATGAGTAGAGAAGTAATCTCCTCTTCCCTTTTCTGGAAGAGTTTTTGTGGATTTGGTATTAGTTCTTCCTTAAATGGATTGCTGACTTCTCTAGTGAAGCCCTTTGTACCTAGAGTTTTCTATTTTTAAAATAAATGTAGAGCTAGCAGATTTAATAGTTTTTACTTCTTGAATAAGATTTAATAGTTTGTACCTTTTAAGAAATTTGTCCATTTAACTTGTTGAACTTCCTGGCATAAAGTTTTTCATAATATTAACTTATCCTTTTAATAATCTGTAGAATCTGTAGTGATGTCACTGCTCTCAGCCTGATATCGATCATTTATGCCTTTTCTATTTTTTCCCTAGTCAGTTAGATTACAGGTTTATCCATTTTATTGATCTTCTCAAAGAACTAGGTTTTCTCTATTGTTTTTCTTTTTTCTATTTCATTGGTTTTCAATCTAATCTTTGTTATTTCTCTTCTCTGCTTAGTTTAGATTTCATCTGCTCTTCTTTTTGAGTTTCTAAAAGAGTAGCTGAGGACATCAAGTCCTACACTTACTTTCTAATGTAGGTGTATAAGCATTATAAATTTCCCAACAAATTTTTTCATTTTCATTTTCATTTTCATTAGGTTAAAATACTTTCCAAGGTTTTTTTTTTCTTCATTGGAATACAGGCTATTTAATTTTTTTTAAACATTTATTTATTTTTGAAAGAGAGAGAATGACAGTGTGTGAGTGGGGGAGAGGCAGAGAAAGAGGGAGACACAGAATCTGAAGAAGGCTCCAGGCTCTGAGCTGTCAGCACAGACCCTGATGTGGGGCTTGAATCCACAAACTGTGAGATCATGACCTGAGCCGAGATGGGAGGCTTAACTGACTGAGCCCCCCTGGTGCCCCAATGTAGGCTATTTTGAAGTATTTAAGTCAGCTTCCAAATTGTTTTGGTGGGGTTCTAGACATCTTTAGGCTCTTCTTTTCTGATTCAATTTCATTAAAACCAGAAAAAATACTTCATATGATCTGAATATTTTCAATTGTATTGAGATTTGTTTTATGGCCCCAAATATGGTCTATTGTGGCAAACCTTTGGTAGACGCTTAAAGAGAACCTTCACGCTACTGCTTTTGGGTAGAGTATTCTAGCAATGACAATTAGGTGAAGCTGACTGATAGTGGTATTTAAATCTTTCATATCCTTACTGATTTTCGATTTACTTCTATCAACTATTGAGAAGGGGTGGTGTTGAAATCACCAACTATAATTGTGGATTTGTCTCTTTTTTCCTTTGCATTTCAATGAGTCTTTGTTTCATGTATTTTAAAGCCCTGGTTATTAGGTGGATAAATATTTAGGATTGTTGTGTCCCTCTGATGAACTGCCCCTAACCTTAGGTTCCTAACCTAAGGCATGCTCTAAGTATTTGTGGAGTTAATGAGTTAATAAATAACTACTGATATTTTCCAAGGAAGTATGAGTGTGACTATGGAAAATTCCAGTAACTCCTTTAGACCAATTTCCTCTCGTTTAGAATGGGAGGGGTAGTAATGGATGAATCTTGGGGGACAAGAGATTGAAGAGTGTTTTTCAAGCCTTGCTGTGGGTAACCCCACAGTTTTGCAAGGACACCCTCCTCAGAAGAGCCTTCTAACCCACTGCCATCCCAGTACGTAAGTAGGACTCTAGGTCATTTCACCTATTGCCTTTTGATGTAAAATTTCAGCTTATGTGCGGGCTGAAGTACTAAGACCTCTCAACCAATGCATCTATGAGAAAATGTCCCATTATGGCCAACGTAGGAAAGCAGCACAGGTCAGAGGAAGGGCCCTGAGGCAAACAACCAGGAAATAGGCAGGTTTCTGTCCTACCTCTCCCACTAGCTGAGACACCTTTGGGGTGAGTGTCAGCATCTCTGCCCCCATTAGAGATAGAGATTCTCATTGGGAGAGTGTCCAAAGGAGACTTTCTCAATGAGTATCTAAGGTTGTTCTTGGTTCTATGTATGTGTGTTTGTGTCTTTAAAACATAAGCCATAACTTGGGCAACTACTGTGGCATCTCACTGATGCTCCTGTCATTACACAGAACCTCATCAGATTTCCTGTCAGGGTTTCACCCTTTAGGACGTGGGTAGCAAGAAATATGAGGGTAGGAGAGGGGCCCCTATGGGGGCAGATTAGCATAAGTGAAGGCCTGGTGAGGGAGGAAAGGGCACGAAGTTTGGCAGGGACTTGCGCAGGGGTGCAGAGAAGGGGGTGTGGTTTTGTCGTTGGCCTCACATAGGCTTGGACTTACTTTGGAAGAAAATGGGGAGTCAGTGAAGAATGGGGAGCAGGACAGTGGCATGGTTAGGCTGTGCTTCAGGAAAGTTAATCAAGTGTGGCTACAGAAACAAAGTGGAACAGAAATCTGGGAGACAGAGGGTTAAGAATGGAAGGGATGCTCAAGGGAGAAATAAGGCATCCAGAGAGCTCTGAGTGATGAGATTTGGGTTGATTTGACTGTCTCTCTGTGTTGGGTTTTCTTTTTTTTTAGAGAGGGAGAGAGTCAAGAGACTACAAGTGGGGGAGGCAGGGAAAGACAAAGCAGGCTCCATGCCTACCCTAGAGCCCTGACTTGGGGCTCGATCTCACGACTGTGAGATAACGATCTGAACTGAAAACAAGAGTCAGATGCTTAGTTAAGCGAGCTGCCCAGGCACCCCTCTTCTCTTTCTTTATAACAATCCATATATATATATATATATATATATATATATATATATATATATATGAAATTAGAAAAGACCATAAAGGTATTATCATAAACATAAATAAATTCTGGAATTACTAAAAGACAGGAACATAGATATTTTTCAAACAGTAAATGCTGGCAATCAATTTCAAAGGTGAGATACTGTTTCACGCTTCAAACTCCAAAGACAGAAAAATATTCCCAAATAATGCTTCTGTTTTCTTACAGAGTAACTCTTGAAATAGAAGAACATAGAACATGAGACTTCTGACAGTTGTCACTTACAAAAATATAAAGTGGGTCATAGTCTGGAGACCTGGCTAAGGCCTCAGGTGGTTTCATGCCCAAGACTGAGGTCTTGTCCGGGAGCTGAGGTGTGGCGTCCTGCTTGGGCAGAGTTATGATGGTGGTGGCTTCATCCTGGGAAGGGACCAAGCAGTGCGTTAGTCCTGACACCAGGACAAGAGGGGAACATGAGAGCAATTCTTTTTTATTTTTAACATTTATGTATTTACTTTTGAGAGAGAGAGAGAGAGAAAGCATGTAAGTGTACAAGTGGAGGAGGAGTGGAGAGAGAGACAGAGGGAGAGAATCCCAAGCAGAATCCCAAGCCTGACTCGGGGCTTGACCTCACGAACCATGAGATCATGACCTGAGCCAAAATCAAGAGTCAATGCTCAACCAACTGAGCCGCCAGGTGCCCCCAAGAGAGAAATTCTTAAAGGTGGGGGTTGTGTTACCTCAGCCCCTTGCTTCAGGGCTCGAGCAAGCTTTTGAGGTTTGTAGCTTGTGGACGACTTCTGGACACAGAATGGCTGATACCCTTTAATTTTGTACAGTTGAGGAACCTGAAATCAAAGAAGACAACTGACGAAATGTTCTCAAAATGCTCGTTACCAATTCATGGGATCTAATTCTCAATAACCACGCTTCTGACTTGCCTGGCGGTAAAAGGAACGCGCGCACTGGGTCGCAACCACCACCTTGTGTGGCCACTGCCAGTTGGGCCCAGCACTGGAGGGACATGAGCGCAAGTCCCAAGGCCTGTTCCAGGTTCCTGCTCTGGGTCCCAGCACACACAT
Organism: Suricata suricatta; assembly: GCF_006229205.1. Taxonomy (NCBI): domain Eukaryota; kingdom Metazoa; phylum Chordata; class Mammalia; order Carnivora; family Herpestidae; genus Suricata; species Suricata suricatta. Next base: position 98,500,093 of record NC_043702.1, on the reverse strand, counting down.
GCATTCGCCACGACTCTCCTCTACCACAGGGCTTATTGGTAGAAATAAACCAAGCACAAGAAATACACAAACCAGTGGTTTAAAATACTTATATTTTGAAAACCAGAAGTGGCCGTGATACCTCAAGAAAGGCTGACTGACTTTTGTTCACGTGATCTTGTGCTTTTCTTAAAGTTTATAATATACGTAGCTCAGTCAGCTTCATATATGCATAATATCATATATCCCCAGAGTAAAGAGAAGCCACATCTGTGACACTTCGCACATATCATCAAATAACGGCAGAATACACCCAGTGTGCTATAGTGTATCAGCTATAAAAGAACAAAACTCATAAAAGAATGCAATTCAAATTCAAGAATAGTTTGTTCTCTTCATAAGAAACCCATCAGCTAATACCGTATGACCGGTCTGACCTGCAGGCTGAAGAAAGAATAACTCTGCTTGACTTGAATTTCTGGAGATACAATTGGGACTGGTCCAAGGCCATCAGGAGCCTAAAATGTGGAAATGCAAAAAATACTGACACATAATCAACGCTGGGTGAGAGCGGCTATGCTTCTATTCCTGTACATTCCATCACCTTTCCTGTGACCACAGTTGCTACTTGATGTGTGGGGTGCAGAGGCAGTGTGGGCCAGCCTCTCCTCCTTGTCTCATAGTGCCTGTGATCCTTCTTTATTTTCTGTTGTTCGTGGGTGCTGCAACATGCTACCCAGAAACCCCTGTAGGCTCAACCCACTCAGTCCTCCTACTTCAAGGAAACAACTTTCAGGGCGCCTGGGTGGCTCAGTCGGTTGAGTGTTCGACTTCAAGCCCAGGTCATGATCTCAAGGTTCCGTGAGTTTGAGCCCCATGGCGGGCTCTGTGCTGACAGCCTGGAGTCTGGAGCCTCCTTTGGATTCTGTGTCTCTGTCTCTCTGCCCCTCCCCCCGCTCATGCTGTGTCCGTGCACTCTCTCTCTCTCTCTCTGTCAAAAATAAAATTTAAATTTTTTTTAAATTAAAAAAAAAAAGAAAACAACTCTCAGGGGTCAGCCCCCTCCAGAAGTTGCCTTGGTGGCCTCCAACCGCAACTTGGAGGTATAAATGGTATAAATGCCGGCTCCTCTCGTCCTACCCCAGCTACAGAGCCCCTGGTGAATTCAGCTCGGCCTCTGTCCAGGACGGCGGTTCTCCTCTCTCTATGCATGCCAGCTCCCGCTGCTTCTCTTCCCCAGGGGCTGATCCCCAAAGCCTGACCTTCCTGCGTGCTGTCTGCCTCTGTCACCCAGAGAACCTGGAACAGTGCCTGACATACTACAGACACTCGAAAAATACTGTATTTCACCTAATATAATAATATAAGACACCGTATCATTAAATGAATATGATGCAATACTAATATTCCATCCATTAGAAGATTTCCCAGTTTCAAAGATGCTACTATAAAAAAGAATTGATGAGATAACATATCTATGGAATGAATTGTAAAATTATTTATACATGGGAATGCTGAGTGCTCTGACTTTCATCAACCCTAAGGGGCAGAGAAATCTTCGTAGGACGAAGGTGCAGGTGGAACGTGTAGGACGGGACTACTGAAAAACAAGGAGATGGGCCCACAGCACAGTGATCTCTCCGCACCTCTCGCCCTGTGAACCCCATTAATTATAGAGTGTGCTCATTAATGCCTGAAAATCACCAACTTATTATTCCCTAAGAATTCCATAGTCTGACCTTTTAGGTCACTTAATTATCTAATGCAGAAAACACATTGAATTTCTGAAGTTGGCCCTGCAATTCTTGAGTAGTTTAACCTGCAATGCGTAATATACATTGTAGGATGTGAATGGCAAGTTTATTCTTTAAAACTAAAAAATTAATTTCCATGAGCACTTTCAATATCAATTTATTAAAAAAAATTTTTTAATGCTTATTTTTGAGAGAGACAGAGTGGGAGCAGGAGAGGGGCAGAGAGAGAGGGAGACACAGAATCTGAAGCGAGTTCCAGGCTCTGAGCTGTCAGCAGAGAGCCTGATGCAGGGCTTGAACCCACAAACTGTGAGATGGTGATCTGAGCCAAAGTCGGATGCTTAACCAACTGAGGCGCCCCTGAACATCAAATTAAACATGCCTTTTATTGCTAAGGAGATGAACTTAGGCTACATTTTATTACCAGCCATGTGACCTTGTGTCTCAGTTTCCTTCTCCTCTGTAAAACAATAAGCCTATCATATAGATCTGTGGAAGATTAAGTGAATTGATACAAGTGAGGCATTTCAGGCACTGCCTGACTCATGTAAGTGGCAGCTATTATTTTTATTTTAAGGCATCGTCAATGCCCTTAAGGCAAGAAAGTGAATGTCACAGTTCTTGAGAGACAGAGAGAGAGTCTGTGAGTCTCATGGGTTAGAGCGTTAGATCCCGGGGCCACCCATCTCTGGCCACTCCATTGCCCATGCAGCGGAAGGGCCCAGCGGAGCAGGGCAGCCCCCACCCCCGCCCCGGCCAGGCCTTCTTGGACTGCCATCTGCCCTTCTGCTCCCAGGCCCGGTTCTCTTGCTGGGCTCCAGGCTGGGAAGCACCCAGAGCCGATTACCAGGGAGCTCTGCACACGTGTGTTAGGGCCACGCAGGTGGCAGTAGATGACCCCTGCTCCCCCCGTGGTCACAAGTCCTTGGGCACAGGTGTCCCCCAGGAGCTTCTCAGCAGGAGGTGAAGGGACAGAGCCTGAGGTAGGGCTGGCCTTGGTGTCTGCCTCACAAGCACCTGCTCAGGGCCCGTCCCCACCCCACGGCGCCAAGGCCCCTACCAGCTCGTTGGAGCTCTGAGGAGGGCTGTAGGACGGGAAGGCGAAGGGCAGCACCTTCTTGGGCGAGACGAAGAACAAGCTGGAGTGACCGTCTTGACTGGTCTGAGGCAGGTGTCGGGAGGCATTCTTGTCTGTGGGTGCAGAACCAAAGAGTACTTTGGGGGAGTTCTTGGGGTATTTTCATGTGAAGCCACCATCTTCAGTTTCGTACTTGCCACATGCCGTTTGGAAAAGGATATGGTCTGTGCATAGAGTCCCGTTTGTAGGTTTCTTTTGTTTCTTACCTCACCCCTTTTCCAATTTTTGAAAATTTCGTTTTTTTTTTTACTTCCAGAAATCTAAACTTCCTAATGAAAGGATCTCTAATGAATAGTCTTTGTCCTTGTCAGCAAAGAAAAAGATCACATTAAAAAAAAAAACAACAACAACATAGGAAGGGGGTGCTTGGGTGGCTCAGTTGGTTGAACATCCAACTTTGGCTCAGGTCATGATCTCACAGTTCGCGAATTCGAGCCCCGAATCTGCCTCTGTGCTGTCATCATAGAGCCTGCTTCAGGTCCTGCCGCCCTCGCTCTCTGCCCCTCCCCGACTCATGCACCCACACTCTCTCAAAAATAAATAAACACTAAAAAAAACTTCAAAAAAACATATGAAGACATTTTACAGGGGTCCATATATAATTAACAGGTAAACTTTACAACACTTTAAAAAAGAGGCGTCTGGGGTGCCTGGGTGGCTCAGTTGGTTAAGCTTCCGACTTCGGCTCAGGTCAGATCTCACGTTCATGGATTTGAGCCCCGCGTCGGGCTCTGTGCTGACAGCTCAGAGCCTGGAGCCTACTTGCAGTTCTGTGTCTCCTTCTCTCTCTGCCCCTCCCCCTCTCATGCTCTGTCTCTCTCTGTATCAAAAATAAATAAAACATTAAAAAAATTTTTTTAAAAAGAGGCATCTGGATGGCTCAGTCAGTTGAGTGTCTGATTTTGGTTCAGGTCATGATCTCATGGTTCACAAGTTGGGGCCTGGAGTCCAGCTCTGTGCTGACAGCTCGGAGACTGGAGCCTGCTTCAGATTCTGTGTCTCCCTCTCTCTCTGCCCCTCCCCTACTCGAGTTCTAGTCTCTCTCAAGAATAAACAAACATTAAAAAAAATTAAAAAACCAAAACAATACTTTACGAGTTTTTTTTATTAGAAACATCAATACTGGATATCAAAATAATATAAGGGGGAAAAAGCATAATTTAAAAAATGTTTTATTTATTTTTGAGAGAGAGAGCATGCACACGCCTGAGTGGGGGAGAGCCGGAAGCGGGTGGAGTTGGACAAAGGATCCAAAGCAGGCTCTGTGCTGACAGTGCTGAGCCTGATGGGAGACTCAAAACTCGCGAACTGTGAAATCATGACCTGAGCTGAAGTTGGATGCCCGACTGACTGAGCCGCCCAGGTGTCCTAAAAGCATAATTTCTTTTTAAAGTTTGTTTGTTTGTTTATTTAAGAGAGACAGACAACGAGAGTGGGGGAGGGACGGAGAGAGAGGGAGAGAGAGAATCCCAAGCAAACTCAGCGATGCCGGAGCAGAGCCCGATGTGGGGCTTGAACTCATGAAACCCCGAGATCATGACCTGAGCCCAAACCAAGAGCTGGACGCTTAACTGACTGAGCCATCCAGATGCCCTAGAAACAAGCATAATTAAAGTGCAATGAAAGCCAAAATACCCATCTGGATCTTGAAGAGGAGGAAGAATCAGGGCTCCTCCCTCCCTTGGGGCCATGTAGGTCTTGCTCCCTGGCTCTGATTTGGGGGCCTTGCCTGCGAGGAGTGATGGAGTCTGGCTGGATGACAGTCCAATGGCTGTCGGGGGTGTCCATGGTGCCAGTTGTGTCTGCAGGACTCCAAGCCTCATACCTGCTGCCACCCAGACCACACCCTCCTGTGGGGAAGCCCCGCCTACCCTTTTTGTGATGTATTTCTTTGCTTCTGATAATGACTCAATAAACAGGACTCAGTGAAAGAAAAAAAAAGGATTAAAATGCAATAAAATATTTTGAAGGAAAAAAACCCATCTCCACCTTGAAGGAGAAGAAGAATGGAGAGCTAGGCTTGGGGGCCTCAGGCTAGGGAGGGCAGAAGGGTCTGGAAGGATAGGGGCCTGCTTGTGGGTCTGCATGCAAGCTGCAGACAGGGAAGATGGCCATAAAGGTTTTGGACTCCCAGAAGCCACTGAGAGTACAGCTTCAACAACCCAGTCACTTCAGGCATTGGAAGACTGGAGTTCTTTTAAATAAGAAAGATAATACAAGATAAAAAAGCTTTTTGTGCAAATGCTACACTGAGACTGCACCAGATGCAGCCCATCAGTCAGCAAGTACGAATACGGGCTATCCCCGTCTCTCTGGTGACCAGAAAGAAGAGAGGGCACAAACCAAGAGATCAAGCCATGACCCTGCTAACTCCCAGTCGGCCATTTCAGCCAAACCTGGTGGGGAAGTCTGATTCATGTCCTGGGTCGGCAGAACGGCAGCCCCCCTTTCCAGACAGATGTTCACATTCAGTTCCCCGGGAGCTGTGTTTCCATCATCTTACATGACAAAAGGGGCTTCACAGGTGTGATTCAGTTAAAGATCTTGAGAGGGGAGAGTCCTAGGTAATCCCAGGAAGCATGTGAGGGGGAAGCAGGGGGGTCACAGTCAGAGATGTCACAGCGGACGGACGCAAGAGGTCAGAGTGGCATGAGGAGAAGCTGGAAAGGCCTGAACAGACTCTGGGCTGGAGCCTCCAGAAGAGGCCAGCCCCACTGGCACCTTGATCTTAGACTCCTGACCTCCAGCTATGTGGGATGATACATTATGTTTTTTAAGCCATTAAGTTTGTGTCGCTTGGTTACAGTGGCCATAAAAAACAAAACCCTAACGGATATGATTTATGAAAGTGTTTTACCTCTATGTTAACTTCATGACACAGAAGAATCATGCTCAGAGAACTTATGACCAAAACATTGCTGCACTTGACCTCTGTGCTTTACCTGCTGCTATTGACGGTCTTCCTTGACTGAGCTTTCTGATTATGGTCTCTTTGTCCATGTTATGAATAGCATTCAGCATAATGAGTAACCTTCGATGAACCATGATCTGGAATGAGAAGGGACGGTTTCAAATTATTAATTGGTATGTGCTAATTTCGATGCGCAAGCTGATTCGCTTTCCCAACCACGGCTAAGGGCTGAGGTCCCGGCCTCTAGGTCAGATTCGCAGGGAGAATGGCCTGCTGCCCTAGACTGAGCCCACAGGGACTTCAAGGTCTCGGCTATGTTGACTTGCCTGAATACAAAAAAAGACCAAGTTGTCATCTGGCCTTGTCCCACCCAATTTATGAGCCCCGTTTTTCTATTTCCAGAGTGGAAAGAATGACAAGTTCCACATCCCTTCTTTTCAGTGTATCTGAATGATTATGGTCCTCCCATGTTATTTTCAGAGTGGAAGGAGCAGATAAACAGACGGTGGTGTAGGAATGGGGCTGTGGATTTCTGGCAATGCTGACTGGGTATCACTGTGCTTTGCACCCAGAGGGCATGCGACCGGAGGTGAGTGCTACCTGCGCACAAAATGGTGGCTGAATGGACCATTCCTTCCATGATTAATGCCCCTTTCTGTCCTATAAAAGGACTCTCATTTAACAAATAAGTATAGGAAGTGTCAGTCCTGTGGCCAGTTCTGTTCCAGGTATTGCAGATACCATGAGATCAAACAATGATCCTGCCTATACAGAACTGATGTTCTAGGTCAGTTGTGTTCATGGAGGAGGGGGGCTAACAATAAACATTTAAATGAATCTATGGGATAAATACCACCAAGACGATAATAGAGAGTAAATGCACAAAGGCATGAGTGAGGGGCTGGAAAGGGGGGTGGTCTGGCCACTGGTGCAAGAAGAATTAGGGAAGACCTCACTGAGGAGGTGAGGTTTGATCTCAGACTTGATGAGGAGAGAATGACCCTGGGAAGAGAGTTCAGAGGAGAGGAACCAGCAAGTACGGAGGTCCTGCTTCAGGAACAAAGGAGACCTATTTAAGGGACAGAGAGAAGTCCAGCATGGCCTTGGCCTTGACAAAAGTTGTGCACTTCATACCAACTGCAATGGGAAGTCTCCGGAGGGTTCTACTAGGGGAGGGGTGTTGTCACCTTTAAGCTTTGGGAATGACAGTCCGGCTGCCATAGGGACACTGGATGAGGGAGAGCCGTTGCAGTGGTCGGTGGAGGGGGGACACTGGGGCAGTGGATGATCCAGGGAGATGGCAGGAAGTCGTCAGACTGGGGTCATATTTGTATATTGAGCTGACAGTCTAGCCAGGAAGTGAGGGAAAGACTGAGTCATCACTTAGAGCAAAGCTCATAACTGCTGACAATACTTTTTCACACTGGAGGGCTCAGCCCAGAAAAGCTGTGTGGTCCCACTGCTGGGGAAGCCAGTCTGGCCAGTCCCACTGTGGTTGGCCCATTGTCAACTGCTGTGCCCTCGTCCCTGGACAGCTTGGTGCTGCCTCTTCCCACCACTCTCTTCCTCACATTGGACCATCTTGTGGCCACTGCTGTTCTCTCCACTGCAGAGTCCCCTGGACATGGTCCTCCAAGGGCCTGGAGAGGTCACCAATCAGCAGGCTCTGTCTTTCTCCCCCTAGATTGTCATCAGTCCAGACTGAAAACACTGCTTGAGAGGCGCCTGGTGGCTCAGTCAGTTAAGTGTCCAAATCCTGGTTTCAAGAGTCAAGATCTCACTGTGAGTTTGAGCCTACATCAAGCTCCACACTTGTGCAGACACTGCTTGGGATTCTCTTTTTCTCCCTCTCTCTCTGCCTCTCCCACACCTCTCTCTCTCAAAAGAAATAAAAATTAAAAAAAAAAAAAAGAATTAGGGGCAGTCACTTAGCTCCAGAGTCCAAGTCTCAACCACTGATCTTGAGTCATGGTTCTGCTCTGTGAGGCAGCCACACACCAGAGCCTGGGACGAGGGACCCACGGGCAGCATGAGATGCGAGAGGCGCCACGGAGGTGGCTCCGTGCTAACACTCACAAGGAGGACTGTTGCTTGGAGGAAAGAAGACTCATGTCCAAAGGGCACGTGTGCATAGTTGGAGGGGACACGGAATGGCTTCTCGGTTGGAGGGTGAGGAGCAGGACACAGGTCTGTAGCAGCGTTGGTATGTTTGGAAGAAGACGATGGAGGCAGGGGCACGGGGTGTGCAGCTAGAGATGGGTGGCTGCAGCCAGAGTGGGGAGTGACCTGAGACCCTGTGTTTTTTATCCTGATCACGGGAAGCCACTGGAAGCTATAGTGTGCTGGGTGGAAGGCCACCGCGAGGGTGAGATGACACACCTTGAAGGGGAAGCCATAGCCCAGATGAGACAAGACCCCACGGGACTTCTCAACTGTTCTCTCTGGAAGTAACTGATCCAAATCCGATCCTTCTAGAGTAACCACACGTAGGACCCCGCAGATCCCACTCCTAGGTATGTGCCCAAGAGAACGGAAAACACACTTCTACAAACATGTACGCAAATGTTCACGGCATTATTACTCACGAGAGCCAAAAAGGGAGAACAACACAAATGTTTCAGGTGATGAATAGACCTAATATGGTGCTTCCACATAATGGGACAGTATCCTTCCAGAAAAAGAAGAAGCAAAGTACAGATATAGCTTTCAATATGGATGAACCTTGAAAACACAGCGAGTGAAAGAGACAGGTACAAAAGGCCACGTGCCTTATGAGTCCACGTTTAGGAAATGTCCAGAAGAGGGGCGCCTGGGTGGCTCAGCCAGTTTAAGCGTCAGACTTTGGCTCACGTCATGATCTTGTGGTCCGTGGGTTCAAGCCCCCTGTCAGGCTCTTTGCTGACAGCTCAGAGCCTGGAGCCCGCTTCCGATTCTGTGTTTCCTTTTCTCTCTGCCCCTCCCCTGCTCATGCTCTGTCTCTCTGTCTCTCTCAAAAATAAATATTAAAAAAAAAAGGTCCAGAAGAGGCAAAGCTATAGAGACAGACAGATCAGTAGTTGCCAGGGACTGGTGGATGGAGAGGGCGCCTAATGGGAACGAGGTTTCCCTTTGAGGTGATAAAAAAAAGTGTTCTCAAATTAATTGTTGATTGCTATGTCGTACACCAGAAACTAATAAAGCATTACGGGTCAGCTACACTTCCATACATGTTTTTAAATGTTCTTAAGTTTGGCTGTACCACTCTGTAAATATATTAAAACCCACCAAACCGTATGCTTTACAGGAGTGAGTTTTATGGTATGTGAATTATATCTCAGTAAAGCTGTTATAAAAAAAAATTCACTGTTCAATTTCCTTGTGCTGAGGGCTACACAAATGGAAATTTCCATCTGGTGCTGGGACTCACCTTGCGTGCTGCCTGTTGAAACCGTCTCTGTGCCCTGAACCTGTTCATCCACGTATTATTAATGAGCGGATCAAAACTAGGATGGAACTCCTTGATTTTCTGTGAACACAGAACATAAGCACATCTTAGACTTAGCATTTAACTCCAGGCATGAGCATTTAATGACAATGTAGAGTTTGATTCCAAATCAAGTTATTATTTATTTGTTCTGCTACTGAATGAGCATTTATTCAGCACCTTTAGTGTAAGTAGCAATATAGAGACTTCTTCTTGGCGGGGGGGAGGCAAAAGTGGGATTTGAGACTTGGGTTCTAAGAAATTTACAATCTAGGGGCGCCTGGTGGCTCAGTAAATTAAGCATCCAACTTCGGCACGGGTCATGATCTTGCAATTTGTGAGTTCAAGCCACGCGTCCGGCTCTGTGCTGACAGCTCGGAGCTTGGAGCCTGCTTTGGATTCTGTGTCTCCCTCTCTGCCCCTCCTCTGCTCATACTCTCTGTCTCTCAAAATAAAGAAACATTAAAAAAAAAGAAATTTTAGAGTCTAGTTAGAGAAGCTCAAGCAAACACATGTAACCCTGAGGAGGAAGAGAGTTGCAGAGAAATCAGCTGCACGTGCTGGGAGCTGGCACCGCACACACTGAGAGGAGCAGACCCTGTGCCCTCCACCCCCCCAGGCAGAAGGAGGAGCGCTCTGCTCAGCCCTGCCCGCAAGCACCACGCAGTGCATGCACGTCGTGGCACAGTGTGCGTGGACTGGGGAGCAGCGGGGGCTGGGGGGGGCACGGAGGCCAGCCAGAACCTCGGGCACCGCAGGCTCCTGAGCGGGAGGAGAAGAAGGCGTGAGGAGAGAGGCATGCCAAGTGAATCGGTCTCAGGGCATCTGGCGGGCTCAGTTGGCAGAGTGTGTGACTCTTGATCTCGGGGTGGTGAGTTTGAGCCCCATGCCAGGTATAAAGATTACTTAAATAAACTAAAAAAAAAAAAAGTGAGTTAGTCTCACTGGCACATACAGTGGGCCACAGGGGGCCAGGGAGGGTGGGCCGATATGTGAACGAACAACCTGCTGGATTAGTTGAGGGTAGGACATGAAGGCTGGGGCTCTGCTGTGGGCTGTGGGGGGCCGTGGGTGAGACTTCGTGGCCAGATTAAACGTAGGGAGAAGGAAAGGGGTCAGAATGTTCAGAGATGGCACACCCAGAAATAAAAATCGAGAATGACAGGGGTGGGGAACATAGGAAGAATTTCTTCATCGTTCAAATTAAAAATTGGGATTAAAAAATTAATTAAATATATGAGAATTGAGGGTTTTAACCAGATCCTATCACATGACAGAGGCCTCTCCGGGAAGGGGCCACCTGTCCCCTTTCTGAGGCAGAGAGGGCTTTTCCCAGGTCCCTAATCTGTGGTGCAGCGGGGACCAGGATACTGCTTTGGGCCTCTGGTCATGTGTTCTTCCTGTTGTGCAGGGAGCAAGGGACAGAGATCAGGGACCCACCTCGAGGACCTGCAGAGCGGCTCAGAGAGCAAAGAGAAACCAAAAAAGGAGACCAGGAAGGAGAAAGCAGTGGGACAGAAAGGAGCCAAAGAATTTAATGCCGTTAATTTCAAGGGAAACATATATGACTTTTGATGCTTCACTGGCAGCACTCTGAAATGTAAACTAAAACATAAATGTAAATTAAGAATCAGTAAGCCTCTCTTAGTATAAGCATTTCATTTTTTTAATTTAAAAAAAATTAAAAAAATTTTTTTGACATTTATTTATTTTTGAGAGACAGAGCACGAGCACAGAGAGAGGCAGGGACACAGACTCCAAAGCAGGCTCCAGGCTCCGAACTTTCAGCACAGAGCCCCACGTGGGGCTTGAACTCATGGACCACGAGATCATGACCTGAGCTGAATTTGGACGCTTAACCCACTGAACCACCCAGGCGCCCCTTAAAAAAATTTTTTTTAACATTTTAATTTTTTTTAATTTTATTTTTTATTTTTTATTTTTATTTTTTTATAATAGTTTATTGTCAAATTAGTTTACATATAACACCCAGTGCTTCTCCCCACAAGTGCCCCCCACCATGACCATCACCCCCTCTCCCCCTCCCCCTCCCCTTTCAGTCCATGGTTCGTCTCCAGTATTCAGTAGTCTCCCTTGATCTGTGTCCCTCACTCTTTTTTTTAATGTTGATTTTCTTTGAAAGAGAGAGACACACTGTGAGGGCAGAGAGAGATGGAGACACAGAATCAGCAGCAGACTCCAAGCTCCATGCCATCCGCACAGAGCCTGATGT
>NC_043702.1:98378374-98488515 GCF_006229205.1 Suricata suricatta | reverse complement strand
CCACCATGAGTCTGGCTGGGAGCGGGTGACAGTGGTTTAAAGTGACCATTATCATTACACTCACTGTATCATTACACTCACAAGGGGTGGTTACAGACGCACAGACCCAGCGCTTCGTTTTCATAACCAGGGGACAGTCGCTCTGGACATCATTTCAAGACATTTAAAATACACAGGAAAGGTTTTAGAAAACCGTGTGACCACGGGAGTGCAGAGATTTCATTTAAAAGAAATTTAATGTCTCAGTAAAGTTTCAGGCTCTTCAGAGCGAATTATCTCAGCATCTGTTTAACAGAGGCCGTGATTCCTCCCCCTCTCCTAGGTGGTGCCAGTGGGTGGGGACCTGCCCCTTCCCTGGAGGAACTGTCCCCCCAGGGTGGCTCCCCTTCCCCACCTCCTGCTTCCCCTGACCCCCAGGAGCCATGGGACTTGGATTGATGTCTCTGCATACACCTGCTTTCATGGAAAACGGGACAGTGCACACTGCAAAAACTTACTGGTTTTTACCTATTTGTGGCTTTTATTATTTAAGTGACTTCTAAATCTAGCTTGGTTTGTGTGTATGCTGTTTGCAATAATTAAAAAAATTTTTTTTTAATATTTATTTGTTTTTGAGAGAAAGGGAGAAAGAGCTTGAGCGGGGCAGGGGCAGAGAGAGGGGGAGATAATCCAAAGCAGGCTCCAGGCTCCAAGCTGTCAGCCCAGAGCCCAAAGCGAGGCTTGAACTCACAGACCTCGAGATAATGACCCGAGCTGAAGTCGCCACTTAACTGACTGAGCCACCCAGGCGCCTGCTTGCCATCATTGTTGAAGACTTAAACGGAAGGAAGGTATTCTGCTCCCCACACTACCAAGAGAAACCAGAGAATTGTGTTATTGTCACCAGGTGGTGAGGGGTCTAGCTCTGATTTGCACAGATCAGGGAGCTGTGTCTGGGACTGTGGGCCTTCGCTTCAAAATACGGATTTCCTGGGGGAGAGACCAGCCCTCCACCACGACTAAAAACAAAATAAAGGGGCGCCTGGGGGGCTCAGTCGGTTAAGCGGCTGACTTTAGCTCAGGTCTTGATATCACGTTTGTGGGTTCGAGCCCCACATCAGGCTCTGTGCTGACCATTTGCTCAAACCTGGAGCCTGCTTCTGATTCTGGGTCTCCCTCTCTCTCTGACTGTCCCCAAGTCACCCTCTGTGTCTCTCTCTCTCAAAAATAGACAAACGTTAAAAACAAAATAAAAAAACAAAAACAAAATAAAAGGAGCACCTTAAAGAAGTGAATGGCAAACAGATTGTTAGCCAGAAGAGCGAGGAGGGTGATATATATTTCTATCAAGTCTCTAGTTACAGCGCACATTTTGGAATTCACTATCATCGACCCTCTCCTGAGTAAAAGCCTAGCATCCTGCATGATGCCTGCTCCCTCTGCTCCCTCCACACCCCTTTGTGCCACATGCCATTCTGGTGTTCCTTGCCGCTGGGTCACCTGCTGGGACTGAGCTGCCAGAGCAGATCTCCCGGACACACGGAATAGGGTGTCTGCAACAGTCCACCCGCACTGGGGCTCAGGGTCCTGGCGAGTGACGTTAAGGGTGTGATGGCTACTCGGGCACCTTTGCAAACACTGGCTACTCCCTGTTGGCCTCTCTCCAGCCCTTGCTCAAGGCTGTCTCTGCAGCTGGACTTGCTTCCTGGATCGCTTGGAAAGTCAAGGCCATGTGCAGCCTTCAACAGCCCCCGCTCTGCAGGCAAGGCTGCCTATACCACAGTCCTTCCTCCTGCTCAAGGTCAATCTTCCCTCCAACCACGGTCTCTTCCCAAGCTTCTTCAGCCTTTTCTCCTGCAATGCTCCTTGCTCTTGGTGTCCAAACATGCTAGAGTTTGCCAATGTAGAAACCAATCTCCTCGACCTCTCTAATGGTCCAGGCCCTGACTCCTTGCCCCTGCTCATCTCAGCTTCTCAAGAAACCATCGACTCACTTGCGTACATTCCTCAAGCGACTGCAATTTGGCTTTTTACCTCTGCACGTGTCCCAGGACTGCTATCGCTAAGGCAAACTCGGGTCTCTGAATGGCCCTGCCAGCCTGGCTGTCCCCATCTGTTTTCTCAGCGTAGTCCGGTTCTCCTGACCCCCTGATTGCTTCCCTGCTGGCTTCTTCGTCTGCTGCTCATCCCTCAATTCAGGAGCTTCTCTAGATTTCCTGTCTTGAGTTACCAGCTTCTTCTGCCATTCACTCTCCCTGGGTCACCACGCTCCTCTGTGATCTACTGGTTACCTCTCTGCTGAGGCAAACTTGTTCCTGCAGCCACTGCCTGGATGCCCTCCTGTGCCCCCAACAACATGCCCCAAACTGAACTTTTCATCTTTCCCCTTCTTTGGTATTTGAGATCTCATTTAAAATTGCCAGCAAGCATCGAGGTGCCTGGGTGGCTCAGTCAGTTAAGCGTCCAACTTCAGCTCAGGTCATGATCTCACAGCTCGTGAGTTTGAGCCCCACGTAGGGCTCTGTGCTGACAGCTTGGAGCCTGCACCCTGATTCGGATTCTCCCTCTTTCTCTACACCTTGCCCACTCAGTCTGTCTCTCTCTCTTTCAAAAATGAATAAACATAGAAAAAAAATTTTAAACAATAAAATAAAATAAATAAAATAAAATTACCAGCAAGCATCCAGGCTGGACACCTAGGAATCATCCCATCTTCTCCTTTTCTTTACCCTTTAATTACTGCAATTGGCACATTTTTAAATCGTCCCTTAATATTTTGAGGCCCCATCTGGACTGTGCCCTTCTTGAGGGCGGGTAAAGTGGCTTATTCACCAGCACAGAATCTTACAGACCGTGAGTGTTCACTAAACACACTTGCCACATGAACACACAGCTGGGTTGGCCTGTCCACCAAATGCTGGCAGCTCCAGCCTTAATGGTCACATCGACCTGGCTGTGCCATGCCTGTATCACCTTCATCTTTAAAACAGGTAGGAAGGGCGCCTGGGTGGCTCAGTCGGTTAAATGTCTGGCTTCGGCTCAGGTCATGATCTCATGGTTTGTGGGTTCGAGCCCCGTGTTGGGCTCTGTGCTGACAGCTAGCTCAGAACTTGGAGCCTGCTTCAGATTCCGTGTCTCCCTCTCTCTCTGACCCTCCCCTGCTCACACTGTCTCTCTCTGTCTCTCAAAAATAAATAAAAAGCATTAAAAAATTTTTTTAAGTTAGGAAATATCATCCAAAATAAGTAAATACATAAATACAATGCACCTGGGTGACTCAGTCAGCTAAGTGATAGACTTTGGCTCAGGTCATGATCTCCCGGTTTGTGGCTTTGAGCCCCATGTTGGGTTCTGTGCTGGCAGCTCAGAGCCTGGAGCCTGTTTTGGATTCTGTGTCTCCCTCTCTCTTTGCCCCTCCCCCCTCGCACTGTCTCTCAAAAATAAACATTAAAAACATTTTTAAAAGAAAATATCATCCATTGTAAAGTGACAGAAAACTTGACATTTTTAAAAAAATCATATGTGGAGAAACTGATCTACCCATTAAACTAAATTTAAAAGCCAATCTAATAGGTGCCTTCCCTCAATGCTAAGATTTACTAATGCAGTGATTTTACATGCTTTTGTCTATCTCATTAAAAAAGAAAGAAAAGTATGATAAATGTAGTCAAATATCTGATTTGGATTCCATTGGGAAGAAAATGTAGGAGAAAAATGCATTCTATATGAGAAATATATCGGTATCTGACAAGATACCTTTCCCTAGTCCCTCCCCTCGATGCTACCCCCGTGTGTAGCACTGAGTGTGGGAAGCTCACGGTCCCAAGCTTAAACACATGTGCCATGGCTGAATTATGTCCCTCCAAAATTCCTGTGTTGAAATCTTAACCCCTACTCACATCAGAATGTGACTGTGTTTGGAGACGAATTGGAAGATACGATCAAGTTAAAATGCGGTTGTGGAGAGGGCCCTGCTCCAGTGTGACTGGTGTCCATTATAAGAGGAAATTTGGACGCAGAAAGAAACCATAAAGTCACAGGGACAAGACAATCACAGACAAGCCAAGAAGAGGGATTGACCCAACCTTGCCAACACCTTGATCTCGGGTTTCCAGACAGTGACAAAATACCTTCCTGTCGCTTACACCACCCAGTCTGCCGAATTTGGACACGCGGTGATCATGTGAGTCCTACCACCCAAGCCTGAGTCCCTGCGACAGCAGGAGCAAGCAGGGACCTATCTCCTCTGGGCTGTGTCTGTCTGGTGCTTCAGCCACTACGGGCCTGTCCCCAGTGTCCCCTGCACCTGTCCTCAGGGAGCAAGGTCTCTCATGCCACAGCAAGCCCAGGGGTGTGGCCCAACCCCACCTGTCTCCACCCTCTCCTCCCCGAATCCACAGGTGCTGCCTTGGCAACCCCGCCTGGCCCCCTCCCCTCAACCAGTTTCCTGCTTTCTGCTCAGCCCCCTTGAGCATCTCTGACTTGGACCTTTTGTCTGGCTCTGGTATGGCACCTGGTCACTGTCATTGTGTCCCTCTTACTTTCATGCTCTGCAGACCACAGGATGGACGCACCTACTGCCCAGAATTCCAACCTGAATTTGAAGTGTTTCCCTCTCTCTGAATTGAATGCTTCTGTCCTCTCTGTTGCTTTTCAAAATCATACTGTATCTTCCAGGAAGCTTTTCAATTAAATGAGTTTTCTCGTCTCTCTGGCTTCTAAATCCTCACAGTACTTAGTAGAGGTCTCTTGTGACCCTTATGGGCCAGCCGCGACATATGTTAACAACTAACTCATCATTAGCTCCCTCCTCCCAACTTTGAGTTCTCCTTCTCCCGATGAGGCATCTTGCGTAGAGCCAGAATTCAATCTATCTAGTGCAATCAGTAATATCAAATTAATAGTGATTCTGACCTTGTACTTGGTGTTTTCTCTTTGCCACTCTTCAGTAAGGTCTTTTCTAAATTTCAAAGACAAATGATCTTTGCCAAGGCGCACCTGCCTGGGGATAAAAAAAAAAAAAAAACAGCTTCCAGAACTGATCAGAACACCATGGTCGACTTGAGGATGGAAGGTTTTAGCTATACTCTACCACTGAAGAGGGGTGCTGAGATATGGGAGGAGGGTTATGGGGGAGAGAAACGTAGAGACCGCAGCAACATGACTGAGCCGAAGAATGTGTTCTACAAAGTGAAGCTTCTCTTCAAGCAGCACATGCTGACTATTTATACATTAAAAAAAGTCTGGGGGTGCCTGGGTGGCTCAGTCGGTTAAGCGTCCGATTTCAACTCAGGTCATGATCTCACAGCTTGTGGGTTCAAGCTCCGAGTTGGGCTCTGTTCTGACAACTCAGAGCCTGGAGCCTGCTTCAGATTCTGTGTCTCCCTCTCTCTCTGACCCTCCCCTGCCTATGTTATATCTCTGTTTCTCAATAATAAACAAATGTTAAAAAATTGTTTTTAATTAAAAAAAAAATCTGGGTGCTCAGCACCTCTAGTCATGAGGGAAATGCCAGTCAGAACCACAATGACCTGATACGCTATGTCACACCCACTAGGACGGCAATGATGACGACGACATGACAAAGCAGGCATTGTCAAGGGTGTGGACAAACTGGCGCCCCTGTACACTGGAATGTAAACTGGTGCAGCCACTATGGAAAAGAGCCCGGCAGTTCCACAAAAAGTTAAACAGAGTTACCACCAGACCAAGTGATTCCACTCCTAGGTAGACGCCCATGAGAACTGACAAGATGTGTTCACACAAAAACTTGGATGGGAATGTTTACAGCAGCCTATTCACAACAGCCAAAAAAGGAAGACCACCCAATGTCCATCAACTGATAAATAGATAAGCAAAACATCATGTGGCCATAAAATGGAATATTAGGCAGCCATAAAAAGTAACAAAGCCCTGATAGGTGCCAGGATGTAGATGAACCTCGAAACCATGTTAAGTGAAAGAAATCAGTTACAAAAGGCCATATAGGTATGTATGATTTATTTTTTCTTCATGTTTATTTATTTTTGATAGAGAGAGAGTGTGTGAGCTGGGGAGGAGCAGAGAGACAGAGGGAGACACAGAATCTGGACTCTGAACTGTCAGCACAGAGCCTGATGTGGGGCTTGAACTCACGAACCATGAGATCATGACCCAAGCTGAAGTTGGAAGCTTAAATGACTTTGCCACCCTGGCGCCCCTGTAGGATTCCATTTACATGAAATGTCCAGAACAGGCAAATATATAGTGGTCACCAAGGGCTAAGGGAGGGGAGAGGGGAATAGGGAGTGACTGCCTGATGGGTTTGGGGTTTCTTTATTGGCAAACACTCTGGAGTTGAGTAATGGTGATGGCTGAACTGTCCTGTGGACACATGAAATACTTCTGCATTGTATACTGTGAAATGGCTAAGATGGTGAACTTTGTGTTTTGTGAATTTTACCACAGTTTAGAAAACTCTGGTTTGGGGGCACCTGAGTGGCTCAGTTGGTTGAGCATCTGACTTTGGCTCAGGTCATGATCTCACGGTTCATGGATTCAAGCCCGGCGTCGGGATCTGTGCTGACAGCTCCGAGCCTGGAGCCTGCTTCGGATTCTGTCTGCCTCTCTCTCTGCCCTTCCCCCACTCCTGCTCTGTCTGTCTGTCTCTCTCTCCTTCTAGAAGATAAACAAACATTAAAATTTTTAAAGAAAACTTTGGTATGTACTGGTTGTGGAGGCTGGCACATGTTCAAAATAAACAGTAGCTATGATCTGAAGGAGAGTGAAGAGACCTAGAAGCTAAATACATATTGTCTGACCTTTGACTGGATGCTGGATTCTTCCTCTCCAGAAACAAACAAAAACGCCTAGTAGAAGGGACATTATTGAGACAATTGGGTAAATCTGCACATAGGCTGGTACTGATAATATTACGGTATCAATGTTAGATTTCTTGGAAGTGATTATGGGAATGGTGGAGAATGTCCTTGTTCTTGGGAACTAAGAGGGAAGCCTCGTGACATCTGCCCATTACTTTCCAAGGGATCAAAGAAAGGTGTGTGTGAAGTGTGCGCGCGCGTGTGTGTGTGTGTGTGTGTGTGTGTGTATGTGGAGACCGAGGGGATGTCTTTGCGACATCATGTCAGCAACTGGTGAACCCGTGTCACGTGTCTATGGGTGTTACTGGCAGGTTTAAAAAGCTTTCAACCAAAAAAGTCGAGAGCAAATAAGTGAGGACACGGCGTTCGAAGTTGAATTCAGGATGTGATTTCAGGTGTGTCGGGAAGAAGCATGGAAGGAAGGACATACCCCAGTGCTGATGGTGGTCATTACACGATAGCTAATTTTTCATCTTCTCTGCACTTAAAAATATATTTTCCAGGTTTTCAACAATGACAACGCGACCACTTTTTATAACAGGGGAACAGTATTTTAAGAAATGAGCTGCAGTTACTTGGCGTTCTTCCTGTTTAACAGAGACCAGCCCATAGATACAGACTGCTGCAGAAATAGAAGGTGCTTCTGTGAGAAACTAAGGGTGGCCCTCTGTGCGAGCAGGGTGGCTGGGGGAGGGGGCACCTGGGAGGGCCCTGGGGCTCAGCGCACTTTCCCTCTGTCCCAAAGGTGCGGAGGTGGGGCGTGGATGAGGTGGCCTCTCAAAGACTCTTTCTAAGAGTCTCTTCTTTAGCTCTATTCAAGAGATCCTATCGTTCACGTTAGTGGAGTCTGTGCACCTGGATGCATCTGATATGACCCG
Source organism: Suricata suricatta (assembly GCF_006229205.1). Taxonomy (NCBI): domain Eukaryota; kingdom Metazoa; phylum Chordata; class Mammalia; order Carnivora; family Herpestidae; genus Suricata; species Suricata suricatta. Next base: position 98,480,798 of record NC_043702.1, on the reverse strand, counting down.
GTAACAAATCGTGGGGAGGGCTCTGTTTTGAATGTGGAAGCACAAGACACAAGTCTCAAAATGGCTGAGTTTTAGAACCTCCCCCGGGAGTCTTCCCCTAACCTGGCTGCACTGCTGGGCTCCCGGGGAGGTCCCTGGGGTCCCCTGCCCAGGGCACAGGGGGCTAATGCTGGGGCGAGAGTTGGGGCACCTGGGGACAGAGCAGGGGCCAAAGGGAGCAGTTTTCTGGCCACACTGAGGAAAGAACATGTCTGGTCACCAAAACTGAGTCCTAATGGAAACATTTTAGGTCCAGTGGAGGAGAGGGAACAACCAAACATTTCAAAGGGCACAAAAAGCTATTACATTTCATCATGTCTCCTGTATAAAAAGCGATTACTAAAAACACTGTATTTCCACTTGATGTAAATAGTTGCTCAATATTTACCACTTAAGGTGATTTTCCATCTCTTCATAAGTGTCCTGTCTGACTTTCTGTTCAAACAGTGCTTCCTTCATCTGTCTTGTTTTTGAAATCTCATTGCCTTGGTCCAAAACTGAGGGCAGGAGCAAACAATGATTATCCCACCAACCACACCAGCATTCTCTGCTAAGACAGAAACACGTTTCTAATGGCAAAACGTCACAGCGGTCTCCGTTTCATTGTTGTTGTCCACTAACAAATGTGACAAGGGGTAATGCCTTCCGTTCCACCAGGCTGATTCATAACGAATCAACTAGTTACCTTCTCTTAATTCTTTAATCTTCAATTTCCCTGGTTCTTGGTTTAAAACGGTTGCCACAGCAAATGGATTTGATAAATCCACTGGAAATCTCAAGTTCTGATATTCAATTTCCTGAGACCAGATCAGGAGGGAAAAGTCAGTATTTTGCTTCTCTACCATTCCTTGCATCATGTTGGGTGTCACACACACTTTACCTTAAGCTTTGGGGGCTTGATTTTTGTTGACACGTGGTGAAAATTTATGAGTGTCATTGCCTTTTCTGGAGGAACATTTCCTTTCTTGGAAAGAGCGTTTAATTTTTCAAATTCTTCTAATCTATGGGTTAAAAGAGATATTAAATTAGTATATAATCCAACAGCTCAAGGTTTGTATTGTTTTTAAGGATTTTTAAAATGTTTGTTTATTTTTGAGAGAGAGACACACACATACAGTGTGAGCAGGGGAGGGTCAGAGACAGAGGGAGACACAGAATCGGAAGCAGGCTCCAGGCTCTGAGCTGTCAGCACAGAGCCTGACGCGGAGCTTGAACCCATGAACCATGAGATCATGACCTGAGCTGAAGTCGGAAGCCTAACCGACTGAGCCCCCCAGGCACCTCTTTAAGGATTTTTACGTAATCACTATACCCAATATGGGGGCTCAAATTTACAACCCTGAGATCAGCAATCACTTGCTCTACTGACTGAGCTGGCCAGGTGCCTCACATACTTCCTATTTTTATGTTCCTCTGGTAATAGCATGACTTTTGGTCACTTAATGACTATACCTACACTGCAAATAAATTTATGTGCTAAAACAGTGGTCGAGTAGGGGGCCTGGCTGGCTCAGTTGGTAGAGCACATAACTCTTGATCTCAGGGTCATGAGTTCAAGCCCCACATTGGGCATGGAGCCTAAGAAAGAGAGAGAGAGAGAGAGAGAGAGAGGTAAGGAGAAAGCTTTATATAAAAAATAAGTAAAACAGTGGTCTACTAAAATAAACTCAATGTCAGTATACCAGAGTATAATCATCTAAGTCAAAATAGTCTACCAATGGCTGCTTTCCTTCACCTTCTCAAAGAACATAACAAGTGGACAACATGACATGCTGAAAAATGCTCTCACGGTCTAATGTGATTCATTTCCAGGCTGTTGTTTTTCAATAGCTAAATCTACTACATAAAAAAAAAATCTTATACTGATTTATCTTCCTAGTAAAAGAATGATTATGGCCACTGTTTACAGTAAATTTTTTTTAGACAGATAGAGTGCACATGCACACATGTGTATACATGAGGGGGAGGGCCAGAGAGAAAGAGAGAGAGAGAGAGAGAGAGAGAGAGAATCTCAAGCAGGCTCCATGCTCAGCTTGGAGTCCAATGCAGGGCTTAATCCCATGACCCTGAGATCATGACCTGAGCCAAAATCAAGAGTTAGATTGTCAATCAACAGAGTCGCCTAGGCGCTCCCAGGAAGATCTTTTAAAAAGCAACTCAGAGGAATATTTGAGATCTTTTATGCAACTGAAAACTGTGTTTGGACATATGTAGGTATAGACAGTGCTGCTACCATGCCTCCAGAAGCTACCGGAGTTCTTTATTATGAGATGTAGTTGAATTGCATCATCTTCAAGGCTGCAAAGCATTTCTTTAAGCGACAATATGTGAACACCTGTTTTGCAGAATTACTTATGTCTGTGATATTACAGAAAAAGGAACACACTGATGTTCATTCATTCCGACCGTCACAGAACATTTGCTGGACCCCTACCCCCACTGGACAACATATGGGACACCCCAGCGACTTCAAACTCAAGGTTGCCCGCGTAAGAGTATCCTGAAAGGTCAATGGCCTGAGAGAACGTGTCCCGCGGCAAGACACATGCTGACTGACAGGCTGTGACGTTCAGGGCAGAGGCAACAGGTCAGGGAGCAAGCCGTGGCCCCGTGTCCACATCTCATCAGCACGTTGGTGTCGCCTCTGCTATAAATATGGGGAACAACACAAACGCTTTGAAGGCATTAAAAACCAGTCTCTGCAAGCAAGCTAATTGCTGACAATGGAAATGAAGGGGTTGAAGAAAATGGTAAAGTTTCACAAGGAGTTACTCGTGGAACTTGAGTAAGTCCACCACAGGTCGTATTCTGGAATGACAGAACAACAGCAGTCATCTATGAGTCGTGCAGAGAACACTGTGGCCGGGATAATCCTCGTCCTGCATGGTGGGATTTATACGCCCTAGTACTATCTGCAGTCTGGGGGGACATGCAGGTCTTGAAGACATAGTCCTTGAAAATGTCGAGTGTACGAAATAAGATATTAAACTCCAGCTGCGAGACTGAAACATAATAGTCTGGAAATAGGGTATGTCTCATTTGCACGTTGTTTCTACCACATAACGCTCTCGTGTATTTAAGAACGTGTCTTGGGAAGCAAAAATCCACTCGTGATGTCTTTAAGAAAGTCATTTGTCCATCACAGCATATGACATGAGATGGCAAATAGCATTGTGCGTGGCCAGTTACCTAATACGAGAAAAATTACTACTGTCTTTTGTCAATGCTACTTGTTGATTGCCAGGATGATTTTATTTCTACCGTAGTTACTTGCAGGATTTGGGTTCGGCAGGCCCCACCAACATCCTATAGCTAATTTAGGCTGCTTGGAATTTTTAGGAAGAAAATGACACAAATGTATAATCATGGAGTTCATTCATACTTTGACATAGGGATGTTACTCTACTTTTAATTCACCTAATGATGTTAACATGTGATGTGTATCTATGTATAATAGGAGAGAAGGAAACTCCAGCTATTTCTTTATCATTTTCAAAATACATGTAAGGATTTTCTAATATTAGTATTTATGCAGGGACAGGTTTTCCTTTAGCTTTAATAAAAACCTGCATATTAGGAAAAACTTGTAATTTTAACCAGACACATTGGGATATATAAGTACAAGCTTACAGTCAAATGGAAACAGAAGTTCTGAAAAAAATTTGTTACAGAGTAAAACTTAGACTCATTTCACACCTTTACTCTGACTTAAAGGCTGACGATTCTTTCAAAAATAAAAAACCAAAACCAAAACACAACACCTTCCATGTGACATATTTTCATTTTTGCCTTATGTTGAAGTCACTTGTTATACACGATGTATTCTGGCTCCTGTGTTGTGTCTTCAGAGCATGGACTGTGTCCCATAAGGCTTTGCAATGGACGCTGCACACAGCAGGCGCTCAATTAATTATTATGTCATACTGGGTCATATTGGGGCTCAGTCAGTTAAGCGTCTGACTTCAACTCAGGTCATGATCTTGCAGTTCGTGAGTTTGAGCCCCACACTGGGCTCTGTGCTGTCAGCTCGGAGCCTGGAGCCTGCTTCAGATTTTGTGTTTTCCTCTCTCTCTGCCCCTCTCCAGCTTGTGCTCTCTCTCTCTCTCTCTCTCAAAAATAAACATTAAAAATATAAACATAAATAATGTCATATTGAAGATTTGAAATTGGTTATGCTGTTCCTGTCTTATGATTTACATTTAAAATCGAGTGCAGGGTCTCCTGGATGGCTCAGTCGATGAAGCATCTGACTTTGACTCAGGTCACGATCTCGCAGTTTGGCTGGTGAGAATTCTACCACTGAACCACCAATGCCCCACTACGATCTCGCAGTTTGGGAGTTCGAGCCCCACATCGGGCTCTGCACTGATAGCTCAGAGCCTCCTTGGGATTCTCTCTCAATCCCTCTCTCTCTGCCTCCCCCCACCTCTTTCTCAAAATAAATAGACTTTTAAGCTTATATACATATGGTCACGTATATGCAATGTGTAATATACATACGTGAAATACATGCATAAGGTCAAAACTCAACCAGCCCAGCAGCTGTAATCAGCAAAAGTATCCCTCAAACCACCTTTTCCTGGTCATCTCTTCTTCTCCCAGCAAGAACTATCGCTACAAGCCTAGAGCTATCCCATGCATTATTGTTTATTTTAAAGAGTATTTTATGAATGTTCATCATCTGCGTATGGTTTCAATGGTATTCTGTTACAAGAAAGACAGACAGAATGGAAAGAAATGGCGACTTGGGAATTTTTTTAAACAAACTTTTAGAAAGAAACAAAAGACATCCCAAAGCAGCCGTACGGTAAAGCCATGTTGGGATAGCATGTTCCGGTGAAGACGCATTCATACGGCTGGGAGTTGAACTGTGAGATCCACAGCTGCATTTTTATCTGTGCAGTCCCGTACTGAAATGGTGTGAACTTGACGGTCACGTTCATCTTCCCGTTAGCCGGGATCAGTCCTGAGGGGAAAGAAATGAGATGACACGGTTCCTTCTCATCCTGCAAAGCCCAGTCAAGGAGGCTGATACACACACAAATATGCGCTTCTCACAGGAAGTACAAATATCTCTAGTAGCTTTATATGGTCTTTTCATTAAATCCGTGTGAATGGACTTCTACATGTTTACATTGACCTTATTTACCAATTGCTAGGTTAACTTCATAATAATGGACTGTCAGCTATATAAATATATACATATCCATCAGCATTAGTGAGTCAGATGTGAACTCCCAGAACTGTAATCTAGAAGCTGATTACCAGTTGTGGATGTCAATGCTATTAGCAACAAAGGACAGGCAGGAATACACATAAAAGTTTCTGTCCAAGTAATTCGGTCTCCTGTGTTTTGGTGTAATTAGATTCTCTCCTCCCAAGTCTTTGGGATGGACCGTATACTGCTCTCTCTGAAGTCAAATATCCCACCTATCTTATTTTTCTTCTGGATCTCTGGCGCCAAAAGGGCTTAGAATACAGTAAGTGCTTGGGGCACGTGAGGGCTCAGTTGGCTGGGTGCCTAACTTCGGCTCAGGTCATGATCTCACGGTCCGTGGGTTCAAGCCCCGTATTGGGCTCTGTGCTGACAGCTCCGAGCCTGAAGCCTGCTTCAGATTCTGTGTCTCCCTCACTCTCTGCCCCTCCCCTGCTCATGCTCTATCTCTCTCTCTGTCTCTCAAAAACTGAATAAACATTAAAAAATTAAAAAAAAAGAATATAGTAAGTGCTCAATAACAGGGAAAGAAAAAGAAAAGGGAGAAAGGAAAGGAGGGAGAGAGGGAGAAAGGATCAATGTAGTAGATACAAGAAGGGCTAATGTTCTCTCTGATTCCCACTGAAGGCTCTTCAGTTTGCCTTCTGGATGATTCCTTATGCCCCCATGTATCTGGTCTTTGCACTATCCCTGTAGAGGCCTTACCCATTCCCTCAGAATTGCTTGGCGTACCCTCCTTCTAATCTATGCCCTCCTCTGAATCTTGTCCCGCTGTCTTCCTTGTTCTCTGTGCACAACCACAGGGACCTTTTATTTGTCTATCCAAGCCTTCACTAAGTACTTACTGTGTGCCAGGCAATGTTTTAGGCACCTGGGAAATAACAATAAACAAAGCAAAGTCCCAGATCTCACAGAGTTTACGTTCTAGCTGGGGACAGAAAGCAAACAAACAGGTGAATATAAAATATGAAGTCATGTTATGAATACCAGCAAGAAAAATAAAGCAGGATATGGGGGAGGCAAGTGAAATGAAATGCTCTATTTGAGATAGAATGAGCAGACGGCTTCTCTAGTGTGGACATGTTGCAGCTGAGGCCTGAAGGAAGGGAGGGGCCTTCACACCAACCACAGCACACTGGGCTCCTGCTGCCTCAGGGCCTTGACACTTGCTATTCCCTTTCTCAAGATTTTCTTTTCTTTTAGTTTTTGTTTGTTTGTTTGTTTTGTTTCTTGTTTTTTTAGAGAGAGCACTAGCAGGGGAAGGGGGAAGAGGGAGAATCTTAAGCAGGCTTCACGCTCAGCATGGAGCCTGATGTGGGGCTTGATCCCACAACCCTGGGATCATAACCAAGTCAAAATCAAGAGTGGGATGCTCAACCGACTGAGCCACCCAGGCGCCCTTTCTTTTAGTTTTTTAAGCCTACTCTCTGAAATGACCGTTTTGCCATCTGCCTGTTAGACTCAAGTTTTACAAAAGTAGGTACCTCCTCATTACTGTGTTCCCAGCTCACTAAATTCTAGTTGAATGAGTGAATGAACCAAGTTTCATTCATTCACTCACCCTATGTATCACATGAAAGTCCTAACTCTGCATCCCTAGGAGCCTTCACTCCCTTAAACTTCTGTCTGCCCAGGAGCACCTAAACTGTTACCTTCTCAGGTTTACAGCTCTCCCCCCAGACAGCAAGCCCCCAGGGCTGATGCCAGGCCCCAAAGCTCATTCACCATCCCGGACCCCTAGCTCAGGGCTTCAGAAATAGGTATGGGTCACCCTCCTGAGAGCATAAGTCCAAACCTTTAAGTGACATCCACTCGTGACCCAAGAACCCATTGCAGGGCAGCGTGAGTCAGCAGAAGAGATCAGTTCTGGTGGCCAACCTAGGGTCAGCTGAGCACAAACTCCAAGATGTGCTGCAGGTCCATACCTTGACCATCCGCTTGGTCAGAGAACACATCATCTGACCTGCAGTCCACTGGGGGCTTTAGACTAAGAACATTCTACTGCTTCTCCTCTGGCTCATTAACTTAAAAAAATAAGAACAAGCTTTGGAACAAGGATTAATGTTTGTCTTGACCTGGCTGATTTATTTTTAAGTGCTCCCAGCCCACACCTAATACATAAAGCACACTGGAGGTGTAACCTGGGCAACCAGAGTGTACACTGCTTTGTCCATTAACAGGGACACCAGTTAGCACAGCTGTTACCGGAACTGGGCTGCGGCTGATTGTCATATGTTAACAGCTCTTCAGGTGTGCCCAGCAGTCCTGGCTTACTGCTTGGCAAAAACTAATGGTGGGAGAAAGGAGAGCAAGTTTCATTTTTTAAAAGTAAGAAGCACCCCTGCCCCCACAATTACTACTTCATTTTCAAAAGCAGAAACCAAGATTTTATGCGTTCCATTCCATCTGGGGCCAATTTCAGATCACTGCCCTTAATATCAAAGGGATAATGTTAAATCACCAGGCAGTGTGGGTGGGAAGCAGAGGGAGAGAGGAGAGAAAAACTGAGAAATAAACTAAAGGCTAAGAGAAGCCTAGTCTATCAGTAAAATGCGTATAATGAAGAAAAAGTAGCAACACTGAAAAATACTATAATGATTCACAAAGTGACCAGGAAATACCACTGGATCTTTGGCTTGGGTTTTTTAAAATTTATTTTTGAGGGGGGAGGAGTGGAGAGACAGAAGATCCTAAGCAGGCTCCATGCTGACAGCAGCAAGCTTGAAGTGAGACTTGAACTCACAAAACTATGACCTATCCCGAAGTCAGATGCTCAACTGGCTGAGCCACCCAGGCGCCCCGACCTTGATTATTTATGTAAAGTATGCATAAACATGGCCAGTCACCCACAGGAGATGGGAAAATAAAATACACCCTTTGTTAGGGTGGTTAGGCCCAGGGTGGGGATCATTTTCTAAACATTTCTTCTTTCACGTCCATACAGTGTCATTATACAATATTGTTATACTCCTTAAATAACTTTTTATTTGCAATTCTCAGAAAGCACAGATCATCCTCCCTAAATTATCACAAAGCCACTGAAGCCTGCATGCTTGAAGCGTTAGTAAGTATTGGTCTTAATCTTCCAGGATTTAGGCTCTTATGAGCTGTGGGATTTTGGGTAAATTTCTTGATCTGTCTAAGCTTTGGGTGGGGATCTAATAGTTCACAGTTTAAAAACTGTCCATAACAAGTGGCCAACAAACTCAGTGTTTTGGATTTACTGGATTACAGGAAGGAGCCATTCAGGACTCACCACCATGGGCCACATGCCACCCACTGGGACACGCACACGCCACTGCCCACAGCACATGGGGTGCGGACAACACGGACCCTGACCCACTGGGCCCTGTACAAGCTCTGTGACTTGGCTTGTTACTTTACTAGAGGCTCCATTTTCTCAGCTGTGAAGCGGGACAAGGTTTAAAGGAGAAAACAGTGCACAAAGTCTGGGATCATGCTTACTTTGTAAGGGAGGGTGTGTCCTATAAATGTGTCCTTCTCAACATTTGTGCCAAACATAATGAGGAATAACTTATTCTGTATTATATGATCATTAAAATGTCAGGAAGAGGGAGCTCCCGGCTGGCTCAGCAGTGGAGCACGCGACTCTTGATCTCTGGGCTGTGAGTTCGAGCCTCTCATTGGGTGTGGAGACTGTTTTGTTGTTGTTGTTGTTAAAGTTAAAAAAAACTTAAATGTCAAGAACAGGAAGTATTTCTTGGAAAAACTTATATAGTCGACTGTGGAACAACATGAGGGTTAAGGGCACTCACCCCCTGTGAAGTTGAACACCTACATACAACTTTGGTTTTTTAAGTTTATTTATTTATTTTGAGAGAGACAGAGACAGAGCAAGTGGGGGAGGGGCAGAGAAAGGGAGACAAAGAGTCCCATGCAGACTCTGCAGTTAGTATGGAGCCCAATGGGGGGTTCAAATCCATGACACTGTGAGATCATGACCTGAGCCAAAGTCAAGAGTCAGGTGCTTAACCGACAGAGCCACCCAGGCACCCCTCCTACAGATAATTTTTAACACCCCCAAAAGTTAATGACTAATAGCCTATTGTTGACCTGAAGCCTTACCAATAACATAAACAACTGAAACATATTTTATAAATTCTGTATATTTTACACTGTATTCTGTATTCTTATCATAAAGCAAGTTAGAGAAAAGAAAATGTTATGGAGAAAAATCTTAAGGAAGAGGAAATATATTTACATTGTGCTGTACTTAATGAAAAAAATCTGTGTCGAAGTGGACCTGCACAGTTCAAACCGGTGTTGTTCAAGGGACAACTGTGCCTGGCCTGTTTGAGTTCTAAAGAAGGAAGAGGCAACGGCCTCACGATGCCAGGCCGCCGGGTGAGCTTCCCAAAGCACCTGGTCTTTCTTCTTACTGCACGAAGGTGCCAAATGCAGTGATCCTTGTCTACACAAGACAAGAGTTGGGCTGCCCCTGGGAAGGTCTGCTTTAAAGTTTCTTAATGTTTATTTATGTTTGAGAGGGACGGAGTGCAAGTGAGAGAGAGGCAGAAAGAGAGAGACACACACAGAATCCGAAGCAGGCTCCAGGCTTCGAGCTGTCAGCACAGAGCCCTATATGGGGCTCGAACCCATAAGCCGTAAGGTCCTGACCTGAGCCGAAGTCAGATGGCTTAACCGACTGTGGGCCAGATGCTAACAGCCAATTACCCTGGCACTTACTTTAATCTTTCATTCTCTTCTCCCTCCAGCAAGCCTGTGTGACTGAAACTAGAAATCATCAGTAAAGTGAGAGTTTGGGAGATCCTCCCTTCCCTCCCTGCCCACCAAATACCCTAAAATGCGGGCCATGGGAGCAGGATCAGAAGAGCCCCGGGGACCCCACCTGTGCTGGTGGGAAGCTGAGGAGCAGTCTGAGTAGTAGGATGCCGGGGAGAGGCAAGCCAGGCCGACCAGCCAGTAACCTGCTGGCAGGGAGCATGAGGGTGGCACACACACATTACACGCTCACCGTTGGGGGCGCTGTCCAGCACTGGGGAGGCCAGAGAGACCGCATGGAGATGCTTATTGCTTAACTCAGGAGCTGCACAGAGCGTCACACACATGTAGTCCCTCTCCATTGCTCCTGGGGACACTGGGAGCCACCCCCGACCACGCCCCCAGCCTCACTGACCCTTCAGCAGAGCCTGACTTGCCACCATCCACCCTTCACCCAACCTTTTCACAGCTAGCAGCCATCCAGGCCAAAGGGGCTTCCTTCTCCCCACCCCCCCTTTTTTAAAAATGTGGACTGCTTCATGAATTTCATGTGATCCTTGCACAGGGACCACTGGTCTTCTCTGGGTCGCTCCCAGAAGCGAGCACCGGGCTTCCTTCCTAAGCGGGACAACCTGCTCCCTGCTTGTGCCGCTCCAAACACTCCCCCTCAGGAGCGTAATGAGGCCATGCCACCACCTCCTGCTTCATGCCCTCCACCGGACGCCCTCCCGGCTCACAACCAAACCCTAACTCCTTCTCTCCTCAGGTCCCCGAGGCCTCTCCCACTTGGTCTCCCCAGACGAGAGCAGTCACCTGGTCACATCTCCTTAGTCCGTTTTTCTTCACAACCATGTCCACCTGCTGGACAATGTCCTCCTTGTGTGTCTGTGTCTCTCCCCCAAACTGGGACATCAGAGAGGAGAGCAGGACCGTCTTGCTCCCTGGGGCAGCCCAGGGCCTATCACAGTACCTGATATGCAGCAGGTACTGAGTGCTTAGTTCTGGAACAAATGCAAACGTGGGGCCACAGGGCAGGAAGCAAACCCAGCAGCAGGACAGAACCAGCAGCATTTCCGGTAAAAGATGGTGAAGTGAAGCTATTTTAACTTGAATGAATACCCTGCTGTGAAACTCACCACCACACCAAGAAGCAAATGCGTAAAATGGAAGAGAGGGAAAGTCTCCCATTAAACAACCCCAAAGCCTGAAAGAGCAGCACGCTTACCAAATAGCAAACCCTCCGATTTCAAGTAACTTGTTCTGCGAGTGTTCCACAAGATGAGCAAACCTTTCCAATAAATTTTCAACTCGATAAACAAGCGACATCTTGCAATACGAGTCGAGTCGTACGTGATGCCAAATGTCACATGATCACAACGGAGCCAACGGTTCTAGAAATTTGCTTTGACATAGGAGTGCTTTGGATTATAAGCATGTTTCCGGAATGAATTACGCTTGCAATCCAAGGTGTTACTATTGTAAAGTAAGGCATGGGAGTGTGCTGGGAGCTGGGAGGGCAATGGATTTCCCCAAGGATAAGGGGAATGGCCCTGAAAAAATAAAGTCAACTAGTCTTTGATTAAAGAGATGGAATGTGGAACATGGCTGGGCCCTGGAGAAGCAGGGGTCAGGACAGAAGAGACATGACCTCAGCATCCTAGAATAGCGGGGGAGGCAGCTGAAGTAACTACATTGCTCTGACATTTCTATGGCTGTAGGCCTGGGACTGGGAGGCCGGAGGTGACATGATGGGGACAGAGCGGAGGAAGTGACCGCGGAATGGCAGCACACAGCACAGAGGACTCACCCTGCCCTCGCGAGCCGGAGGCAGGGATGGGAGATGTTCTCCCAGGATGCCCGAGCCCATGGACTGTGGGCCAGACTCTGCTTCCAATCCCGGCTCTGCCCTTGGGCAATTTACCTAAACACTCCGTGCCTCAGATTCCTCATCTGCAAAGTGGACATAATCATGGCATTTAGTCATAGGCAGCATTGGGAGTATTAAATGAGCAGTGTTGAGAGGCCGGGTGGCTCAGTCAGTTAAGTCTCTGACTCATGATTTCAGCTCAGATCGTGAGCTCGTGGTCATGAGATCGAGCCCCACGTCTAGAGCTCTATGCTGACAGTGTGGAGCCTGCTTGGGATTCTCTCTCTCTCTCTCTTTCTCTCTCTCTCTCTCTCTCTCTCTCTTTGTCCCTCCCTCCATTTGTATATGCATTTGTACTCTCTCTCTCTCAAAATAAATAAACATTAAAAAAAACAGCAGCACTGACGTCTGGAATGCGGCAAGCACCATATACGAACACATCAGCCGCTATTATAATTATCATTCCTTTCCCACGTTATTCTTCCGCTGACAGCGGGCCCTACTCAACGCCGAGTGAAATGCTGAATAGAAGCAACATGGGTGTTATGTACCAAAACTGGAAATTCAAAAACTAACCTACTTTGGAGCAGGATGGGGACACAAGCAAAAGCAGGTGAAGAGCACACGCGCACGCACTTGGAAACCCAGGGAGAGCCGTGGCAGGGAGGAAAGAGGAATCGCACAGAATCAAATTACGTTCAAGAAGAAAACAGAGGGGCGCCTGGGTGGCTCAGTCGGTTAAGCCTCCGACTTCGGCTCAGGTCATGATCTCACATTTGTGGGTTCGAGCCCCGTGTCAGGCTCTGCACTGACAGCTTAGAGCCTGGAGCCTGCTTCTGGTTCTGTGTCTCCTTCTCTCTCTGCCCCTCCCCCTCTCATGCTCTGTCTGTCTCTGTATCAAAAATAAATAAAACATTAAAAAACATTTTAAGAAGAAAACAGATACCAAGGGCAAAGGGAGCCAATACATACACCTAATTTATATTCCTGAGGGAAAGAAGAAAGCAAATAGAAGACTATCATATCTAGTTTGAATAGTTGAAAAATGTCCTAAAATAGGGGTGCCTGGGTGGCTCAGTTGGTTAAGTGTCCAGCTTCAGCTCAGGAGGTCACCATCTCATGGTTTGTGGGTTCAAGTCCCGCGTCAGGCTCTGTGCTAACAGCTGGAACCTGGTCTGGTTTCTATGTCTCCCTCCTTCTCTCTCCCTCCCTTGTTCGCACTGTCTCTCTCTCTCTCTCAAAGATGAATAAAAAATTTTTTTTAATTTAAGAAAAAGAAAAGAAAGAAAAGTTTCCTAAAATAATGAAAGTTCCTTTCCTCCAGATCAAGAAGACATACCGGGGCTCCTGGGTGGCTCAGTCAGTTAAGCGTCTGACTTCAGCTCAGGTCATGATCTCACAGTTTGTGGGTTCGAGCCCCACGTCAGGCTCTGTGCTGAACTCTTGCTCAGAGCCTGGACCCTGCTTCCAATTCTGCATCTCCTTCTCTGCCTGCCCCTTCCCTGCTCATGCTCTATCTTATGCTGTCACTCAAAAATAAATAATTGTAAAAAAATTATAAAAAAAAGGACATACCATGTTCAAGAAAAACAAATATACAGAGCAACACCAAAACATACATATCTTGGCAAATTACTTCACCTCAAGATTGAAGCAAAAACAAAAAGAATTCTAAGGGCGTCCAGAATTCACCTGGGGTGGGTAAAGCTTCCGACCAGTCTCTGAATTCCCATCAAATTCTTCTTCTTCTTTTTTTAATGTTTTATTTATTTTTAATACAGAGAGAGACAGAGCATGAGAAGGGGAGGGGCAGAGAGAGAAGGAGACACAGAACTGGAAGCAGGCTCCAGGCTCTGAGCTAGCTGTCAGCACAGAGCCCAACGCGGGGCTTGAACCCACCAACGTGAGATCTGAGACCTAAGCCGAAGTCAGAGGCTTAACCGACTGAGCCACCCAGGCGCCCCACCATCAAATTCAAGGCAAAGGGCAATCAAGCCATGTCTACACAGCTCTGAAGGGAACAAAGCTGCACACCAAGACTTTTCGAGCCAGTCAAGCTGTCGTTCAAGATGACAGGCTGCAGGGATGTTGTCAAACACACAGCCACCCTCGATATGTAGCCTCAGGAAACTTTGGTTAACAAGCCGCTGGATTACACAATCCAGACAAGCCAGGAGAAAGAACAGTTTGAAGAATTTAGAGGGGCGGGGCATGAAGCAAAGAATGGAGGGGACACCCTGTTTCCATTTAAATAGAAACTAAGTAACTGTGGCATTTATGGTCACAAGGCAGAATGCAAAGACTGTAAACCCAGATAAGGTAAGAAGATAATACCACAGAACAGGAAGCCATACGGAGCAGGGGGTGTGAGTAGGGGGACAGTATATGGAAGCCACTTCCCCTTCCTGCACCACCAAGATTCTAGCTGAAGCTGAAGCATGCGGCTGAGGGAGGCAGTGGCTCAATCTCTCTCTTTTTTTAAATTTAAAAAAAATGTTCATTTATTATTCTGAGAGACAGAGCACAAGGTATGAAGAGGCAGACAGAGAGGGAGACACATAATCCGAAGCAGGCTCCAGGCTCTGAGCTGTCAGCACAGAGCCCAATGCTGGGCTCAAACTTACAGACTGTGAGATCATGACCTGAGTTGAAGTCAGACACTTAACCAACTGAGTCACCTAGGCGCCCCTTTATAATCTCTTTTCTTAATTTTAGTAAATTTTAGGAATATCACTTTTTGAAAGTTTTTTATGTATTTATTTTGAGAGAGAGAGGGAGACAGTGCACAAGCACGTGAGTAGGGGAGGGAAAGAGCGCGGGAGACCAAGAATCTCAAGCAGGCTGCACACTGTCACTCAGAGCCCGATGCAGAGCTCCATCCCACGAACCGTGAGATCATGACCTGAGCCAAAATCAAGAGTCAGATGCTTAACTGACTGAGCCCCCCAGGTACCTTTAGGAGTATCACTTACATCAAGGAGGTTCATCAATTCCTTTGGCTTCACCTGTTACTGTTTTTCTTTTTAATCAAGATCAAGTAATGAAACGTTTTTATAACAAACATATCTCATTGTTATAAAGCCACTTCTTAAAGAAACATTTGTCTTCTCAGCCCACTGTCTCCCACACCTGTTTACACCCAGAGCTTCTCCTTTCTTCCTCTGTTGTTGCTGCTGCCTGGTTTCAGGCAGATCGCCTTTCTCATACCAGCCCCTGGAACCCACAGAATGTCCTGCTCTGTAAGCAAAGCTGGCCTTTCCTCCAGTCTCCCAGAAAACAGGTTTTTCCAGCAGGGTCATGCTCTCCTTGGCCTCTCCCTGGGCCTCCCTGGGGCTGGCCCTTCTGGATGGGCATTTGGGGTACAAAGTTTGGTCAAAGTACAGGCATTGGTCTCTGGGCGAAATCCACTGAATGCCGTTGATCCACTAAGCTCAAACCAGCCCAGACTGACATGCCACCAGGCGATCATCTTGAACAAGGGAACCTAGGGCCCTGAAGGCAAGAAGAAGACACAAGGCCTGGTTGAGAGCTATTATTAATCTTCCTAACTTTTCTCTCACAAAAGAGCATGTTCCTAAAGTCTGAGTCTTGTGACAATTCTAGTTGTCTTCCTTTCCTATTTCAAGGATCCTGTATCGTTACTCTCCCCACTTAAGGGAGAGGTTGAGAGCTTGGAGCCTACAGTCAGACACACCATGTTGCCTTGGGCAAGACATCTGGCCTCTCCGAATCTTGGTGTTGTTGGTTATAAAAAATTGACACTAAGGGTTCTCATAGGCCTGTGGGCTGCAATGGAGTGGAGCTTGCAAGGTGCTGAGGACAGCGCCTATCACATGGTTAACAATTAGCAAATGGAAGCGATTACTGACATGATGCCAGCAACTCTGTGTACAACCACTGTCACCCATCAGGGAGATACTAACTGCCAGGTGACATGTAGCTCTCCTACAATGTGACAGGGCGACCTCAGGGCTGTGCATAAAGAATTCCCACCTGCCTGTCCAGCTTTTCCCTTTTTAATTAGTTACTCCTGTAAATTAGTTACATATGTCCATAAATAAGGGGCTTTGGGAACTCACTTGCATCTGCTATATTAACTGTCCCCAGGGATTTGACCTGACTCATAGGTCACCCTTAAGTTTGGTGCTTTTGAAAGTCACAGAAACGTTTGATCTCTTGATTTTACTTCTCATAAGTCTTCTCTACCAGCCTGGCATATGGACCCTGGTTTTTCTCTGGTTTGCTGACCTGGAAGGTAATCAGAAGCATTTGGCTGGTGGATCTCTCTCATTTCTATCAATTGCCAAAGATACATCTGTGAGTCTCCATTTCTCTGTGTAGCGATAGAATCGGCCTTCTTTTTTGGGATGAGGCTATTCACCATGGACCTAGCCACCAATAAGAAACAAGTTATGTGGGCTTCCTTTGTGTGCTGAAGATCCAGAGGTCTTACCATTCTTCTGACAATCCTGATCTGTCCCCTGCACAGTTCGTGCTGGGGACTGGAGGTCTGTGTCACCCACCCACAGGGTACAGAGGGACAGGGAGGAGAAGCAGGGGCAGCCTTCCCTATTCCTGTTCTTGGCTGGAAGGAATGGGCTTGCTCATGGATTCCCACCTGCGGTGAGGCTTGGTATATGATAAAATACCTCAGCCAGTGGGGAAGGAGCCTTCAGAGAAAAAAAAAAAAAGGCAAAAAAAAAATGAGTTAATGTTCACTTGCTGTTGAAACCTAAATGGGTAAATGCTGGGGTATGGCCAGCACTGTGGCAGTTGATGCAGAAGTAGGAATGAATCCAACTGAGAGCATGTGCTTGGACTAGGGGTCGAGTCCTTCTGGCCCACCCAGAGTAGGGGGTGCACGGAGGTGCCCTGCACCTTGACAGGTAGGGTGCACTGTTTATTGTGTCCTAGTGTTCGTTCAGGGAAAGGGAGATTGTTCTTTGCCAGGGTGTGCTCCCAGCTGGGTTGCTTATAATCAGAAAGTATTATATTTGGGTCCAAAGCGAGGGCAGAGGCTCTGGGATTACCCCCAAATCAATATAAATTTGTCATAAATTTGCATTTCACAAGAAAACGTGAAATATAAAATTATTTCTAAGTGGCTGATCTATTCCTCATCATTGGAGAAAAAAGAGAACAAAAGTCTTAAGACTTTCTGTAAGAACTCTTGCTTACCTTGCCATTTTATGCTACAATTTATGATTTATATGAATTGCATGCATTCTTCTGAGTGTATAGAATGCCAGGTGGATCTCCAGGATGTCCAAGTGCTCAGAATAAACAAATCGACCATTTTTTGTAGCATGTGGCTGTTCTCCAACACTAATAAGATCATGGCCAAAGACATGCATTGGTGGCTCTTCCAAAATTATCAATGGAGTGAGTCTTCTTGATGTTTTAATTGTATATGATTTCTTGTCAGTGGTATAAAGAAGGTCACAAAATCCTTCACTCCTTGTCCCCAGTCTCTGGAAGATCTTGGCACCAACAGATCCAGCTTCTGACAGCGCACACATGCATCTCAAGGACGCCCAGTGGGAAAATGGCCAGTTGAGTTACAGTTAGGGGCACTATGTCAGATTCATATCTTGTAAATGGAATTAGTTTTATTCAAATTTTTTCATTTGGCGAGCCTGAGCACGAACTGCCTGGAGGGCATGAATGAATGACGCTTCTAGTTCCTAGAGAAGACCTTGCTTTATAACGCCATGGACCATGAATGTCTCCACCGCCTCTAAAGGTATGCCTAAAACACTGTCTATATTTATACATCCTAACTGTGAAAAATTAGCCCATGGTTCTTAGCCTATCTGGGTCCAATTTATAAAACGGGGGCAAGAAAGACTGGCCGAAATGTGATCCATGATTGGCCTATGTATAAGACCTAGGAGTCAGGTCAGATGCCTGGCAAGACAGAAAAGCCCAGAGCCTGCCGGGGCCACCTGCACGTGACCCGCACCCACTGTCCATGCAGCCAGGGCTATCTGTTCCAGGGGAATAAAAGTCATCAGCAAATTCCATAGCCTCAAAGACGTATATCAGACACATCAGTATGTTAACAAAGTGGGAAACCAAAGCAAGAAGATGTCAGAGAGACCAGTGGACCAGGGAATGCACTTGGCCTCATCAAATGGCTACAGAGGAGATCAAGGGGTCCAGCCCAGTAGACACATCAACCACACCATCCACATGATGTGGAACATTTAAGATCATACGGGGGGACCCCCAAAGTTCAACAGCCCTGGCTTGCTCACTGATGGCTTTGCTTGGCTCACCCTCCCGATCTTCCTCCTGGTCTCTGTCATGGACCCACTTCCCCTCGGTGTCCTCTGAATGTCTGTATGCTCAGGGCTCAGTTCTCTGTCCGCTTCTCTTCTCTGGCCATGCCTGCTCCCTAGGTGGCGTCACATCAGACTCCCAGTGGCACATTCCATCAGCACATCGGTGACATCGAAATATATGTCCCTAGCTCCTGCCTCTCTCATACTCCAAACTGGTATATCCAACTTGATTGCACATAAAGGGAGAATTTAAAAGATAAGCAACAAACCAACCACCAGAACAACTGGAAAGCCTATCACATGGATCAAAGAGCTCACGGGTCGCCCATCTGTCTGAATTACGTGGCCGTGCAGTTTATAATCGGAATGCTCAAGGAAATACCGGCATAAGTGCTAAGTGTTTCACATACACTCGTCACTCATCTGTGCTCAACACTTAATTGCTTTATGTAGGTAGTCCTCTGGTTTGGAACAGGCCGTGTTTCAAAACCCTTTTGGCAGATTAATATTACATATCTTGGGACAGTGGCTTTTTGCAGAAGTATGACTTGGCCACAGGGACCTCTAGCTTTCTTCCAGATTCTCCCTTTGTTTCCCTTGCCATTGACACCATCTTGGTTCAGGCTCTCGAGGCCTACGCAATTTCATTCCCAATACAGTGATTTCCTGGCTTCCTGCCTGCTCCTGCTTCGGTCACACCCGTGCACGGCATCTACTCCGACCTTCCTAAAAAAACAGCTCCTATCACAACTGCTCAGAAATCTCAGTGGTTCTCTTCTGCCTCTGGAGCCTAACAGATTTATAGACGGTCAGGCGGGGCAGCATCTCACTGGGGAACCTTGTCCGGTGACTACCAGGCACGCTGAGGAACGCCTGTACCAGCATCACCTGGAGGCGCCTGTTCCCAGTACAGAAGACCAGACCCTTCCCAGAGCTACCGAACGCACAGCACCAGGGCTGTGTCCCTCGGCTTCATAGCTGTCCTAAGTGTTCAATGTCTTGGGGCACCCACCCTCCCCTAAGCCCCATCTGCTGCCTGAGCCATCAGTGAAGGTGAACTGGCTACTTGATAAGAAACGAATTTCATATTTGAGCATCTTGGTGATGTACTGGGAGCCACCGGGCCAATGCCATTCCTCTCTACACCACCGTGATTCTTGTTACTGACACAGCTAGCCTGTCTCCAATACTTTTCTCTAATCGAATGCCCTCCCTGCCGCTGCTGCCATCCCCCTTCCTAACAGGATCTGATGCCTTCTCACTGGGATTTATCTGGATCTCTCTTAGCACATGGCTTTCATGGACAGTCCCAGAGGTCCAGCGTGGTCCAATGGCCCAGGCTGGAAGAGGGTTCCCTCCTCTTTCTTGCCATAATTTCTAAGGAGTCTGGACTAAAATCACAGGAGCTAGCTCACTTTACCAACTGACCTCGTGGGTCAAACTTTTATAACCTCTTCAGAGTTAAGACAAAAATTCAGTTCATTATTTCACGAGGCAGTGCACAGACTTTGGAACCAGAATGACTGCTTTCAAGTCCCACCTTTGCCCCTTACTATGGAGTGTCCCTGGATAAGTTGTTTAAATGCTTGGCACCTCATTTTTATGCCTATAAAATGGAAATAATAATTGTACTCAACCTTACCCAGTTTTGGTGCAAATTAAATGTATAGGTACATATACATATATAAGATATACATATATACATACATATATTTATCACTCAGAGCAGTGCCCGGCATATAACAGTCACTAAGTAAGTGTTACTATTATTATTCTACCAAAAAGCTTATAGTGAGAATGTCAACTATCATTAAAAGCAGAAATATCATCTTGTTTAGTACAATTTTGGTAAGCATTTATTCTCTCTTCTTTTTAAAGCCTAAAAAATAATAAAGCTGCTCTCTGTAAAGAGAATCAGGTCCTGTTTTTTGCAATATAAATGGTAAAGCTACATTGCATTTCAAAAATCTCAGAATGGCTCCTGGTTCTCTAGGAAAGAAATCTAAATACATTTTGTAACTTAGAAGGAATTCAACATTTCTGCTTTGAACATTCATCTATGCTCTTGCAATCAGGAAATTAATGGATCCCTACCCAGACATTCAAAAACAAAACTATTTTAGTGTTCACAGCAGACTGCAGTGGACAGATATTTAAAGCTCAAACCCAAACATCAAGAGACAGAAACCGGGAAGCAGAAATCACTTCAGATGGAGACTGCACTTTCAAAAGTCCTGAACAGTGTCAGGATCTGTGTCAAATGCAGACTGGCCACGCCACATGTGCGGCAAATTCACGAGAGCCTTCAGTAACATTCCAAATGCTTGGTAAAAAATGATATTCCCATTTTATTAGAAATTGAGTGAAAAGGTGACTGCAAATCCAAGGATATACCAAGAGCCAAAATGAGAATAGGAATGGATTAATTTCCAACTTTAAGTTTTGATCTTGAAAGAGATTCACCTGGGCGCTATTATAAATGATCTGCATCACCCAAATGATCCGGAAGTGTTCTCATTCGCCAGTATCCAATCCCAATTTAGCCATGTCAAATACGTCAAATTTGCTATCGTTACACATGTGAAAATACCATATTCAAATGAAGTTTATTCTCTTTTATCACTTGAGACCTACTACTCTCCAAATCCTCTCTGATCTGAGCACTCTGAGGAAATTGGAAACTTGAAATCTTGGTTCTCCTTACCTGATAGCGGGTCAACAGTAAAGGCTTCATGAGACTGAATCAAAGTGACATGAAACTCGAAGTCTATAGGACAGCTGCACTGTAAAGGGATAACGTATTTTTTGCTGCAAAAAAAAAAAAAGGAAAAAAATTGTTGTTAACTAGTTCTTTTAGATATCAAGGAACAGAGACTCAAGTTACATAATAAAGAACCACAAAAGGGACGCCTGGGTGGCTCAGTCGGTTAAGCGTCCAACTTTGGCTCAGGTCATGATCTCACAGTCTGTGGGTTCGACCCCCACATCGGGCTCTGTGCTGACAGCTCGGAGCCTGGAGCCTCCTTTGGATTCTGTGTCTCCCCTCTCTCTGCCCCTCCTTTGCTTATGCTCTCTCTTTCTCCCAAAAATAAACATTAAAAAATTTTTTAAAGCCACCACAGTGACCATAGTCAACATGGCTGAAGTAATTCCTGGCTACACATTCCCCAGGTGCTGACTCTTCTGATCGCATGAGGTGGTACCGTGATCACCCCCACTCACGACAAGGCACGAGAGAGGATAAGTGTCCTGTCCGAGGTGACATGGCTAGTTAGCAGCAGAACCGGGATTCAGGGCAGGTCAACTGTGCTCGGTTTCCACACTCCAAATACCCTCTGTCCTCGCTGCCTCTTGGGGACTGGCAGGTTCATCCTGTGGACACGCAGTCACAGGACAAGGGCTTCTCTGCCACACAAGGGGCCCCAGGGAACTAGGGAACACTGCATGGGCTGGCCTTACACGAAGGAGCCTGGGAAGCCCCCAGCCTTTGCAGAGCTTCGAACTAGACCGTGTTGGAGAAACCATACTTCCGGCTGGGTGTGACGGAAATATGCCAGAGACTCTTTGGTAAGAAGGGCAAACAAGCAGTAGAGTGACCTGGAGAAGGTGTGTGGATTTGGAAATGCCCCCTCAGCCAAGACCAGCCCAACTGCTGACTGGGTCTGAGGTTGTCCCTTAGGGCACCACAGGAGTCACTACAGCTGTGACATCTCTCAGAGAGCCCAAGCTTCTCCTCATGTCTTCTCCTTCTATCAGGCTGCCAGTTTGTGGGATGAGCGAGGCATGGAGAAGCCGAGTTCTCTACAGGTCCCTTGGCATCCTACAGACGCAGAGCTGGGGTGGGTTACCTGGGTCCCTTTCAGCAGCTGGACATCGAGCTCCTCCCCTAAGAGACTCAGCCCTGCCCTCTATCCCCGGCCTTTCTTTCTGCCTCCTCCCTTCTCTACCTTATAACGCCTGTGCCCTCACAGTCCATCTTGTCCTCCTACCCGGTGGTTGGTCCCTACTTCTTAAGCTTTTGACGAGAGCCTTCCTGCCCACCACGCTTCTCCCACAGTCCTGGTAGAATATGACTATAATCGGGGTACACAGAGCGGCCAGGACAGCTAGTGTGCTTCCTGCTGGGTGGCGCCCATCCTGACCTAGTCTGCCTGGGGACCTTTCCCATCAAGACCTACTTCCTTACCTGCCCAGTGCTGTCCGCCTGGGAGGCTCTAAGTCCTATGAAGGGCAGAACTGAGTGTACTTGCTGCTACAGCACAACCTCAACTGAATTCCAGAGTCCTGCATGGGCCAAACATCCAACAACTGTTGGAGCAAAGTACAATAACTCTTTTCAGTAGTAATTCTGGGGATACAGTATAGTTCAAATGTAGCCTTAAAAATTATGCCATGAGGGGCGCCTGGGTGGCCCAATTGGTCAAGCAGACAACTCTTGATTTCAGCTGAGGTCGTGATCTCATGGTTCGGGAGTTTGAGCCCCATGTCAGGCTCTATGCTGACAGTGCAGAGCCTGGTTGGGATTCTGTCTCTTTCTCTTTCTGCCCCACCCACTTGCTATCTCTCAAAATAAATAAAAATAAACTTAAAAAAATTATGCCATGAGCATTTATACTTGGGTTTAAGTTCACTACCTTCTTAAAGTTTCTGGAGTATCTCAAATGTAAAAAAAATATAGAGAGAATAATATGATAGAGGTCCCTTGGGGTGCCTGAGTGGCTCAGTCAGATGAAGCAACGGACTTCAGCTCAGGTCATGATCCTGCAGTTTGTGGTTTTGAGCCCTGCTTCGGGCTCTCTGCTGACAGCTCTCTCTCCCTCTCTCTCTCAAAAATAAATAAATACTAAAAAAAAAAAAATAGAGGTCCCTTTATCCATCATCAAGCTCTCAAATCTTCTGCTTTGGGTAAATCAGTGTTTTATTTTTTTATGTCTTTATTTTATTTTGAGAGACAAAGACAGATAGCGAGCAGGAGAGGGGCAGCGAAAGAGGGAGACACAGAATCAGAAGCAGGCTCTAGGCTCTGAGCTGTCAGCACAGAGCCCAGTGCGGGGCTTGAATCCATAGACTGTGAGATCATGACCTGAGCCAAAGTCGGATGCTCAACCCACTGAGCCACCCAGGAGCCCCAATCAGTGTTTTATTTTTAAAGAAATAAAACACTGCAGAACACTCAAAACTCGCTGCACACTCTCCCCTCTCTTCTACTTCTTTTCTCTCCAGGACTGACCCCTACCCTGTCTCCACCACCATCCTTATGCATTTTTACAACACAACCACGTGGGTGTGTGTACTCACAAAATATATAATATTGCATTACCGGTTTTCAACAAGGTCATTCCAAACCTTTGTTCAACACTATCAAGATTTACCCACGACCCACACTTTTTAATCATGATACGTGAAATCCTGTTTGTTCATTTCACTGATGAAGAATATTCTAGTACATGACTCTGTCATTCCTGTTGACCTACTCTCGCTGAAGGGCATTTAGGTTGTCAGTACATTTTCCACTACTGGAACGTGGTGGTGATGATCCTTGTGTGTGACTCACGCATCTGTACCAGAGCGACTCCAGGTGCGACAGACATGTGGACTTGCTGGTTAGCAGCAAAGTAAAATCAGCCGCTTTCCTAGGAGAGCTGCAGTGCTCTCCCAAGCCCTTGTACTGATACAAACCTCCACGAGCAGCCTATGGGAGTTCCTCTCACTTACCAACACAGAATTTTCAGACATTTTAACTCCTTCTGGCCCAATGGGGGTAAAGCAGTATCTCATTTTATTTTTGTGTTCATTTCTTCAAGGTTGAACTTCTATCCATATGCAGCCATTTGGGTTTCCTCGTCTATGGACTATCTGTGTGGACTCTTCACCTAATTTCTATGATGCTGTTCAGTTCTCTTGCTAATTTGTAAATTCTAGACATTAATCTTATCAACTATATCTAGTGATATAAATCCAAGACCAGGATCATTATACAGAGTAATCTCTTCAGTCAGCAGGGGTTTCCCTTCATAGGTTTCCTACCAGACTCATAAACCCTGTCCTCGGTCAGGCTCTCTAGAAGCACCCAGTCCATCTGACCTCTCTGAGGTGCTTCCTAATTCTGAAACACAGGGCACATAAAGGTCATTACATTTTCAAGGCAATTTGCCCTTAACAGACACTTGGGCCCCACTGAACATTCCTGCCCCGCAGCTCTGGGGAGATAAAACTAACAGCACAAGTTACATGTGCCCCTTAAGAAGTGGGCCGCCCCGGGGCGCCTGGGGGGTTTGGTTGGTTGAGCATCCCACTCTTGATTTTGGCTCAGGTCATGATCTCACAGTTCGTGGGATTGAGCCCCACATCGTGCTCCGCGCTGACAGTGTGGAACCTGCTTGGGATTCTGTCTCTCCCTCTCTCTGCCTCTCCCCTGCTCACACTCTTCCTCAAAATAAATAAATAAACATTAAAAAGATAATAAGAATAGGTAGCACTGGGTGATGGTCAATGTGGCAGACATGGTCTATGAAGACCAGGCCAGTGACTCCCACGACCGCAGGGAGTTGGACAGGGCTTGGGGCATTAACCCCACTACCTGCTCAGAGCTGCCCAATGAGGTAAAGCAGACTGCTTCAGAGTATTCTACTAAAAGCTGACTGTTTGCATTTTCTGAACTAACACACACACACACACACCGGTGTGGCTTTTATATATGCCCAATTTAAAACTAATTTTAGAACTCTGATAATTCCTGTAGAAAAGGTGTAAGGGTATTTGCTCAGCGATGATTACATGAAGCCAAGTTCCTGATGCATTAGCCAATCTGGAAAAACAAACAAGTCCTTAAGGGCACAGAATTCCGAGCGCCCAGGCTCTGAAGGGGACACCACAGTGCAAGTAATACGTAATCCAGATGTGTTTTCCGTACAGCAGCTCATCCTGTGGATGTCAGATTTGCATGGATGACCAAAGAACTCATGAGTCAAGGACAGTCTGGATGAATTTGGGTCACAAAGAATTTTGCCACATAAAAGTTCAGCTTATTCAGAAATTTTTCATATTTAAAACCACAAAGGCCCATTAGATTCTAAGGGGACTCAGAAATTCTGCAATAAATTCCAATGCTAAATACCATTAAAGCCATAAAACAGACTCTTAACTACAGAGAACAAACTGAGGGTTGCTGGAGGGGAGGTGGGTGCGGGCATGGGTTAAGTAGGTGATGGGGACTAAGGAGTCACTGGTGATGAGCACTGGGTTTTGTCCGGAAGTGATGGATCTCTAAACGCGACTCCTGAAACTAATATTACACTGTATGTTAACTAACGGGAATTTAAATGAAAACTTGAAACAAACAAAAACAAAAAAACTGATCTATACTGAAGAAACATGAATAAATATACATATTTTTTAAATTGTTTTAATGTTTGTTTATTTTTGAAGGAGAGAGAGACAACATGAGTGGGGGTAGGGGCAGAGAGAGCGGGAGACACAGAATCTGAAGCAGGCTCCAGGCTCTGAGCTGTCAGCACAGAGCCCGACGCGGGGCTCAAACCCACGAATCATGAGATCATGACCTAAGCAGAAGTCAGATGCTTAACGGACTGAACCACCCAGGGGTCCCTACGTATTATGCTTATGGTTCCTGTGACGCAAACCGGACCCTGAGTTCTCCTGTAACTTCTAGGAAGCAGCTGGTTAAAATATCAAAACAGATAGCAGTTAGTACTTTTGAAGCTAACCACAACTTTTATCCCTGTTACTTTATTATTTAAACATTTTATCAGTTATGCTAAGGCTCTGTATAAATATATATTAAGTACTTTAAAAAGCTATATGAAAATATGCTACACACTTAGAATTATTCCCTATTTTGTGGCACCTGGGTGGCTCAGTTGGTTAACAGCATTGGAGTCTTGATTTGGACTCGGGTCATGATCTCATGGTATATGGGTTCAAGCCCTGCATCAGGCTGCACACCATTAGTATAGAGGCTGCTTGGGATTCTCTCTATTTCTTTCTCTGTGTGTGTCTCTCTCTCAACTCTCTGCCCCTCCCCGACTCATACTCTGTCTCTCTCTCAAAAATAAACATAAAAATTTTTTTAGAAGGCATTGCATTCAATTATCCTATCAGCAAGAGAAGCCTAGAAAATCTCAAGCCCTTCCCTCAAATGTTACCAGCCTCCTCTCAAGCACGGCTATGCACACAGAGACAAAGGAAGAAATTTGGGGGCTGGTTTTTCTTTAAGCTTTAGATGTAAATTGTTACACTCACAATGTGACCCCCCAAACAGAAAGAAATCAGACATACTGATGAGTCGCCTAATAAACCAGATCCCCCACCCCCCCAAAACAAACTGGCCACAATTTGAAAAGACATAAAGAGTAGAGGGTAAATTACGTTTCAAATGTCAAAGTATGCACTTTCATCTAAGATAATTTATGTTCTTATGAACTTTCATGTTCTGCTTATCTTATTTTCAAAGACACAATTAATCTCACCAGGACTGGAGCCTCAAACCAGAAGTGGAGTGAACCCTTAATGATATAGTCAAATAAAGACCAACACAAATTTACATAAAGAAATGTTCAAGTAGCAGGCATTTAACTATTTTTTATGCCTAGAGAATTAAAGACCACCCTCCTTTTACCCTAAGCTTAGACCGGAATTGGAGGAAAAGAACAAGAAAGGGTCAAAGAATCAGGGAGGTTCAATGTCTTTGTCCTGCTGGCCTGGCCTCTGAGCTCCTTTCTTGCCTTCAGTTCAAGTCTTTCCTCAACCTAATTACTTAGTCCTCCCTGTTGGTAAAACCCCCACTCCCTGCCCTCATTCATGGCTCCGCAGTTTAGAAAAAGGTGCAACACTAGGGAAAAATCAGAATTAAATGAGGTCACATCTGTCTTCTCGGTAAAAGAAGTTAAGACATTTCTCTAGAGGCTGGAATGAATTGAATTTGGAAAAAGTTCTAGGTGACCATGACATGTTATCTGCCTTTTGCAGGGATAATATGTGTCCTATTCAATTTTTTTTTTCAAACCACTTAAGGGGCACCTAAATGGCTCAGTTGGTTAGGCGTCTGACTTTGGCTCAGGTCATGATCTCACAGTTCACGAGTTCCAGCCCCGCGTTGGGCTCTGTGCTGACAGCTCAGAGCCTGGAACCTGCTTCAGATTCTGTGTCTCCCTCTCTCTCTGCCCCTCCCCTGCTCATGCTCTCTCTCTCTCTCTCAGAAATAAACATTAAAATTTAAAAAATAACGCTTAAAAAAAGTGGTAAGGCATCCATAACATAAAATGTGTCATTTAAACTATTTTCAAGCAGACAGTGCGGTGACATTAAGCACATTTACGCTGTTGTGGGACTATTGCCACCATCCTTCTCCAGAACTCCTTTCATCCTGCAAAACTGGTACTCTGTCCCCATTAAATGCTAAGGGCCCCTTCCTCCACACCCCCAGCCCCTGGAGGCCTCCATTCCTTCCACTCTCTGTCCCTGCATACGCCTGCTCCGAGGACCTCCTGTAAGTGGTTTCATACAATATATAAAACCTTTAAAAATGAAACATTAGCTTCACTTTAAAATGAGAGCACTCAGCTAAATAATAAATATTGGAGAAAACAGCACCTCGCAACCCACCAGAGTTGCAGACAATGTGGGATTATTCGGGGTAAGGGAGAGAATCCAGGGGCAGCTCCTTTGAGTCAGAGCAGGGCCTGTGGCCGGGGACCAGAGAGCAGGGGCATCTGGCATCGAGCAGAGAGTCATATGCAAGGGAAAAGAAGCAACTAAATCGAGACATGAAGGGACATGAAAAGCCTCCTGTGGACTGATTTCTCCTTTTGTTGAGAAAAACATAGCATTTATTCGGAGAAGATAAGAGGATACATTAAAAACTACTGCTGGGCCTTTTCTCCTTTTAGAATAGAGGGCGGAACAAATCACATGCCGACTGTGTTCGAAATACACTTTTCAGGGCTCAGTGCCCTGTCATGTTTGGCCTGACACAGCCAGGCAGGGCACCCAGCTGACAGCTTACAGTCTTGTGGCTTTCCCACCGGCAATTACTAGAACAAAAAGCTCCCTTGGAAGAGGAGCAAGAAATGAGTTTTTAAAGCCAAGCAACTTAAATTCAAATAATTTTGGTCTTGAAACGATATTAGAGTTTCTTAGAAGAAATTGGGCACATAAATAAGAGAAAGCAACTACTTAAGAAACAAGCATCACAATTCAGTTGGCTGGTTGCGAGTTGCTCTGTTCTAATTAGCTTGACAAGCATTAAATCGTCATGTTCTAGACACCACATTAAAAGTGTGTGCACATGCATGTGTGTGCATAGGTGTGCATGTGCGTGCGTGCCTGTGTGTGCAGGTATCACAAAACTTTGAGGCAGAGCAGGGAGAACAACAGCAGTGGTGACTGGATGTGGCTGCTTGGATAGTGTTGGGTGTGAGACCTGCCAGCTTTTTAAACCACGCAAGGGCAGGAGCTCTCGGGGACTGAAAACTCTCCAGAGGAACATGCTCTGGGTAGACACGGAAACTCCTTGTGTTGTATTCTTAAATATCAGAATTAGGAACTGGCCCATGAATATTTTTTGCAGAATTTAAAGTGTAGTGGGGCACCTGGGTGGCTCAGTCAGTTGAGCATCCGACTCTTGATATATGCTAAGGTCCTGATTTGTAGTTGTGGGATCGGACCCATGTCAGGCTCCATGCTCAGTGCTGAGCATGGAGCCTACTTAGGATTCTCTGCTCCTCTCCCTCTCTCCTTCTACCTCTCCCTAATGCGTGTGCGCATGTCCGTGCATGTGCCTTCACTCTCAAAATAAATAAACATTAAAATAAATAAAATGTGGGGTGTCTGGGTGGCTCGTTGAGCGTCCAACTAAGGCTCGGGTCATGATCTCACGGTTCATGAGTTCAAATTCCCCGTCAGGCTCGGTGCCATTATCATAGAGCCTGCTTCTTCAGATCCTCTGTTCCCTCACCCCCTCAAAAATAAACATTAAAGAAATTAAAATGTTCTACATTTTACTTATTATATAGGCTTCATACTCAGCGCTGGGCTTAAACTCCCGACCCTGAGATCAAGACCTGAGCTGAGATCAAGACAGAGCCACCCAGGTATCCCTAAAATGTAAAACATTTTCAAGTTCATACTGCATATTCTGTGACACTAGCTAGGTAGTTTCACCTAAGTCACAACATTTATATACTATTAAGTTCAAGGAATCTTTCCAAAGACTAGAGGACCCTAAACCACAGAAGTACTCCACCTTTAATCACTGCACCTGATGTACATTCATTTAATGCTCTAGATGCTGGCCGTACATCCCTGAGCCCCAAGCAAATCAAGTGAGCAGTTTTCCAAATAAATCTGTATAAAAACTAAGGGAGAAAAGCAGAGTATTATAATTTTCAAGCTAGGCTTCAATAAGGTCAATATTGCTTTCCCCATTTTCAGTGTTCTAGACTTTCCAACACTTTCTCCAGGTGTCAGAAGTCTATATTTCAACATTTTGTGAGGAAAACTTGGAAAAAAACCTAATTTAGGCCTTCCATGAAAAGTTCCCTTTGTTTACAGTCTCGAGTTGATATCCACATCTGCTGAATAAAAAGGGGAAACATTTATGCCCTTTTATTATTAATATAGATCCCAATGGTTTAGGAGTGGGATGATTTTCTTTTCCTGCTAAAATTCATAGAGACTGGGTCAAGATATTAAGTCAGCAAAGGGATATTAAATCAAAGCAATTTTAACTATAAAATGTGGTGGAATTTTTCATATAATATTTAGGCTGTTAAGTGACAGTGATTTTTAAAATCTGAATATCAATTTTGAAGCAATTTAAAAATATAAGTTCACAACTGCTCAATAAACCCAAGTAAGGGCCGAAATAAATGAAAGCACAAGCGTGTTGATGAGCTCAAGTCGCCTTTGTCCAAATGTGTCCACAGAATGCTGCTGCTCCTTCAAGTCGACTCTGACTTTGGGATGAGAAATGAGTCCCTAGAGTGAGTTAGGCACATGCTTCCCTGGATGAGCTGAGGAATGGGAACTGTTCTCTTGGGGGAGAGAGGGCTTCAAAAAACCCTCTGCAGACCAATTCTATAGTCATTCTGACACCTTATTTCTAATCCAGGTATAGCTGGTTGGTGGGCGCTTTACACAGAGGCTGTTTCCTGGCATAGCTTGAAAAAGGACCTAGTGGCTATCCATGCAGTGCACCCACACTGCCGATCGATCCCTCCAGTGCTAGTTTAAGGAGGCTTCTTCGCCCACAGCCCAGATGCTTTCAACTCTAGGCAGTGAGAGAACTCGGTTTCATTCAGACATCCTAGTCTGACCATTCCCATGCTTTCTAAAAATGAGGCATGAGGTTCAGTTCCAAAGGAAAAGCATCCTTGGGTAAATTCTTAAACTTCTATAAAAGTTCCAGAGACTAAAATATATATAAAAGACTTGGCTTTGGAATGGTGTAGCCAGGGACCCGTTCTACCAGTGGTGTTAATGGGACCCTGTGGTCTACACAGCATCTGTATCCTAGAGATAAACTGAGAGTTCCACGTACTTTAGAGCAACATGTCTGCCTCACCTATGGCAAGGTCCAGAGTGGAAAATGGGAAGTGACAGGGAATCTGGGAGAAGACCCAGGTGACTTTCCTGTAAGCCTGTCTATAGAACACAGGCCAAACGGTCAATAGAGTCAGCCTGAGGCAAGGAAGATCAGCTGATGCCCCATGGAGAGAACAACTAGTCAACTGACTGAGTTTGTTCCAGATTTCAAGCCATTGTCTGGTACCAGGTAGGCACCGCCAGAGAAACCACAGAGTGTGATGAATTATTATGACCTTAGAACCACAGAATGGAAAGATACCAAATTTCAGCACCTAAGAGTTGTGTGTTCCTGTTGACTTGTCTATATAGGAAGCAGAAAATCGTATTTTATCAAAAGCATTCTCTAAGATATGACATGATCATGAAATTTAATCAGCCATGGTGGTTAGACTAGTTACAAAGCAGAATTTCAAACCACAAAAGGGAAAGAGAGCTGAAAGTCCTCTACACCCCAGTGTTTGATTTAGAGATGTTGGACAGAAACCAGAATGCAACTTTTGGTTTACAGAAGCTGTCAAAATACGTGTTACCAGATCGTGAGCCACCATGATTGTGTATGGGGAGCTGACAAATGTCCCCGTGGGATTTTATCTCAGCAAGGACAATTTACAACCATCAAATCCAGCCAGTGGAAATAAGGTTGATGAATATATGCAAGTCTACTTCATGACCTTGTGGAAAATGTGCTAAAGGCTATCTGGTCCTCGGAGAGGCACTACCCAGTCCAGACTTGCTTCTCCCCCGAAGCAGCCTCAAAGTAAGAAAGCAAACTTGGTGGTATCAAATGCAGACCAGGGCGCCTGGGTGGGTCAGTCGGTTAAGCATCCAACTTTGACTCAGGTCACCATCTCTCGGTCTGTGAATTTGAGCCCCAAATTGGGCTCTGTGCTGACAGCTCAGAGCCTGGAGCCTGCTTCAGATTCTGTGTCTCCCTCTCTCTCTGCCCCTCACCCGCTCATGCTCTGTCTCTCAAAAATGAATATTAAAAAAAACTTTTTTTAATAAATAAATGCAGACCTGTGACTTCTAGCCATTTTGTCTTAATTGATTCTCTATGCAAAGGGAAAACATACCCTCTGAATCTACTTTCTGTTGGTTTTGTGTTTTCCTAGCACCTTTGTCTTTGTAATTTTTCTTTAGTTTGTAAAAATGGCTACTTTACTCTGACATTTACAAACGCAAGTGCCCAATGTAACTCTCCCACATTGCTGGTAGAAATTAAAAATGGTGCAGTTACTTTGGATATCAGTTCCACAGTTTCTTGAAACACTACACACCAAGTTACCATACACCCTAGCAGCTGTACTCCTAGGTATATACCTAACACAACTGAGCACATGTGGCCATGTAAAACATACACACAAGTGTTCACAGCCACACTGTTCAAAGAGTGGAAACAATCAATAGCCATCAATCGATGAAGGGATAAATAAAATGTGGTCCAGGCACACAATGGAATATTACTTTGCAATAAAAAGGAATAAAGGATTGATACATGCCCTAAGTTAGATGAACGCAAGAAACATGATGCTAAGTGAAAGAAGTCAGTCACTGGAGACCCCTAATGTATGCTGCTACCTATATGAATGTTCAGAAGGGACAAATAACTGACAAGAAGTCAGTTAAGAGTTTGCTTGAGGAGTACTTGAGTGGTTCAGTCAGTTAAGTGTCTGACTTCGGCTTAGGTCATGATCTCATAGTTTATGAGTTTGAGCCCTGTGTCAGGCTCTGTGCTGACAGCTCAAAGCCTGGAACCTGCTTTGGATTCTGTGTCTCCCACTTTCTGCCCCTCCTCCGCTTGTGCCTGTCTCTCTTTCTTTCAGGGGTGATGCCCCTGAACCACACATTTTAAATTAGTAAGTTTTATGATATGTGAATTATATCTCAAAAAAACTTTTTTTTTTCTAAGTATAAATGCCAAGAGAAAAGAGCTCCTGCTCCCGGACCTGCAGCTACACCCTCCTCCCTGGCCTGCGCCTCTGTGCCCTTGCCGTTGGTTGGGCCACTCTCCCCAGCCGGGGCACAGTACCTGCCGGCTGTTCTGGAGCTTCGTGCCGCCCCTCAGCTGCTAGCACAGCCCGCAGTGTTGAAAGCCCACCTTCAACTTGGCCACCGCCTTCTTACCCCAAGCTTCTCATTCCAATTCCTGTATATGCTGTCTACTTTTGCTAAAGTGTGAGCCAACCTGTCTGGGTCTCATGGATGTGTTATTTAGATAAAAATCTCTTGGGTGATGAGGATGACGATGGCAATAGTTTACATAAATCAGTAGCTGTAAGCTAAGCACTGTTCTTACTACTAGTGTTAAAAATGTACAAATATTATTAACTATTAGTAAGTTCTACTTTAACCTGTTTAATCCTCAGAACAATTTTAAGAGGTGGAGACTCCTATGAAGGGTATTTTACAGATGAGGATTGTAAGAGGCAGAGAGAGGCTGTCATTTGTCGGGTCACAGAGCCATCAAGAAGCAGAGCCTGGACCGGATTGCAGACAGAATGGCTCCAGAGTCGTTAGTAGTTCTGCTGCTAAACCCGACACTCTGTTGCCTCGACTCCTGCTCAGTGTTGTTTTTATTGAAAGTCCTCATAGGCCAGTCAAGTAACAAAAATGAGTGAAGAGAGCTGCGTGTGAGGTGAGAAGGAGTGGTGGGGACTGCGGTGAGCTGGCAAAGGCACTGCTCTCTAAAGAGGCAGCTTCAGGGGCGCCTGGGGGGCTCCGTCGGTTAAGCATCCAACTCTTGATTTTGGCTCAGGTCCTGATCTCACGGTTCGTGAGATTGAGCCCCCCATCGGGATCTGTGCTGACAGTGAGGAGCTTGCTTGGGATTCAAAATAAACAAATAAACTTAAAAAAAATAAAGAGGCAGCTTCTATTTTATCTCCCTTGAATTGACTGTGATCATGCAGGATTATGGGCCCAGTATGGCTGGTTCTTCTTCTTCAATGTATTTTATTATTTTTTATGTATTATTTTTTAAATATAGTTTATTGTCAAGTTGGTTTCCATATAACACCCAGTGCTCATCCCAACAAGTGCCCTCCTCCATGCCCATCACCCACTTTTAATGCATTTTAAATGTTTATTTATTTTTTGAGAGACAGAGAGCACGAGTCGGGGCAGGGCAGAGAAAGAGAAGGAGACAGGATCTGAAGCAGGCTCCATGCTGACAGCAGTGAGCCCATGGGAGGCTCGAGCTCATGAACCATGAGATCATGCCCTGAGTCAAAGTTGGATGCTTAAGCAACTGAGCCATCCAAACATCCTTATTTTTCCTTTAAAAAAAAAAGCAAGTAAAAATCTAAATTTTTACATGAAATCTTTTGATTGTTAAATGCTGACAGTGAATTCAAGGTTGAAAAAGAAAAAATGAAACTGTATGGGCCACCACCAGCTGGATGAAACCAAACAGGTCAGCAGTTTAGTTAAAGCAGAAGCTACAAATCAGGGGTCAGCAGGCCAAATTCAGAGTGGATGAAGGAATGAATGAATGAATGAATGATGGATGGATGGATGGATGGACGAATGGATGGATGAATGAGTGGATGGATGAATGAATGAATAGATGGCTGGATAAATGAATGAATGGATGGACGAATGGATGAATGAATGATGAATGAATAGACGAATGAATGAAGCAATGACAAGTTGGGGACTACAAATAGTCTTCAACAGAAGACTTGGTGGACTTCTTCATTCTCTTCCAACACCCTAAAACTTCCTTAGAAAACCATGGGGGGATTTAGATTTTCCACGAGGAGGCACAAACAGAAAGACTGAGGATGAGGAGCTAAGGTGGGGACAGGAAGAGCCAGGAGCAACACTGTAAGCAGCCAGGTGCCCATCTCTAAAAGACATCATGACAGGTGGACATAGAGTGGAAGGAGGTGCTGGCTGGAGTTGCCCAGGGCAGGGTGGGGCGGGTAGGAGAGCTGGGTGAGGTGGGGCACAGAAGCACCTGGGACAAGTGTAGGGTGCAGCATAGTGTGCGAACCTTCTAGTCCCCCAGCCTGATCTCTCAAGCAGCCCCTGCAGAAACGGAAAAAGCCGTGTTGGGGTGGTTCCGTGTGCACAGAGGTGGGGCGCCTCACGCTGAGGCAGAGAAAGCACAGAAGTCCGCTTGCATTCAGCACAGCCAGAGATGGCCCCACGGGCCACACAGGTGACAAAATACTGGGATAGGAGCAAAAATGAGGCCTCTGAGAGACTGGAGGTCACAAAGCTTCCCATGGGTCTGAGCAGGGGCTGGGAACAAGTCCGCCCTTGGAGGGAGGAGTATTTCATCACCAGTAATATTTAGAATTGTTGGTGCTTGGTGTTATTGAAAAGGAGTCTGATTTCTAGAAGGTTTTGTCATCCTTAAACATTTTTCCACCGGGGGGCTCAATTGGTTATGTGTCTGACTTTGGCTCAGGTCATGATCTTACTGTTCTGAGATCAAGCCCCCAAGTTGGGCTCTGCGCTGATGGCTCAGAGCCTAGAGCCTGCTTCAGATTTTCAGATTCTGTGTCTCACTCTCTCTCTGCCCCTCCCCCTCACTCACTCTCTCTCTCTCTCTCTCAAAAATAAATACACTTCAAAAAATAAGTAAATAAATAGACAGGTAAATAAATAATCTTCCACAATGAACTCCTGTTATTGCTGGTGTTGGGCAAGATCACTCCCACTACCTACCTTTGCTTTGCCACTGACAGGAGCCTCCTCCCCAGGCCTAGAGACGGCGGACCCGGTGCACGTCAGCCCTGCCCTATCCAGTCATGGCATAGTCTACCAGGAGTCCCCAGACCACAGTCTGCCTGGTACACGTGGCAGCTCCTATCAGCTCAACTGCTGATAGACCACACTGCCACTCCAGAGCCAGAGGAAGCCAGACGGAGCGCTGGCCAGTGGATGTACACATCAGTGGCCAGTCTGCTGGGCTGCAGATTTCCAGCAGGCGCTGTTGGCACTCTCTTTCCCCTGGTGCACCCATCATCCCACTCTGGGACTGCTGTCGCTTGGCCATTCTGGAAGGCCGGGCACTCCCACCCTTACCCTCCCCTCCTTCACAGGTCGTGCCTTAACATATCATGTGCAATGAGTCCTTGTTTTCCCTTCTAAGACACCTGGCCTGAGACCCTCCTGCCTCATTTACATATTTTCAACTACCGCCCTGTGTTGGGACAGTCCCAGGGGTCCCGCCACACCCCCTCCAGTTCTCTGCACCAGCTCAGTCACCCAGTGAGGTTTCTGGAAGGTAGATCTGATCGTGCTTTTTCTCTGCTTAAATATTTCAGTGGTGAAACCCACATTTCCCAGCAAAGCCTATGCGGCCATTCTCGCTCAGCCTCCTCCCCGTCCCCCCCCCCCACCTCTGATCTGGCAACCTACACCCATCACAGGAACATTCTGGACAGGCCTACACGTGCTGTGCCCTTTGTTCACTTTGCCCAAACCACTGCGCTGCCTGGAGCACCCTCTCCTATCCTATTCTGCTCCCTTCTTCTGCCGGCTGATTTCTGGTTATGCTTCAAAAACTCAGTTCAGAGATGTTGTCCCCTAGGAAATCATGTCTGAGCACCTCTCACCCCCTGTCCCAAATACTCTCACTTCCCACCGCACTGGGTTAGGTGTTCTTCCTTTGAACATAGCACATTAGACATTAGGATTGTCGGCTTAGTCATGATCTCAGCTCTTAAGCATGTCTGTGCCTTCAGTACCTAACATGGAGCCTGGCACATACTGGCATTCAGTAAACATCTCATGAATGAATGAATCCTGTATGAAGAACCCACCCAAACAGTACCTTCAACCTCCAGGTAGCCTAGGGTGAACAGAGAACATTTAAGGGTGAGAGCCCTTTCAAATACTTCCCTCCTGCCCTGCTACCAGACGTTTTTAGACTGAATGAAGCATAAGGCAATTTGGATAGTTATCCGTTGTTGAGTAAAGTGCATAAAGCTCAGGGAGGGGACTGCCTGCTCCTGTTTGAAGGGGAAAAGGAGCATGCTTATTTTCTGACAAATTTTTTAAAAACTTCACACCATTATACACAGTAACTCAGTTTAATAAACTGTTTAGCTGAAATTTTCATTCTGATTATAAATGAAGGGCATTATGTACAAAATAGTTTGGGAAAAGCTTCTAGGGAAGTCAGTAGATGTATGTATTAAGACTCAGACTGACGTCTGCAGTATAAGGCATATTGTTTCCACCAGTTTATTAAACCATTGTTCTGAATTCTTTTTTTAACTTTTTTTAGCGTTTGTTTATTTTTGAGAGAGAGAGAGAGTGAGCGGGGGAGGGCAGAGAGAGGTGGGGACAAAGAATCCAAAGCAGGCTCCAGGCTCTGAGCTGTCAGCACAGAGCCCAATGTGGGGCTCGAACCCACGAACCGCGAGATCATGACCTGAACCAAGTCGGACGCCCAACCAACTGAGCCACCCAGGTGCTCCTGCCATTGTTCTCAGTTTCTAAGCCCAGCTAATGATCCAAACAAAAATAATTTGAAATTTTTGGAGGGAAAAAAGGAAAGAAGAAAGGAAGGATGGATGGATTCAAGAACTAAGAAGTTAGATAGTTCCTGCTTTTCTAACACTTTGATTTTCACGAAAGTTGCTATAGTCATCCATTTAAAGGAAATAGCTCTGTTTGGCCTTAAGATGCAGACAGTGAGTGGGTCCTACCAAGAGGGACTCACCCTTACAGAGCACTTAGTACTGACAAGAACTGGGTGAAGGCAGGAAGGAGTGAAGAGGGGGTGGGAGGAAATACTGAGATACTGAGTTCTGGCAAAATGTGTTTGGGAAAATAGAGTACTGAAGAATAAGGGGTCAAGAATATATGTCAGTGAAAATGTCAAAATCTGAGAATACCCACTGTTCGGCAGTGGTACAGGCAAAGAGGAATTCTCATGCACTGCAGGTAGGCGTGTGAATGGGTACAGCCGTTCTGGAAAACACTCTGGTGGTACAAAGTTAATAGTAAATGTGTGTTAGACAATCCACTTCTAGATGTATATGCTAGGAAAAGTCTAGAATCTGTGCCCCAGACCATGCAGAGGCATGTACACAGCAGTGCTGGTCAAAGCAAGGCACCTGGGTGGCCAAGTGCCCGATTTTAGGCTTAGCTCACAGTCTCACGGTTCACAAGTCCAGAGTTCAAGCCCCACGTTGGGCTCATGGTTATTTGCAGAGACTGCTTCCTCAGCTCCTCTGTCGCCCCCTCTCTCTGCCTCTCCCTGACTCATGCTTTCTCCAAAAATAAATAAAACATTAAAAAAACCCCACTAAACTAAAAAAAATTGATGATCATTCCATTCAGTGGACACCACAATAGTAAACTCTAGCTACGGGAGTTAACATGGTGGAACCACAGAACCTTAATGTTGAATAGAAAGAGCAAGTTGCAAGAGAACATTCATATAGTAGATCCCATGTATCTAAAGATCACACACTGGCAAAACAAAACAATGTGTTACCTAGGGGTGCATGTGTATGTGTCAAAACTATTCAACTACATCAAAGAAATGATTGTCACAAAATTCCAAGTAGTAGCTGCAAAGTTACTGGTGATGCTTTTTGTCTTGAAGCCAGTGTTTATTATAGCATTGGTGTTTAAGCCTGACAGATCACTATATATTTTTTTGTATGTATTATTTATTTATCATTCTTAAAGAGTTCAAGGAAAGAAGTATAGACATTTGGAGAGTCAGAAGGTCATGGGAAGGTGTGTAGGCTGGTTGGGGGGGGGTTGCAGCGCAGGGAGAAGGTTACACATTGGCTGAACTAAGGCAATCATTCCAGAATTAATTTGGGAGTTTCAGTCAAGGATGCCAAATATACTAAAAAGGAAGGGCCTTGAAGCTCATACATATTGGTCTATAAGTGCTCCCTCATCCTAGAGGGTTCTGCTGGCCCTCTCTCTATCTAACCCTGCTATCTGGTCATCGGCAACTTGTATGCATGCTGCTCAGTGCTGCAAGCACTTGAACTTGTGTTCATCCCCAAAGCATGCTGAAACCAGTCTTTGTTCACCACCTGGGCCTACAGCAAGAGATATCTAGTATCTGCCACCGAGCAGGTGGATTAAAACCCTCCAGTGGCTAAATTGCCTCTTAGATATAGTCCATGCTCTCCGCTGCCACCATGCCTTTGTATGCTCTATTTACCTGCCTTAAATGCCATCCTCCTATTCTACCACCCGATGGAGTCCTCTTAGGACAACCAGATGTCACCCCCCAGAGACATGAGGAGTAAATACCCCATGTCTCCAGTCAGCTCCATCTTCTGGGTATATATAGGACCCCGTATGTGCCTCTAACACATACAGCACTTAGCAATAAATGTAATTAACTGATGCCATGATCTATCCCCATTAGACTCTAAAACATTCAGAATCAGAACCTTTGTCTATTTACCTTTTTTCCATGGGTGATATTCAAAATGTCAATTGATGGGGACTTCTGGGCAGTACTCAGAGCAGCTATAAGGCTGGGGCCACCTCCTGCGGATGCCTCCCCCCACCCCCAAGTTGCTAGGTATTGACAATTTAGTTGCTGAATCATTAAGAGGTCACAGGGAAGGCAGGGAAGGGGCCAGACAGCTGGGATGGAGGGACGGGAGCTCAGGACAGTATATATTTCCCAACCAGTAGAAAAGTATTAACAACTGGCATGGCTATTGTATAGCTTTATCTAACAGCTCTATATCCATTTTTTTATATCTCTAGGGACGGGTAGAGATATTTAGGTATTAGTAGTAAGGATTTAATAAATACTTACTGAATAAAAAAAGTACATTACACTTGGAATCTTTAACTGTGTTCCTGACAAGACAGGGTCAAGGAATCTGAGACTTGGCTTCGACAGTAACTTTCTATTCTTTTTGCTTCCTCATCCAAAGTGGAGATTGGTTAATGGATGGGCACCAAATCCAGGTTGGTCCAATAAGACTCAATCCTAGGGCTTTGGCTTGAACATCCCCAAGCCCTCCGGCCCTTCCTACCTCTGTTGCCAACAGCATTTTTTCTTACCCCTGTGAGGGGGAAGCCTATTGTGAAAGACGCCTGCAGAGAGAGAGAGGCAGAACCAAGTAAAAGGAGAAAGTCATGTTCCCACAAGCTGACTTAAACCCCTAGAACAAGCCGTGCCTGAAGATCCACCTTGCACCTCTCAGTTAAATGGCCCAATAAATTCCCTTTCTTGCTTATGATGTTGCGACATGGGCTTTTGTTTTTGTTTTGCCTTTCCAACTGTAAGTCCCATCTAACTCAGCTAGAAAAGTACAAATCTAGGAAAAATATAAATCTGAGCTTCTGTTATACATCTCTTAACTTTTCGTGACCTATGACATTTTGGTCATTCATCTTGGTAACTCACCTTTTACCAAGCAGAACATTTGATAGATTTATAAATGAGGGAAAGTCCAGTGTGTTCATGACGGGATAGGCATGGATAGGAATAAGCAAGGTGTCATCTCCCTAAAATGAATGGGAAAAAAGTGAAGTTTACCATACTGGAGGCTATAATTTTCAAAGATGAACTCGTAGGTACTTTACTTCTTATGTTGTTTTCTATCATTAAAAAATATTTCCTTAAGAACCCTGAGTGCTTGAACAGAACATTAGAAATGCTGAGCTTTCTTAAGCTACATCCAAAGTGTAGGAAATTCTAAGCACATTTCATTGAAGTGATATTCACCATTTTCCAGGAGAGAGGATGCCTTGGTGTAGATACAAAGACAGTCATCTATAGGCTTCTATTCCAGAAAATTATAAGGAAACACAATCTGCAGTAGCCTGAGAGAAACCAAAATCACCACGCCATCAGCTGATCCAGATGGCACCGAATAGTAAATGATGAACCAGGGTAGGACACATCTACTTCCAGTCCTGCCTAATATACGACCTTGAAGAAGACCCTTAACCTCTCCAGGCCTCCATTCTTCCTTTGCAAAGTGGGAATAATGTTGCCTTCATTTTAAAGGTATTTTTAAGCATGAGAGCTGATGATGGCCTGGAAGAGTTAAGAGCACTGCATAAAGGCAAGGTATTATTATCAGCGCCGCCATGAAGTAGCAGGAGACGTGCAGTGGCGCTCTGTGCCGTTAGTCTTCTTGGTACAGATACTCCTTCTGAAAGCAATACTCTAATTTTGAGTTTAGCTTTTTTAATTTTCTGTTTAAAAACTGAACCTCATTGGGGCGCTTGGGTGGCCTAGTTGGTTAAAGCATCCAACTTCAGCTCAGGTCATGACCTCTCAGTTCATGTGTTCAAGCCCCACGTCGGGCTCTGTACTGACAGCTTGAAGCTGGAGCCTGCTTTGGATTCTGTGCCTCCCCCCAGCCCTCCCCAGCTCATGCTCTGTCTCTCTCTGTCTCTTAAAAATGCATACATGTTAAAGAAAATTTTTAATTAAAAAAATGGAAGCTCATTGATTACTAAAACATACTCTTCCATTTTTAGTTTTGAAAAATTAGATTTAGTTCACCTTAAGGCTTCTTGATTTGCAAGAGCTGAGCGGGGAGAGCAAAGGAAAGTGTCAGGGTGGAGGTGGGGGGGACAGTGTGAAGACAGGGATTGACAGCACTCGGGGCTGGCTCTGGCTGGGGGTCACAGGATGAACTCGCTGGCCTAGAAGAGGCTCACAGGGACTCACAAGGCACAGCCATCGGGGTCAGGCCACACAGGCTCCCACCTGCCTGCGGACCCCCAGGGCTCTGAGGATATTCCCACAGGACACCATCCAGTCCCTGGGGTTTACAATCACAAGTCAGGGAGTGTTGCTAATTTTGTAACCTAGCACTTAAAGGAGTATGTTTAAGCTACTGGAAAAAGTCCTTACCGACTCCTAGTGCTACGCAATGAATGAGGTTTCCGGACCAGGGCAGGCTGGAAACCTAAAGCAGATGACGTCTCATGGCTCTGCCCTGACTCTTCATGGCTCTCATGCCTGGGACCCATGTCACTGGACAAGGACCCTTGTGCTGCTCACACTGGCTGCCCAAGGAACACACGCCCTGGGTGAGAAACTTCACACTCACGTTCTACGTCTCTTCGTTCTTCCCTCAGGATGGAAGTCTTGACATCCTCCTGTCCCCTACCCCTCAAAAAAAAAACAATTTTAAGGAAACTTACCTTGCAGTGAACCCGAATGCAGTCATAATAGTATCGCCACTCATCCGGAGAAAATGTAATGGTGATCGTGAGGGACAAGCCGGGGACGAGGCAGGGCTCCTATAAGACAGGCAGGCTCTGGTCTGGACAGGCTCCAGAGCACACAGACAGCGGGCTGTCCCCCATCCCAAGCTGACCAACCACCCAGAAAGCCACAACCCAACAAAGACCACAGCGGAAAAGAGGCAACCGGAACACGCTTACCTTTTTCACATACTTGATCTGAAAGTATTTGGTTTGAGGGGGTAAAATATGCACATGTATGTCTTCATTGGAAATATTGACCAGATGCTGTGAAAAACAGAAGCATTCAGAGAAAACAGTTTTATCTATCTGCATATTCACCTCCTCATTTATTTAGACCTTACCTTGTTCCTAAAGAGATGTGAGGAGATAGAATTTATTGTTTAAATGTTAAAAAAATTTTTTTTAAACATCTATTCAGCATTGAGAAACAGAGAGAGACAGAACATGATTATGGGAAGGCAGAAAGAGAGGGAGACACAGAATCCAAAGCGGGCTCCAGGCTCTGAGCTGTCAGCACAGAGCCCCACTTGGGCCTCGAACTCACAAACCACGATATCATGACCTGAGCCGAAGTTGGATGCCCAACTGACTGAGCCCCCCAGGTGCCCCTGTTTAACTTTCAAAAAGATTTGAAATGCATCGTACCCCATTTAGAGAATAATAAAATAAACACAATACCATTGAAAGGATAATAAAGTACACCCATACGCCTTCTGCCCGGATTAGGGGCTTTACCAGAGCCTGTAGCCCCCAGACAGCTATCTTCGTCGGTACATGCCCCTAGCCCCCAGTCCTGACCAGTTACCACGTGTGCCTTTTTGTTTTGTGAACTCTGTTAAGCCCAAAAGTAAACGTGTCAGGCGGTGCCTGGGTGGCTCAGTCAGTTGAGACTTTGGCTCAGGTCATGATCTCATGGTTTGTAGTTCAAGCCTCACAACAGGCTTGCTGCTGTCAGGCTGTCAGCAGAGCCCACTTTGGATCCTCTGTCCTCTTCTCTCTGTCCCTCTCCTCCTTGTGCTTTCCCATAAATAAACAAGTATTAAAAAAAAAAAAACCTGCCAGTCATCTTGCCAGCAAAATGGGTTTATTCAGGAACGGCAGAAAATCGCAAACCAGGACATGCAGGTTACTGAAAAATCACATACAAGTCCCCAGACAAGAGGAGAGGAATGCTCTCTTATGGAGGAAAGGGGGAAGGAGGGAGAGCTGATGTAAACTATTAAGTCCTTTGGAGTAAACTCCAATGGAGTCTGAAGTACAGGGGCTTTTCACTGGCTGAGCTGTGCCAGTCTCTCATTGGCCAGGCTGTCGCTGGGGCAGGAGGAAAACCTTCCTTCCTCAGGCTGAGTATGTACCTAAAGTATGGACTAGGAGGTCCATCTCTTCCTATTGGGTGTGCAATTCCACCGGAGTGGTGGGGCATGAGAGCTCCCCCTGCTGGCCTCAGATTCTGCTCGGAACCAGGTTGCCTTTCATTAATGAATTTTCACAACTCCATTTAGCCCTGTGACTCAACTAAGAAGCCAGCCACCCAGCCAACTCCCACAGTTTCTGGAATTCCATGCCACTGGATGGCCCCCAGCACCACTTAGGTGGTCAAAAAATTCAGGGGAAAAGGCCTGGGGCTAGGACGACCTCCAATACATCCCTGGGGCCAGACAGGACAATATGGTGGGTAAATTGACTCGGTCTCTGAGTTACAGGTATCTTTCCTCCCTCTGCCTGAGATGGGGCCAAGAACTTCAGAATCTGGGCATGTGGGCCTCACCTGGACCAAGGGACAGTCAGGAGTGGGGCGCCTGGGTGGCTCAGTTGGCTGAGCATCCAACTTAGGCTCCTGTCATGGCTGGCAGTTCATGAGTTCGAGCCCCATATCGGGCTCACTGCTGTCAGTGCAAAGCCCATTTCAGATCCTCTCTCCCCCTTCTTTCTGCACCCCCCCCGCCTCCACCACTTGCACTTACTCAAAAATAAATATACATTAAAAGAAAAAACAAAAAAAGGAACTCTCTCCCCATGCTTGTCATCAAGGGAAGTCCTGGTGTTGAGGTCCAAGAAGAATTGGGAGCTAAGGTGGTTATACTGTTTATCACTTAAAAAAAAGTCCAGTGAGGACAGAGCAACAAACAGGTG
Source organism: Suricata suricatta (assembly GCF_006229205.1). Classification (NCBI taxonomy): domain Eukaryota; kingdom Metazoa; phylum Chordata; class Mammalia; order Carnivora; family Herpestidae; genus Suricata; species Suricata suricatta. The sequence goes on along the minus strand of NC_043702.1, from coordinate 98,436,730 downwards.
TAAGGGCTGTTTTTTACTGTGTATCCCATGGGCGTCTAACCTGAAAAGAAGTCAGTAATCTGCACTCCAGGAGTGCTCAGGGTTCACATTGCAAGATCCTAACCCAGAGTCCAGACTCCAGATAGAGGGGGCTGCTAAGAGCATTTCCATTCTGCTCACCTAAACTGACACTAGAAGGTCTTCAGTATCAGCATAATGGATGTTCAGGAATAGATGTCCTAACTAGAAACGTCATCCAGGCATTCCTGTTCTTAAAACAAAAGGCACAGGAGAATCTGATGAGCCCAGGGCCCAGGGTCCTTTACAGTGACCTCCAAAGACACAGGACTCCCTTATGTCTTGCATTTTGCATGGCTTTACAAAAAATGTTGTTGGCCTGTTGGAAGGCTGGCCAACTTTACCCACAGATGCACCTGCATGTGCTGCCAGCAAAACCTCCTTGCAAGGAGCTCTCACTGGGCCTTCCTGGAGATGGCGAGTATGGAAATTCTTTTTTGCCTGCTTGCGCGTATTTCTTCCGCAAGCCAGAATTTCTTCTTGGACCTGTTTGCACTGTGGCAGATAAGCCTGGGAGCAAGGCTGCTGGGAGGAGACCTGTGGCTCCACTGCCCAGCGGGCTCAGATTATCGGTACACACCTGGCAATGAGAAATAACCTCAGGGACTTAGGTCAGTTTGCAGCCAGCACCATCACGGGCTCTAGAGAGGTCTGTCCTCAGAGCTCCTGACCTCACTCGGCTGTTCCAGGCCTCCTATAGGGTCCCAAGGAAGGGGACAGGAGCTAGCCCTCCTGAGGCTGGACAGGCAGCCGGCCTCTGTGGGTGACGGCCCAGACACAACTTGATTTTTAAAAAATATAGAAGGGGCACCAGGGTGGTTCAGTTGGTTGAGCACCTGATTCTTGATTTCAGCTTGGGTCACGATCTCACAGTTTGTGGGATCAAGCCCCATGTCGGACTCTACGCTGATAAAGCAGAGCCTACTTGGGATTCTCTTTCCCTCTCTCTCTATCTCTGCCCCTACCCTGCTCGTGCTCTAGGTCTCTCTCTCAAAATAAATAAATAAACATTAAAAAAAAAAAAGAAACCTGATGCTTCCTCCAACCTGCGTGTCGCAGAGCAAATTCAAACATGCCCACTGCTCATTTGGACTGGAAGCCTAGGGATTGGAAATCAGGAGATAATATCTGCATTGTCAAACAACACAGGTGCCATTCATGCTAATGAAAGATGTCTTATTTGGCTATACATTGTAGGGGGGATGGCGGGAATCTTGAAGGCTGCAGTAGGGAACTGCAAACTAACACTATATTTCAGAAAGCTGGAAGGAACTGATAATTTACATAAGATAAGTCTGTACAGGCGAACAACTCTGACTCGGGCTAACAACAGCCACACTGGGTGTCTCATGAGAAGACTGACTAACAATCTACTTAATACATATAGTTTCCCAAACAAAATCTTTCTGCAGAGGGGAAAAAAAGAATTAAAGAGGTCTTTGTTTTGAGAAACATTATTTCCAATTTTAAAGTTAGTCAAAGCATTGATCTCCATAGAAATCCAAGTAAAATGCTTTAAATCCTTTAACCAGATGCGGATCAATCTCAAATGTTAATGAACAATTTATTGTGGTTTTAAGCCCACATGCCATCAGCCCAGTCTTGGGAAGTTTGCACAGTTTCCTGTAGCAAAACCAAGATAAAAGCAGAGCAGAGCTCAAGGTAATTGTCTTAGGCTTCTGGTTAACTCTGCTGGTGGAAACAGGAGGCTTGGCTCTCCCAAGATCTCCCAGGATGCTATTAAGATGAAATCACTTTGTACTTTTATCTGTTCCTGTTTGTTTTAATGTCTGCTAGAAGCAGTGTGATTGTTTCGACTTCACATTGTATTTACCTGGAATGAGGGAGTTTTCACCAAGTCATCCTTTTCCAAGAAAGTGAATTCAATCTCATTCCCCAGTGTTTACTGAGGGCCTTCTATGTGCTAGGCATTGTTCAGGACAAAAGAGATGGTCTCTATTCTTCAACTGAATGAAGCTTTCACCTCCCTCCCCAAACCCTACAGTCCAGGTAAACCAGCTTGCATGCTAGTGTCCAAATTTGCACCATGCACCCCAAACCTCTCTCAATGTCTTCCTTTAGGCCCTGAGTATCTTCTTCCTGCTCTCATTTTTGGACCATCTCAAGTGGCTTCTCCTCTTCCTCACGCTTTTATTATTTCCTTTTCAAAGATTTTCTTTTTTAAGTAATCTCTACACCCAATGTGGGGCTCGAACTTACAACTCCGAGATCAAGAGTCCCATGTTCTGGGGCACCTGGGTGGCTCATTCAGGTAAGCCTCCGACTCTTGATTTCAGCTCAGGTCATAAGCTCATGGTTCAGGAGTTCAAGCACCATGTTGGGCTCTCCACTGACAGTGTGGAGCCTGCTTGAGATTCTCAATTTCTGTCTCTCTCTACCCTCTACCCCTCCCTCTCTATCAAAAATAAAAAAATAAATATTAAAAAAAGTCATGGTCTACCGACTGAGCCAGCCAGAGGCCTCTACAAGCTTTTTTTATATCATGAGCATCCTGGTCTAAAGATGTTTAACAACATTAGTCATTAGGGAAATGCAAGTAAAACATGCAAATGTGAAAAAAACCACAAATAAAATAGTGAGTTGAATGGTGGCCTCAAGAAGGTATGTTCACATCCTAACACCTGGAGCCTGTGAATGTGACCTTATCCACGGAAAGGATCACTGTGGATCTTATTAAGTTAAGGACCTTGAGATTTGATCATCCTGAATTACCCAGGTAGGCTTCCGTCCAATGGACCTGTCCTTGGACGAGAAGAGGAGAAGACACAGAGTCAGAGAGGGCCATGTGAAGGTAGAGGCCAAGAACGGAGTCATGTAGCCACAAGCCAAGGAACACCTGTCAGAAGCTGCCAGAGGAGAGACTACATTCTCCCCGAGAACCTCTGGAGGGAGCACAGCACAGCCGACACCTTGACTTTGAGCTCTGTCCTCCAGAATACACTTCTGGTTCATTAAGATCCTCGGTTCATGGTTATTTGTGACAGCAGGCACAGAAAACTAACATACCATATGACCCAAGAATTCTTGTCCCGGGTATATATCCAAGAGAATTGAAAATATGTCCACGCAAAAACACACACACAAGCATCCCTAACAGTGCTATTCATAGTAGGCTCAAAGCTGAAACTCAGATGTCTATCTGATGAACAAAACATGGTGTAGCCATACAATGCAATAGGATTCAGTCACAGAAAGGAAGGAACTACCGATAGATGCAAACTGGATGAGCCTGGGAAATGTGAGGCCAAATGACAGATGCCAGTCCCACAAGACTACATGTTACATGATCCCACTTATATGAAATGTCCAGAGTAGTTAAATCTCTGCCAACGGAAAGCAAGTTAGTGGTCAGCTGGGGTAGAGGTAGACTGGGTGAGGGAATAAGAAGAGTGAGGGGCTGGCGGATGGGGAGCGAATTGCTCATTCATTATGGAAGATAAACAATGAGCAACTATGAAAGATAACTGTTCTAATTCTACCCTACCACCGTTGAGGCAGCAAAACTAATACCGGGAAAAGTAAGGTTGGACTTTGACGCTGTGTTCTCAGAAATGTGTCTCATGAGTTGATGGGGAGATTTCTTATTCACCATTTTAAATTCTAGGGGCCCCTGGGTAGCGTAGTCAGTTAAGCGTCTGACTTTGGCTCAGGTCATGATCTCATGGTTCATGGGTTTGAACCCCGCATCAGGCTCTGTGCTGACCACTAGCTCAGAGCCTGGAGCTTGCTTCAGATTCTGTGTCTCTTTCACACTCTGTTTCTCTCTGTCTCTCAAAAATAAATACAATGTCAAAAAATTTTTTTAATTAAATAAATAAATAAATTCTAACCCTTTTCTTGAGGGGAAACCCTTGGCACCTAACAGACTGCTCTCTGTATTCATTCTCTCTACCCACTTCAAGGCACAAGGACTCATGGACATGGCATTCTGTTTGTTGGGGACTGCCTGACAGAAACCTAACTTCACTTCCAAACAGCTTTGCCATTTGTCTCCTTCTCCTTGCTCTGAACAATGCAACGCAATAGTTGGAATCCTTTCTCAAAATGATCCACTCTAAGACATGGCTCCTAAGAATGCATTACATCTAAAAGTAGAGACTCTTGGGGTATCTAGTGATGGAGCCAGAGGGGGACACCGTGTACAAAGTCAGAGTCTCAGAAGGCCCTTGTGAGGAGAGCCCGCCTCTGCCCCACCCCCAACCCATGCGGAGAGGCCAGTGGGGCACAGGTCCAGAGCCCAGTGGGAGTAGTTCTGAGATGTCCTGCTCAGTGTGACTTTTGGGGACTGATGTGAGGTCATCGAGGTCACAGAGCTGACTTAAATGTTCAGCTCTCTGGAAGCACAGAACTTAGGAGTTCTGTAGCTGCCCAGAGCCCACCCCAGTCTGAACATGCAGTCAATGAAGGGGACCCACAAAGCTCTGTGGATTGATGTCCATCCTTTCAACTGTCCTTCTTGGAGCCTGTCCAGTGGAGCGGACCCTTGCCACCAGACTCGGCTAGGATCTCTCTGGCCAGAATAGCTCATTCAGGCATGGGCATCAGACCCAAGCAGGTGAAACAGAACCCTCACAGGAGCCTCTTAGGAAAGGGATGCTCCTTTCCCTGGTGGTGTAGGCTTGGAGCAAGCATGTGCTGGGTTAGAGGAAGGCAGCCTAAAAGACAAAGTTGGTCTCTATCACTTACTAGTTATGTGTTCTTGAGCCAACTATTTAACCTTCTGGAATCCTGGTTTCCTCATCTACAGAATGAGGGTAATAGTACAACTTCCACAGAGGCCAGAGTAAGGACGAAACTGAACCACAGGAGACATAAAGCACAGTCCTGGTCCCTGAGAACACCTGTTTGAATGACACCTGTTAGCAATGACCCCTGCTTGAAAAGAATGCCGTGAGGAGCCTTCACTAGGGGAAAGTAGCCTGTCTGAGGACACTGTCGCAACTTTCACATTTCTCATCCTAGACCCCTCTTTCTGGCCCGACAGACATTCGCGCTTCTGCAGATTATGCTGCTCTTTAAGTGAACAAGGAATATAAATGCAGAACATTCATGCCATTTCATTACTGTGAGGAATTATCCCACTGAAAAAATACCTACCAGAATCTGTTGATGTTGTTCTCCTACTTGATAGCCTCCAAAATGCACTATGCCAGGTTTTGCCTGTATGACCTGATTATTCAGAAGTTTTGCATAAACCTCTATAAAAACAATGTAAATAAGCATATCATGAGATGAAACATAACAGAATATATTAAATAAAAAAAGATCATGTTAATGTGGGCTCTCTTTAGGATATTTTAAGCCAATGAAAGCTTCAGACAGAGAATACAGCTGTCAGCAAGATTAACGACACATTCCAAATGAACTTTACTGCTTCTCCCTATTTTGACACATCATTTGGGAGATATTACCAGCACAATACAAATCCACATGTACTGCTGATTGCTTATTGAAATAATCTGCTCTTCACATTTTGTGCAAGGCTTCATAATAAAATGAGAGCTTGTGAAAAGCACGCACCTTACCTTTGCTGCTCCGTTCAACACCAAGATGACCTATTATGTAATGAATATCAAAACACCAAGTGCTTAGTTTTTTAATGTGTGTTTAACTGTTATTATTTCATTTCCTCTGAATAGAATTACAATGTGATAGAGTAATCAGAAAGCTCTGAATAATCATTGATCTGGCCAGTAAAGTCCCAAACTGTTATTACGGTTATGTGAATGTCTTTTTTTTTTTTCTTCTTTGAGAACAAGGTTAAAAGAGCTGATCTCACAAAAGTGTCCAGGTTGGGGCAGCCGGGCAGCTCAGTCCCTTAAGTGTCTAACTCTTGATTTTGGCTCAGGTCATGATCTCATGGTTTGTGAGTTCAAGCTCCATGTTGAGCTCTGGGCTAATATTGCAGAGCCTACTTGGGATTCTCTCTCTCCCTCTCTCTCAGCCCCTCCCTGCTTGCTCTTTAGCTCTCTCTCAAAATAAATAAAAAATTTAAAAAAGTTTTTTTAAAGTGTCCCTTTTCCACAAAAGACACCCAAATGGCCAACAGACACATGAAAAGATACTCAACATCACTCACCATCAGGGAAATGCAAATCAAAACCACAATGAAACACTACCTCACACCAGCAGAGTGGATACACTGAACAACTTGGGAAACAACAGATGCTGGTGAAGATGTGGAGAAATGTGCACCCTCTTGCACTGTCGGTAGGAATGCAAACTGGTGCAGCTGTTCTGGAAAACAGTGTGGGGGTTCCTCAAAAATTAACAGTAGAACTCCCCTATGACCCAACATAAGCGCTGCTAGGAATTTACCCAAGGGATACAGGAGTGTTGACACATAGGGGCACATGTACCCCAAAGTTCATAGCAGCACTTTCAACAATAGCCAAATTATGGAAAGAGCCTAAATGTCCATCAACTGACAAATGGATCAAGAAGATGTGGTTTATATATACGATGGAATACTACTTGGCAATGACAAAGAATGAAATCCTGCCATTTGCAGCAATGTGGATGGAACTGGAGGGTGTTATGCTAAGTGAAATAAGTCAGGCAGAGAAAGACAGATACCATATGTTTTCACTCATGTGGATCTTGAGAAACTTAACAGAAGACCATGGGGGAAGCAAAGGCGGAAAAAGAGCTACAAACAGAGAGGGAGGGAGGCAAACCATAAGAGGCACAAATACAGACAACAAACCGAGGGTTGATGGGAGTGGGGGAGAGAGGAAAGTGGGTGATGGGCATGGAGGAGGGCACTTGTTGGGACGAGCACTGGGTGTGGTACAGAAGTGAAGAATCACAGGAATCTACCCCCAAAACCAAGAGCACACTGTACACGCTGTATGTCAGCCAACTCTACAATAAATTACATATATTTTTAAAAAGTGTCCAGGCCTACACAACTTTTCCCAGCTCTTTATTCAGGCAGGAGCTGAGACGTGTCAGAGGCATTGGGAACCCACCACACCATTGTTCTGTGCCTTTAGTGCTTATGTCAGGCATCTGTTTATAATCCTCACTCCAACCCCACGCAGCACGTATTACTTCCATTGTGCAGATGAAGGGGCTGAGACTCAACAAGACTAACCAACTTGTCCATGGCTGAGAGTCAAAAATCAAGCCCAAGTCTGCTCCCAACCACTAGACCACCGCCTTCAATACGAATGCACCATCCAATTTCTCACCAAGGATGACGTTTTGCCTTTGGTTATATCCAAACCCTGTGAGTCACAGACACCCTCCCCCACTCCTTAGCCCACCACGATTCTTGTAAACATAATTCTTGAATGAGTACAAAATGGTCGGTGCTCCTGCCCCTCAGCCGGGGAGCTGACACTGTCATCAGTGTTGGGTCAAAGTGAGAGACTGGAATGGGGGAAGGACGGTCTTTCTGGGGATGGGTGATCTCGTAAGTTATTTGATCACTTTTTAAGTGTTGAAACGAGCATTATTTGGTAATGTTTTTAAAGATTTTTTTTAAGTAATCTCTATACCCAAGGTGGGGCTCAAATTCACGACCTTGAGATCAAGACTCCCACACTCTTCTGATTGAGCCAGCCAGGTGGCCCATTTGAAAAAATTTTTTCAAGTTTATTTATTTATTTTTGAGAGAGAACACACACACATGAGCGCAAGGAATGGGCAGAGAGAGAGAGAGAGAGAGAGAGAGAGAGAAATCCCAAACAAGTGCCACACTCATCTTGGAGCCCAACACAGGGCTTGATCTTGCAAAACACGGGGCTTGATCTCACAACTGACTGTGAGATAATGGAGAGTCAGAAGCCTTCCTCACTGAGCCACCCAGGTGCCCTTATTTTTAAATTTTAAAAATTCTGAACATTTTGCTTTGCTTTTAGAGCCACATATAGGTTTAAAATAAGCATTTCTCTGTTAACGCCCACAAAGAGTTGAGTATATTTAATCTGCACTCAGTAAGCTCTCCAGTAATGAGAGAGCCACACCCAAATACTGCATTTCCACCAGCTGTGATGGGCCTTGAGAGATGAATGGGAAGCAACCTAGTGGGACGGAAGAAAGCTGGACATGGGGCTCCCACGACTGAACCCCACCTCCCATTCTCAGCTGTGCCATCTTGGGGAATTCGCTTGCCCTCTCTGATCATCAGCTTCCCCAACAGTAAAATGAAAACAGAAAGTCGATGTTGTGCAGATTAAGTGAGAAGAATGTAGGCCAAACAGTTAGCCTTCTACATCATCGCTTGAGGATCTAGCAGACTTTCCACGTACATAGAATGGAAGGGATGTGCGGGGACAAAGGCAAGAAGGTATTAGGCGCCTGTGGTCTGCAAGGAGCGGGAGTAAGGGTGTGGCTGGAGCTGGGGATGAGGGCTGCACTGCACTGGTGGACCTGGCGGACGGGGCTGAGTGAGTAGGTTCACATCCACAGCAGACGGGGCCAAGTGCCAAGTGAAGGAACTGCAACTCTATTCCAGATGTAAGGGAAGTGCTGAGAGCATCTGAGCAGCATAGCGCCAGGGCCAGCGGGGATTCCACAAAGGAGACCCATGGGTGTGAACGGCGGTGGCAGTGCGGGGAGAGCACTACAAGGTCCTAGAGACCTGCTGAGGAGGAGGAGCAGGGCCCTGGGGACAGACGGGTAAGATATTTGAGGAAATGGAAGCAGCACCAGGTGACTCATTTACACCACAAGGATCCATCCCTAAATAGAACCATTGTTCTTAATGATAAAACCTATTGTAAGCCTATTAAGACAATAGAAAGAAATCAGCACCAAAAATTTCTTTGCGCTTTCCGGACTTTGGATCCTCTGGGATCCAACTAACTTGATTGGATCCCAACTTACTTGATTCCAGGAGGTGATTAGGTACCTCGGTTCTTTTCTTAGGCTCCTCCACAAGGCTCTTCAAAAGGACGGGAGATACGGTGGGAAATGGTTCTTTGGCATTCTTTAGTTCTCTGCTGGGGGTTTTCACCACTGCCATTTTATCATGAAAAATTGAGTCTCCTTTTTAGAGCCAAAGGTCATTTCCTGGGAAGAAAACAATAGTAGTATGAGAAACCACGCACATTTTTTTTCTCAATCCATAACAAACGTCCCTCTGTGACTATGTAGTGTACTGTGGCCCAGGCCCTTCTGGCCTCCTGTCTGTGCCCACCACGCCATTCCCACGTGGGGCTATCCCATTAATCTTGAGTCACACAGCACAACCCAGTCTCCTGCCATTACCCAAAACCCTCTGTGGCCCTCAATTCTCAAGAGTTTTTCCCAAAAGGTAGTCCCAAGATGCTTTGGGGCTATTAGTGAAGGCACCTGAAGGGAAAAATAAAGGCGCTCACAGTCAAATAAAACTGGAATCTGTTGAAGTAAATAGTTAATCAGGCCTCTTCTGAGATTTGTCCACATTGGTTTCTTAGTTCCATGTGGTCATGAAACCCTTTAACATTTGGAGACACTTAATAAGACACTGGCATTTTTGGGCTGCTTTCCTGGGCACCTGTCTGGGGTAAGGGGATGGGGTACCCAATAGACCTCCTCCACCACCAGCAGGGGTGCATTCCTAGGGGCTCTGTCCCAGGACCTAGGGTCCCGGTTCATGTTGACCCTTTGTAAGACTTGCTTTTTAATATTCATTTTAAGTTACACCCTCTTCATAAAGCCCACACTGACCCCAACACCGTTCAACATGCTTTAGCAACTACCGCCTCTACTACTCATTGTGTATAAATGATTTATTGCTGTGTACATGAGTTATTGCCATGTGCAAGCCGACACATCTTGGTGTCTTCTACAGCTAAGTCTCTAAACTTGGGGTCCTGGGACAAGCAAGCTTTGGGCGCTGCTCTGTGATGCCTCTGAGACTGAATGTAAAATCCTGTCTAGATCTTGCTTTTTTTTTTTTTCTGTAGAAGGCTCATAGTTTTAGATTGCCCAGAGTCCACAACATCAAGCAAAAAACTGAAGAAGTTTCCGAATCATCTTCTCCTTTCCTCTTACCCACCCCCAGCATCTTTGAAGATTCCCTACTCCTCAGCACAGCCTCTGCCTCACCTGGTTGGTTCCCTTCCATCCCGTCAATACCGGCCTCAAGTTCACGTTCCAGCCCCCTCTCCTCGCGGCCCCTCAAATTCCCGGCCCCTCAAATTGTTCAGGCAGGAACAATGGCCAAGCCGTTTTCAGGAGAGTTCTGTTGCTCTTATTCCGCTTACTCCACGATGAACTTGTCTCTGTTCACACACCCCTACCTTGGTCTCCTCGCCCCTCCTCTACCTGGCAGGCCCCCTCACCGAGCCAAACGCCCTCTCCCCTCGGCGCCCCTTCACTCCGTCTCCAGCTAGGAGGGGTAGGGGTCGACCCCAGACCCACGCACAACCCACTTGCTCACTTAACCCGTTAGGTCCGACCTCTCCTCTGACCACCTGCCCGGGGTTCAGGAAGCCTCAGCAGCTCAGCTCCCCACCTCCACCAGCCCCAGGTCCCAGGCCGCTCACACCGTAGATGGTTCTGGGCGGGCTTCGGCCGGTGCCTGCGCCAGCTTCAGCTAGCAGTGTCGCCATGACAACAAGGACGCGCTCCTAGAGTCTGCGGCCGGACTCAACCAAACTCCCCAGGGAGGGGGTGTGGATCCGGGCTGCAGCGGTTCGAGGTCCGGAGGTCGCGGGTGACTTCTGGGGACTCGAAGCGAGTCTGTGGGGTCTAGGCAACAACAGAGAGAGCGACTTTTGAGGTGCGATGGCAATGGATTTCCGACGGGAAATGGAAAAGTCATAAAAGTATAAAAACGTATAACCTGGAACTCTGCGAGAGCAGATGGCGGGAGAGCTGCTGGCCTCTAAGGGGCGGGGCCTCCCAAGCTCAGTGGGTGGAGCTTCCCGACTGACTTTCATTCACCGGTATCACTTAATTCTTCAATATGGTTTGTTTCACATTTTCTTTTATGGTAAATTTCAAACATATACGTAGGTAGGCAAATAATATGATGAAGCTTCAACACCCTTCTGTAACAATGATCAAATCGCACCCAATCTTTGTTTCGTCTATACCTTTCCCCTACTCCTTGAATTATTTTGAAGAAAATCTCAGGCATCATTTCATCCATAAATATTTCAGAAAATCCTCCAAAAGATAAAAACTCTTAAAAAAAAACACAACCACAATGCCAGTACCTTAAAAAGTTACAATGATTTAACATCTTCACTTACTCAATACTCAATTGTTCCACAAATGACTTACGTGTCATGTTTAGAGTTGCCAGTCTGAATCAGAATTGGAATAAAATCCACACATTACAATGGACTGATATGTCTTTAGGTGTCTTTTAACATTTTCTCCCTCCATATCTTCTTGTTGTTGTGGCAACGTATTCACTGAAAAAACTGTTCGTGTTCTGATACCAATATTTAGGAGTTATACACCATGAACCTGGACCTGCCCCCTCCCGCCCCCTCCACTTCCTGCCTTGTCTACTCTACCCCCTGCTCACTCACACTATTCCTTACAGAGACAACTTGGGCTTCTGTCTTCCCAGGAGTTGTCCTTGTCTGGTGTTTTCATTGTATGACCTGAGACTTGCTTAATATTATTTATGGCTTCCTATTGATAAGAAATTATAGTAAGAATCCAATAGAAATATCTGCCTTTCCCACACTTACATCACTTGTTGTGTTCTGTGTGATTCCCCTCTCCCCAACACACACACACACACACACACACACACACACACTGGGAATATTCACTTTTCCCATCTTCCTATTTTCCAATCCCTCCTCCCCTCTGTCATCATCACTGATTAAAAATCTGCCCATCTTTCAAGCCTGGTGCCAGAGATGGCATATCTTCTACCCTCTGCAAAGCTCTCTGAACCAGGACTGTTTCCTTCTTCTGAGTTCCATACCCTTTTTCTATCATCTTTACTGGCACTTACTTTTTATATGTTGCACCCGTTATTACTTGTGTGTCTTAAACTGTGAAATTCTTATCAGGAGGGGACTGTGCCTTATCTTCGGATCTCCCACAGCCCTTGACACAGGCCTTTGTTTATGGTGATTACCCAGTAACTGTTGGCCAAGTGGATTAAGAAAAAATCTATCTGCTTGTACAGTAGGTTGTTTTAGTTCTTTCTGTTTTGCTGCCCCAACCAAGTTGTAGACTTTAGAAGAAGTACTGTGTTTCCCACAGCCCCAGACCTCTCCACTCCAACTTAAATCATCAAATGCTTGTTCCCAATTGCTAGTTGCTAATGGGTCTTCGCTAACACTTTGTCATTTGTTTAACTTTTTGTCTTAGGTAAATTTGGCGAATTCCCTATTTTATGCAAAAAGATAGGCATAAACATAGATATATGGATATGGATATAGATAGACTATGTCGGTCTCTGCACAATTCACGAAAGTGCATATAATAGTGTAGTGGACATTGCTCCGTGTCCACTCCCACCTTCCAGCTTTGCTCAGGCTTCTCCCCAGCCCCTGATCCCCAGGCCCCCACTTCCAGCAGTAGATGCCGGTCACCGAACCCTCTGTCCTCTTGCCCACGGCTGATTTACTGTTGAGTATGGAACCTAATTCTGGCCACAGAGACATTAGGGAAAGGCTTCTGGGGGACCCCTGGAAAATACATAAATAGATAATCTTTCATAAATGCAGTATCTTTCTCTTTCTGGACATTGTAGTATTCAGAAGTGATTCCTTGGAAATGCAGCAGCCATCAAGGGTCAGGAGGGCATGGGCATGAAGGTGAAGCTGATGAGGAGGATTAGCAGAGCAAGAAGACAGGAAGAAGATTCTGGACCTGCATGACATCATCTCACCTCTGCTTGTCTGGTGCCCACATACCATGATCTCCTTCTTCCAACTGAAACTGTTCGGACATACAGTGATTTCTAAACATTCATTTCAGGTCACCCAGACCTACTGAATCAGAACCTGGATATAAATAAGATCCCCCAGGGGTGCCTGGGTGGCTCAGTGGGTTAAGTGCCTGACTTCCACTCAGGTCATGATCTCACAGTTCATGAGTTTACGCCCCATGTTGGGCTCTGTGCTGAGAGCTCAGAGCCTGGAGCCTGCTTCGGATTCTCTGTCTCTCTCAAAAATAAATAAATATTTAAAAAAATTTTTAAGCAATCAAGGGGCACTTGGGTGGCTCAGTGGGTTAAGTGTCCTGCTCTTGATTTCAGCTCAGGTCATTATCTCACTATTTGTGAGATTGAGCCCCAAGTTAGACTCTGCATTGGCAACCCAGAGCCTGCTTGGGATTCTCTCTCTCTTTCTCTCTCTCCCTCTGCCCCTCCCCTGCTTGTGCACCATGCGCACTCTCTCTCTCAAAATAAATAAATATTTAAAAACATAAATAAATAAAAAGTAATCAACACCCAGAAGATTCAAGAAAAGTTATCTCCCCCTCAGCTGCCTGAAAAGAATGTAGATAATGGAATTGCTCCAGGAAAGGAGCTATCACCAAACACAAGTACCTTATACTATGAACTAGGTAGGCAGACAGGGAGGGACCCAGCAAGGCCTGCTTGATCAAAGTCTGCCATGCCCCCCTGTTTCTGAGGGGCCCAGCAAACATTTTTTCTTTTTCATCTTCCTGTGAATTGCTTTTCTTTCCTTTGAAGTCCCAGACCCCTTCCCTGCCTCCTCCTTAGTTCAGAATGACATACATAACCGATTTTGCCTGTCTTTGGAATGTCTTGTCTGCCTGGATTTCCTGAATGTAGGTCATTAAATTTTATTTTCTCCTTTTAATCTGTCTCATGTCCATTTGATTCTTCGTCCAGCTAGAAGGACCTCAGCAAGCAGAGTAAATGTTTCTTCCCGAACAGACTCCGCCTCTCAATGGAAAAGTGTCAACATCTTAAGAGTGATGAGGTTTTGGGAATGATGGTGGACTTGTCCGGAACCCACGGCTAAGAAAACATTCTTGAAGACGTCTTTGGTGCAAGAAGGTGATTTTGTTAAAGCACGCGGACAGGACCCGTGGGCAGAAAGAGCTGCACTGGGGTCAGGAGGAGTGACTGGTTATATACTGTGGAGTTGGGGAGGTAACACAAAAGAGAGGTGTCCAGAGGGGCTTTGATATGCTAACGAGGACCCTGAAATTACCTGAGGGCTTGCTATTGTCAGGCTCAGGTTGTTTCTCCTCTAGGAAGGCATTAACTTTAGGACGGTAGGGGGTTCCTGGAGAAACTTTACGCTCTGTATTTGCCTCAAGTATTTGTCAACGGGCTGCAGGTTATGAGGAAACTACATTTTCCCTGCCATTTCCTTCTCGTCCTCCATCACGATGGAGGGGTGATGTTGGGGCTCCAGGAAACGGAGTCTATAGGTTTCTGCAGATTAGGCTATGGATACATTGCATTTTCTTGTCATTTACTAAGATATTTGCAAACTGATGGAAACCCATGTCCTGTGTGACTGTGATCTCAATGGGGTTACCATTTGGTTTTTTTTTTTTCCTTTCCTTTGTCCTTGCACAGCTTGGCGTGCCTGAGGAATGTCACACACATCCCACGGGGGGGGGGGGGGGGGGGGGGGGGGGGGTGGTGGCAGGTGTGTGCAGCCCATCAGCTTGCCTTCTGCTCCCTCACTAGGAGGGGACCACATTCTCTGTCCCTCTGCCATTGACCATGGATGGGACGGTTCAGAACTGCTGGAGCCATCCTGCTACCGGCTGAGCTTATGCAACTCAGAGGAGGAAGGGGCAAGAGAATCATGTGCAAACAGAGCCCGAACTATGCATCCATCCACCCCGAAGGACACTCTCTCTCTCCACTCTCTGTGACATGAACCAGTACGCAGCCTTATTGCTACATCAGGCAGTTTGAGCTGGTTTGTCTAGAATCTTCAGCCAAATGCATCTTAACTTGTATAGCCAGATGCTTTAATTGCACTGATTTTTTTTCCAACCTCATACTGCTGAAAGATTGGTATTCTCTGGCCCATCACACAGATGAGGAAGTTGAGGCCTGGAGGCTTAAAGTAACTGCCCCAGATCACATGGCCAGTGGATGACAAAGTCAGGATTTGAATCGAGGTTTGTTTGCTGCCAGCATTTTTTCTGTTTGCCAAGCCAAATTGCCTAATCAGGCCGAAATGTGGGGAGCCCCTGGGAGGTCGGGGTGTCCCTCATCCTTCTTAGCTCCATGCAGAGAAGATAAGGCCTCGGGAACACTAGCAACATTGTCTTTCAGACTTGGTTTTATTTGCTTTCTTTTATTTGATCTGTTTAATGAGAATATTTCATATAAATATTTAAAAGGATGCTGACAAATGGAGGAGGAAAATAAGAAAAGTAAAGGAAAAACTGTTTTCCTGAGAAAGCCAGCCCACATTTCCAGATTGTAAACAGTGAGCCTGAACCATAAAAACCTCATTAAAATGTCAGGGTTCTACCTTTGTACTCCGGCACTGAATGGGAAATCATGCTTGCTCCATTATTTATGGCTCATCAATAATACATTAGCTCGGCTCCAGAAAAGCTCACATTCAAGAGGGGACAGACCTCTTTGTTTGGTTTATTGAGCAGCTGATGGGGCAGAGCAAGTTCAGGTCGTCGGTGTGCTCACTTGGTGAAGGCTTTAAACCCGGGCCTCCAGGGACAGTCAGCTTCTCACTCTTTGCCACGCTCTCCTCATCCCTTACCCCAAACCAGGGCCTCCTGCTCACATGTCACTTTCCCAGGGAGCCTTCCGCAAGTGTATACCAGGGGCGATTGTGACAGGTGACAGAAATGGATGAGTGACAGAATGGATTCAAAAGTTTTAAAAAAAAAGGTTAAAAATGTATCTATCTATCTTCTATCTTCTATCAAGAAAAGTTTAGTCATAGTTGGCTCTAGGTGTCAGAGGATGGTGTTAGGATTTTGTCTTTCTTTGTCTCTGGGTTCTCCACTCTGAGCTGGCTTCATTTCCAGCCAAGATGGCTTCATGAAATGGGAGTGCCACCATCTTGCTCCTAGCTTGAGTCTAGCGCTCATGCCGAGGTTTTGGTGGGGTCACTCTTATCGGCCCAGCATCAGTCATGAAGGTGAGGGAGCATGAGGCAAGCTGGAACCCTACAAACCACCCCGGACCCCCACGTCCAGCACTCTTGGCTACCAACGAACAATGGAAAGGAAAGAAACAAATGGTTAACTGATAGAGATCACAGTCATACAGGACATGAGTCTTCAATCAGTTTACCAATGTCTTAGTAAATGACAAGAAAAAAAGCAATCTTATCAATAGTCTAATCTCCAGAAACCTGTAGGTTTCCTGGAGCCCCAGCATCACCCCTCCACAGTGATGGAGGACGAGAAGGAAATGGCAGGGAAAATGAAGTTTCCTCATAACCTGCAGCCTGTTGACAAATATTTGAGGCAAATACAGAGTATAACATTTCTCCAGGAACTCTTTACTGTCCTGTCCTAACATTAATGCCTTTCTAGAGGAGAAACAACCCTACCTTGACAACAGCAAGGCCTCAGGTATTTTGGAGTCCTCTTTAAAATACCAAAGCCCCTCTGGGAGCCTCCCTTTTGACTTTACCTCCCCAGCTTCGTAGTATATAACCAGTCACTCCTCCTGACCCCAGTGCAGCTCTTTCTGCCCACGGGTCTCTTCCCCATGCTTTAACAAAATCACCTTCTTGCACCAAAGACATCTCAAGAATTTTTTCCTGGCCCTCACTCCAGACCCTCACCACACCAAAACCCCATCAATGAGCCCATCCCTAAATCCAGTCACTGTGGTTAGTTGGTGGTGGTGCCTCTCCTTGCCCTGGTCTGGGTCATATGCTCACCTCTAGGCAGCTGTTAGTGAAAGTCCCACCAAGCCACAAGGTCTGAGAGTAGGGGAGGGGAAGGGAGATCCTTATACAAGAAGAGGGATTAGAGGCTGACCAGACACAAAGATGTCAGTTAGATCGAACCTTATAAAGTTATCAATATTCAAAGATATTTTACCTGCAGGAACGGTGACTGATATGGTTCAAACTCATGCATTACCCACAAGGCTTGGTTTGGTCCCTCAAAGCATGTTCCCATGGAATGTGTCACAGTTTACAACATCATCCGCTGTGCATTATGGAGTCGCTCACTCCAGCTGACCACCAGGTTTGTGAGCTGTGTGGTTCCTCAAGCCTCTCAGGTCTTGACACCAGCTCCATCATCCTGCTGGACCTCTCGGGAGGGGTAGTGACTGAGTCTTACAGGCTCCGTGCACAGGGAGGAGGTTGCCACATGCAATTTGCCCAGGCCTCTGTCACTCTGGAACAGAGTAGGTGCTCAATGACTACTCATCAAATGAATGTACTTAATTAGTTCTCCAACAAGTATGTATTGCTTTTGGGAAAATGCAAAGAAATGAAACAGAACAACAAAACAAAACAAAAAACCCCAATGTCATTTGTTCTTGGAGAAGTCATTTAAAATAAAATCTCTAGGGGCGCCTGGGTGGCTCAGTTGGTTAAGCATCCAACTTTAGCTCGGGGTCATGATCTCACCGTTTGTGAATTTGGGCCCAGCGTCAGGCTCTGTGCTGACAGCTCAGAGCCTGGAGCCTGGTTCAGATTCTGGGTCTCCCTCTCTCTCCCCCTCCCCCACTTACACTCTGTCTCTCTAAAATAAATAAACTTTTTTAAAAATTAAAAAAATAAAAAATAAAATAAAATCTCTAGCCAACCAGGTGAACCCTCTCCCCAAAATGAAGAAAAGAATGAATCGGTTTTATTATTAAGCATTAGACCAGGCTGTAATGCACATCACTGACAATCCCAAAACAGATGCCAAAGACAAATAAGAAATCCTACCCTTACATAGAGGCCAGGCAGATACAGGTCCTTACACACAAGTTAATTGTCTATTTCCAAAGGAACAATAAAACTCCTCATATCTTTTTGACAAGCAGGAAATTATAATTTGGAACCAAATGCCTGAGCCAACCTCCACAGTGACAGGAAGCTGGGACACCATCAGGCCTTGATGTCCACATTTCACGGAGGTGTATCCATGGCCTTCAAGAAAGGCATTTCTGGGATGCAAAACTGGCAATAATAGGCTTATTTCGCTTTTAAAAAGATTTACATATGTCTCTAAGAGATGGAGACTTCTGATTATAAGTTTTCTAAAGGAGATGCTAAGATATGGGACAGGAGAAAAGATCTCTTACACTTTAGGCTGCAGGGAACTACCTAAATTTAATTGTGGGGGGATTGTATTGTAGGGGAGGAAAAATCTTTTACACCCTGCCTTCCCAGATTCAAGGGCTGAAGATTGCTAATCAATCTGATAAAAGTCAGATTAACAAGAGCAAAAGCAGATGAGCTGGGGTTTCTCGAGGAAGGGAGATTCAGGAAGGTGGTCAGATGATTGAAGGGTATATGCCATTTTAGGCTAAACACAGGAATGCTTGGGGGCGTCTGGGCTGGGGAGGCAAGTGTGGGAAGAGGAGAGGAGAAATTGTATGGTAAATAAGGTTTATCTAGTTATGTGGATAAGAGTCTTTTAGGTGACATGAGTTATCTTGGGGCAGAGCTCTTTTCCAGGTCTGGAGACATTTTTACAAATGGAAATTTCCTTTACAAAAAAGCATATTTGTACTTTATTTTTAGGTAATGGAGGTGGGGTAAAGAGCTTTTCCCGTAGCTGCTAGTTCTCAGTTGCTTTTGGCTCAAAATAACCCTTAGACTGGGGCACCTGGGTGGCTCAGTCATTTAAGCCTGTGCAACTCTCGATTTTGGCTCTGGGTTCCTGAGTTCAAGCCCAGCGCTGGGCTGTGCTCTGACCGTGGGGAGTCTGCTTGGGATTCTCTGCCCTTCTCTCTCTTTTTCTCTCTTTCTCAAAAATAATTAAATAAACACTAAAAAAATCCTCACACATGTTTGGTACCCTTCAGTACTTACCCTTACATTCTGCCTCACTGGGGTGATAAGAATATCTGAGTGAAGTCAATGGAGAATGAGTTACCTAGAACCAAATGCAGGGTCTTCCATCCTCAAGGTATCTTCTTTATTATTATTTTTTTTACTTGTTTAATCTTATTTATTTTTGAGGGAAAGAAAGAGAGAGAGACAGAGCTGCCAGAGGGGCAGAGAGAGAGGGCGACACAGAATCCGAAGCAGGTCCAGGCTTTGAGTCAGTGCAGAGCATGACAGGAGGCTCGAACTCACAAACTGTGAGATCATGACCTGAGCCGAAGTCAGACGCTTACCTGGCTGAGCCACCTAGGCGCCCCAGGTAATTTCTGAATTACTGTTATGAGAACATGAACTTCCAGTGTTCGAGGTAATCATGACTTAGGTATGTATGCCCCATTCTACCTGCAGGGGTTCTAGGAGAAAAGGGTTAGAATCAAGATACAGAATTCATCAGAATCAAAGAGAACTCCTCTTATGGGGGCTGTAATGAAGTTTAAAGGGTGAATAGTATGGTATTTCCCTACAGTCACCATAATGGTAATTATGGTCTCACACATTCTTCCAGAATCTTCTTACTCTTCCATAAAGAGGTTGAGTCTATGTGCCTTCCCTTGAACCTGGGCATGCTTTTGTGGTTGTCTGGATGTCAAGAGTGAGCCCTCTTGGGGCACCTGGGTGGCTCAGTCAGTTAAGCGTCTGACTTTGGCTCAGGTCATGACCCTGTCATTTCTGAGTTTGAGCCCCGCATGGGGACTCTGTGCTGACGGCATAGAGCCTGGAGCCGGCTTTAGATTCTGTGTCTCCCTCTCTCTCTCAGACCCTCCCCCTGCTCTCTCTGTCTCTTTCTCTCTCTCTCTCTCAAAAGTAAATAAGCATTAAAAAAAAAAAGAAGAAGAAGAAAGAAAGAAAAGAGTGAATCCTCTTGCTCAACTACAGAATGCAACGGTTATGACCAGAAATAGACAAGACCCCTTAACTCTGCTAAATCCAGTGTTCTTATTTCTTATCACACTTTCATGAGGCTTTGACAAAGACATTTTGCAATAACTGGAACATTCCAACCACCAGACCAGAGCAACAGAATGCCTAGAAGACCACCCCACATATCCCCTTTCCCTCCTGTGATCCTGTGCTGAGCACATACTGACCCCCACCCATGACCACATGCTTTCTGCCTATATTCTACACACACCCCAATGTCTCTCTATAAAGCTCTAGTGTCCATCTTTCAGGCAAAGAGGTTGGTCATTAAGGCTTAGGTTTACCACCTCCCCCTGCTGCTGGCACCCAGAATAAATTCCTTTTCCTTTCTCTTTCCAAGTCCTAGTCTCTGGAGTTATTGGCTTGTCTTGCCACAAGTCTACCTGAGTTTGTTCAGCAAAAGTGTTGGCAAACTCAGACAGGGGCTGGGCTTTCCAGCCCCTTCAGGATCCCACCAGGACAAACGGCCCTAGCAGGATGCCAGGGCTCATTTGTTCCTTTCCTGAGTTAATGATTGTGAAAATTGGTAACAAGGACAATAAAAAGCAACAGAAGTAACACTGCACGCTTTCCAGGTCTGGCTCATCAATTACAATACAGTGTCAGCCTGGTCTTGCTCAGGATGCACACCTTTGGAGTCCTAAGCCACTACCTGAAGCTGCCTGTCGCTGAGACCACTCTGTGTGAAGAAAAAAAATCCATAGTTTCAGTACCAGCAAGCCTACCTCCGAACTGTGTGATTTTGAGCTACAGGCTCATCATATCTGCTTCTTCATCCTTTAGATGGGTATAACGGTATTTCCAAGTGGGGTTGATGTGGTTTGGAGTGCTGGGGTTTGGAGCCGATTGGCCAAGAAAGAATTCCCGAGGTATCTTTGGTCCAAAAAGGTGGTTTTATTAAAGCAAAGCATGGGGACAGAACCCGTGGGCAGAAAGAGCTGCACTTGGGTTGTGAGGGGTGACTGATCATGTAAGATTTTTTTTGTCCTATCAAAGGGAGGGTGATGTTAAGGCTCCAGGAAATTGAGTTCTATCAGTTTCTGAAGATTGCCTTTTTTTCTTGTAAATTATCAAGACAGTTGCAAACTGATGGAGACTCAATTCCGGCAAGCCTGTGATCTCTGTCAGTTAACCATTTATTTATCACTTTCCTTTGTCTTTGGGCAGCCAGGAGTGCCTGAGCAATGTCACCCATAGCCCACCTGGAGGGGCTGGTGGGGGTGGGGGCGTTAGCTTGTGTGTTACCCTCAGCTTGCCTTTGCTCCCTCATCAGGGTTATTCTCCTTTGCCTCATCCCGCCCAAACCCATTTTCTACTTTTCCCATCCAGCACATAGACTATATGAATAGTTTCTGTCTCTCGTCTGTCTGCTTGTCTTGGGCATTGGATCATGTTCAGCCAATGAAAAATATCTCCAGGAGAGTGGGGGTGGCAGGGGGAGAGGTCAGGGTACTTATCTGACCCATTTGCCGGGGCCACGGTTTTGCCAGTGGCTGCATCACTCCATGGTTAGGCTAGGACAGTTCTTGTCAGCTTCTGGGCCAGGATGAGGAACTTGATCAGATACCAAGTTTGATCAGCCACCAAGAGTTGCAGGGATTCTCACTAAACTGAGGATGGCCAGACTCTTGCTGAGACTGGGCTGGGACAGCCTATAGGCAGAGGGCATCAAGGTCAAGTGCTCCTTGAGAAAGAGGCTCTGAGGAGCTGAGCTCAAGTTTCGTCAAGGAGCGAGAGTCTCTGCCATCCTTTTGGCCCACTGTCGCTGGTCCCTGACACCTCACTGTCCTTCATTGGCTACCTTAAGCTTGTCCGCACCTCTCTCCTTTAGAGGTCCTTTTGTTGAATTCTCTTCAGTGAAACCATTTGAGCAAAGGGTTCTCCCCCTCCTGCCAGATCATGATGACTGGGCCTGCCCACCCCAGGGGGTTTTGAGGGTCAAATGAGATGATACATGCAAAAGCACAGTAAGGACATCATCTTTTTAAAAGTATTTATTTATTTGGGGGAGAGCACCAGGGGGCAGGGGCAGAGAGAAGAGGCCAAGGATAGGAAGCAGGCTCTGTGCTGACAAGCTTGACAGCAGTGAGTCCTACGTGGGGTTGGAACTCACACACCATGTCCAACGCTCAACCACTCAACCAGCTGAGCCACTGGGGTGCCCCAGGAAGTCATCTTCATGATGGAGAGGAACCTTAGTGCAGGGCATAGGGCAAAGGCTTTGTGCTCAGTCCTGGGGTTAAATCTTGCCCCCACCCCCAACCTCCTTCCCTTGTTAGCTGTATTATTGGAGGTGATGCTTACCTTCCCTAAGCCTCAAGCTGTCATCCTATCAATCAACCTAAGTAAATATCCCTCATATAGTCGTGGAGGATTGGCTACACGACACATCCCAAATTCCTTAAAGGTTCTCTCGCACACACCAGGTACTAAATACACTGTTCTTCTGCCTCCTCTTCCCTCCACTTCTGCATGGAGTTGTTTTCTCAGACAGGCATTGCAAAGCCACTAACTGGATCCGTGGCTTGTAAATGGGCTTCTCACGGAGCACTTTAAAACTCTTTTCTCAACGCTCAGAGATGCAGCCTCCCACTTAAGAGAAGAAAAATTGCCCAGAACAAATGTTGTTCTGCTTTGTTACTGAAAATCATGAGGCTCTTGTATAGAGCACAGATTCCGTTTTTGTGTACTGTTTTCTTGACCTTTTTTCCCATCAGAAAAACATGCATACAGCGGTTATGGAAAATCTTCAAGCAACATAGAAGTCTAATCCATAAGAACAGCAAGTCCTTACGGCATGCACTTTCTGATGCACATTTAGGGAGTTGAGGTTTCCAAGGCCCAGGAAGCAACCTTCTTTCCACCCGGAATCTTGAACCATTTGAGAATTAAGATGAAGACAGATGAGGCCAGAGGCGCCTGGGTGGCTCAGGTAGTTTAGCGTTGGACTTTTGATTTCAGCTCAGGTCATGATCTTGTGGGTTTGTGAGTTCAACGCTGACAGTGCAGAGCCTGCTTGGGATTCTCTTTTCCTCTCAATCTGCCCCTATCCCCAGCTTGTGCTTTCTTTCTCTCAAAATAAATAAATAAACTTTAAAAAATGGAAGACAAATGAGGCCAAATATCACTTTCATGGGTAATAAAGCTGGTCTTGGCGAATTTGGTTTATACTTAAGGGCAAGCGGATTTTCTAGCTCTGAACTGCAGAATTACGTAGATCGCCACCCTGTCTCTGGCGGTACTGGATCACACAGGTAGAGTTCACCTGCAATGACAGCCTGGCTAGGACAATCCAGTTACAGGCTCTCTGCAAGTAGGGGTTCTGTCAAAGGAAGAGGAGCGTGGGGTTGGGGAGGGCAGAAGCTCATGCCAGTCCTTATCCCAAACCTGCGAATCACGTAGAGCTCTCCCCACCTGTGTGTGCGTGTGTGTGTGTGTGCATGCATGCGTGTGCATGTGTGTTAGGGGGAGGGTGTTATTGAGGAGGTAGAGAAAGGTCAGGAGGATTATACTCATGGCTGCACTCCCAGAGGAAAGAAATATCAAGGTAGGGCTAAATGTTCCCTTTCCACATACATTATGTCCTGTTCTCTGGTCCTTTAATAGTGCTTCCACAAACATCCTTGCACGTATTTCCCTGGGTCTTTGGGTGAGTGTTTCTTTGGCAACTGTTCTTTAAAAATGAGTTCCTGTTCATGTATACTTTAGGCTGATATATACAGAGCATTGAGTGTAGACCTGAGAGCTGAAAACATTTTTTTCTCTTTTATTTCTGCTGTAACTTACCAACCTTACCTTTATCAATAGCCTCTTCAGGTAGGGAAGCCTGCTAAGGGCTAGAATATGTTATTTAAAGAGCAGGTTAGGGGCGCCTGGGTGGCTCAGTTGGTTAAGTGTCCTACTTCGGCTCAGGTCATGATCTCACAGTCTGTGGGTTTGAGCCCCGCATCGGGCTCTGTGCTGACAGCTCAGAGCCTGGAGCCTGCTCAGATTCTGCGTCTCCCTCTTTCTCTGCCCCTCCCCTGCTCACTCTCTGCTCTGTCTCTCAAAATAAAATAAAGACATTAAAAAAAATTTAAAGAGCAGGTTAGCAGGGTGTCTGGGTGGCTCAGTTGGTTGCATCTGGCTTCGGCTCAGGTCATGATCTCATGGTTCATGGGTTTGAGCCCCACGTCGGGCTCTGTGCTGACAGCTCAGAGCCTGGCACCTTCTTCAGATTCTGTGTCTCCCTCTCTCTCTGCTCTCCCCTGGCTCCTGCTCCCTCTCTATCTCTCTCTCTCTCAAAAAATAAGTAAACATTTAGCAATCTGACGAGAGGTCAGTCACAGAAAATGAGGGTTAACTATGGAAGTGTAGACCCAAGCTGTCCCATGTGTGCTTCGGAGTCACAGGAGCCCAGCATTGAGTCTCCTGGGTCGTCAATGCCCTTCCTTCTCTGTCAAATAGGCATAATATGCTAAGGGGGTTGGGGAGAATTCAAGGAATTCAAGCCAAGAGGAAAGGAGGGGGCACCAGAGTAGAGAAAGAAAAATTTGAATCTAGAAAAGTCATTTGAGGATTCCTGGTACCAAGAGGCTAAAAGCCAGCCTCCAGGTGGTCTGGGCACTCAGACTCCAGTTGAGCAGGCTACTGGGAATACTGGCCGTGCTTACATAGCTTCTGGGAGACACCAGAAAGCCTCCAGGCTGTCCATCTTCAGCACCGTCCCCCCCAAATGTCTGGGTGTACCACAGGGTCCCCCTGGGTCTCACCTGATCACCCAAACTTCCCAGTGGCATGACGCCCATGGGCATGAAATTTCCTGGGATGGGCGTGTACATTTTTAATAAGGAAGAAACCCTAAGTGAAAATCAGAAATAAAGTGCCAAATAGCTGTCCCACCCAGAGGCAAAAGGCATTTACAGCGCAACCACTGTGCTGTGTCCGCAGGGTCCTGGCATGAGCTCTTTGCCTCCCCCACCGCCCCCCCCGCACCCACCACAAAGGTGGGTCTCCTTTGCTTCGAGACTCAACCAGGTGGCAGCCTCAGAACTTCGAGACCTTGGAGAATGCTCTTTCCGGACTCAGGGACGGGGGTGGGGCGCAGCGTTGAAGGCCAAGCCGGCGTGTCCTCTCCCTGCCTCACCCGTCCCCCCCACCCCCACGGGCTGAGCCTGCGGGAGCCGGCTGCAGGCCCCGCGCGCCCTCCCTCCGCCCCCATCCCTGCAGCCGGCGTGCCGGCTCCCTGCCAGTCGGGGCTGGGTGGAGGAGCGCGCGCCGGCGGAGCGGCGTCCTTATCAATGGGCTGGGCGGCTTAGAGCGCTCCCACCTCTTCCGAGGAGCTGCAGTCCCGGGGTTCGCCGCGGCGTGGGTGGCCCTGCCATGGCTCCTCCGGCCGCGGCTGCCGGCCCGGGCGTGGGACCCTGCGGAGGGCGCTAAGCATCCCCCCACCCGTGCCGGGGGTGCGCTCTGGCGGGTGGCCGTCGAGGCTCCCGCCGGGGAGAGCGAGGGCACCATGCGTCCCCGCCCGCTGCTGTGGCCGTCGCTGCTGCTGCTCGCCTGCGCCGCGGACACCGTGAGTACAGTGCGTCTCCGCGGATCCCCAGAGAGGAGCGGGTGGAGGGGACCCCCGATCTTCCTCGAAGGAGCAGGAACTCTAACACCACGCCCCTAGCGAGGATCAGCTTCATCAGCTCCTCTCCAGATAGCTCCTCTCCCAGAAGAAAAACACCAAGTGAGTAAGGTGAAGGCACCTCTAAGAGAACCCCCCCCGCGGCCCCCCAGTCCCCCCTTTCTCCAGGCTGCGCTTGGACGGAAACGCTGGCGGCGCCCCCTGGCAGCGCCTAAGTGTGCCGGGCTCTCTGCCTCGACAGTTCCCCGAAGCTTTGCAATTGTCTTCCTTGGCTGATAGGGTCACCCTCTCTTTAAGGACTAGGAAACTGAGGCTCTCGGAGACCAAAAATCTTGCCCCAGGAAAAGGCGATTGGAACCCACATCCGTCTGCCCCAAAGCCTTGACATTTTCTCTCTCTCTCTCTCTCTCTCTCTCTCTCTCTCTCTCTCTCTCTCACACACACACACACACACACACACACACACACACACACACACCGGACTGCAGAAGGGAAAAAACCTCGGAAAGTTCTGGCTGGAGCTTCTGGCTCCGCGGTGGGAGCGTTCGCAGCTCCCTCCCTCTCTTGTGGGATTTGGCTCCCTGAAGTCTGCTCCTCCTGGGAGTACCCGGCTCCGAAAACCCAGTCCGGGGAGGAGCTGGAAGAGAAAAGAGAAAGGCAGAGTGGGTGGCTTGTTTTCCCTTCCTACAGAAACTCCTGGGAAGCCAGCGTCTCTCTCGCTGGGATTTGTGAGGGAGACAGTGGCTGTGCTCAGGCTGGGTAGAAGGAGTAGGGAGGGGGTGCCGATTCCAGAACCATCTCTTCCTCCCAGCATTGCAACTGGCCTCAAGGCCTCTGACCCAAGAAACCTCCTAGGAAAAGTGCTTGACGACCCAATTCTGAGTCTCCATTCTCTGTCCTGGGCAAGTCCTTCCTGATAGCCAGTGACCTTGCCTTCCGATAGCCCTCTCCTGTTGGACTCCACGAAAAACCCTCGCTCAGAGCTAATGGGAGTGTTGACACTCGGAAGGCACCCATCTTTCTGGCAGTTCTGTGACATTCCAGCAGCAGTAAGTTTGGAAGGGTGGAATGTGACACTCTTATTCCCAGCTCCTGTGGAACCCTGGGGCCACACTCATCAGTGGCAGTGCTCGTATTGGAATACGCTAGAACAACAGTACCTGCTCCTTAATCTGAATTCCCGATTTGGGGGAATGCCACCAGGGACACTGAAGACCACACAAAGCCTCTAGGTATGTTGTTATAAAGTGCCCAGGGATGGGAGAGGCATCAGCTTCCTCCTTATGACCTTTCCCAATGCCCTCTAAAGTGTTTGCAGTAACCCTGAGGTGGCCGGAGAAATCAACAGGTGTCTGGGCTTAACCTTTTAATCTGGGAGGGACCCCCAGGGTATATCAGGAATAAGCAGTGGGGAAAATGAAAGACTTCATTGTGCCTCGGAAGGGCGGCTTCATTATGCTCTGGTCCAATTCCCTTATTTTACAGATGACCAAACTGAGACCCACAGAGCAAAGAGACCTGCCCCACATCAGCAAGTTAGTGGTGGGGCTGGGACTAGAACCCAGATCTCTTAATTCTCATTCACCCAGGGAATTCTCCTTTACATCCTTTGTCTCTACATGCCATTTTCATACACTCATGTACCACCTCGTATTATTACAAGATAGTTTCCTGTGTGTAAATCTTGGTCCTCCGGGTATTTTATGGGTTTATCCAGACCTGAGGTCTCATACTTTTTGGCAAGAACTCCTTTAATAAATAAGAATGGAGTTGACCTACTTTGGTTGGAGTATTTCCCAGGCTTTGAAACCCTGCTTAACTTCTGTTTCTTTGATTGAGTGGTCAGACATTTAAGTTAGACATGTAAGGGCATTCAAACAATTTTTTATTCATTTGCCCCTCCCCCTTGAGGGGGACCATAGCATCTCCCTATTGGGGCATTATTAAGCCAAATTGTTGCTGCCACTACCCACCCCAATCCCTTGCCTTGCCGTACGGGAAGGTGTCAGGGGGACCCCTTGCAAATGGAAACCAAAAAGCGATGATGGTTGAGGGGAACAGTTTTCTGAGACCTCCATAGGAAACAGGGCCATGCCCCACTTTGCCATCCCAGGCCCTGGGTATCTCACAAGGGCTTTTACCTGGAATGATATTGTCATTATTTACTAGCACATCTGTCCTCCTCCTCTTCCCCCCCAAAACACACACCTTGAGATTTCATCCTATCCGTCCCCTATCCCTAGAGTCATCATAGTGTAAGGAGTCCAATGAGTGTCTGCCATTTGAGTGAATAAGTGAATGAACGAAGGAGTGAATGAATGAAACGGTGATGCCCAAAAGGGGTGTCGTAAGCTGTGGCTCTCTCATAGTGCATCAGGTAATAAACACTGACATCCTGAAAGCAATCTTTGCTTACAAAATTGTGCATCAAGGCATCAAGCAAATAAAAACTAGTCATTCAAGGTACAGCTCTTAAATCCGTGGCATCTGGCAAACTGCCACCTTGATAACCTTAGTGAGTTAAAGTCAAGCAAGGTTTCTTAACGTTGACACTGATAATCCCAGATATTAAAGCTGAGCTTTCAGTGAGGGGTGGCAGGAAGGGAGCTATGCCCTCTCCCGGCATGGAGGAAGTGAGAGGGTGGGAATAACGGGAGCAGGGTGGAGACGGGGGAACCCCATAATTCTTTGTTGTGGGGGACCGGGTGGTGCATTGGATGCTGTCTACACCATCCCTGGCCTTTACCCTCTAGAAGCCAGCAGCATCTCCAAGTTGTGCCAGCAGAAAAATCTTTCCAGACATCTTCCAGTGTCCCCTGGGAGGTAGAGAGGCCAGAACTGCCCATGGTCGAGAACCACTGCCTCAAAGGTTGTCATGTTTCAGGGAAATGCAATAGCAGAACTACAGGAGGTGCTCCACACGTGTCGGATTCAGGGCAGCGGGTTTGGTGACAGGGAACATAAGCTGAGGACCCAACAAGCGTACTTGATGAAAACCTGCTTCCAGACAATGAGACTTGTCAAGACTGGACTTCACCTTCTCCAGCCTCCCTCCCACTTTGCCTCTGGTCTCCATCCCATCTCAATTGACGGCTCAGAAACAGAAAAGGCGGTGGTGCAGGGGTCCGACACACGGTGCTCCTGCATATGCAGCCTGACGAGCTCTGTGGCAAGTGGGGAAGCAGACTTTTAGGAAGGCCTGTAAGGGTCACCTGCGGGCTGGCTATTGATATCTCCTCCAAGGAGGGTCCCTGGGATTTTTTTATATACCTGGGGAAATATCTGTGGATTTCTTTTGAAAATTTTACTTTCTCTAAACTAATATGAGTGATGATAGTGATAACGGCCGGCTTTATTAAGCACATATTTCCCACCAGGTACTCTGCCAAGTCCTTGCCAGCATTCCCCCATCAACGATCCTAACCTTTGGGGGGCCTGGGTGTCTTGGTCGGTTGAGCATTGGGCTCTTGTTTTCTGCTCAGGGCATGATCTCACGATTCCTGAGATCACACCTGGCTCTGCGCTGACCCCATGGAGCCTGCTTGGGATCCTCTCTCTCTCTCCCTGCCCTCCCCCTGCTCATGCTCTTGCATTTAAAAAATGATAATCATAACTTCACTGTGCAGAGGAAGAAACAGAGGCTCAGAAAGAGGTGCAGCCATTCGTCAGGGTCGTCCAGCTGGAGATGGTGTGAGGACCCAGCCCAGGGATTCCTAACCAGCACATGCATCTTTTCCAGAATGAGGCCTGCGCTGGTTTCTGGTGCCCAAGGGGCTGTCATAAAACTCTGCCCAAGCCTCAAAATGACATTAATTTCAGTTTAATCTAATCATGTTATAAAACACAAAACAAATATTGAATTACACATAGCATTTTATTGAGGGGCCAGAGATGAGCTTGCAGTTGCAAAATCGATCAAACAGGAGGGCCACTTCTCAAACTGTTTAAGGGGCTCCTTTGAGAGATTGTGTATCAGTTAGGGAGGGGTAGAGAATCCCAAGCAGGCCCCCCCTACTGCCAGCATAAGCCCAAGGCTGAGCTTGAACCTAGAGATCATGACCTGAGCGGAAACTGAGCCATCCAGGCACCCCTAGGAGGCTCCTTCTCTTGACTTTGACATCACCTTCCTACGCTCCCACTGGGCCCACCTCTCTGCACCCTATGCCCACAGCCTCTGCCCTAAGACTTCCTCCATGCCATGGGAGGGCTCAGCTGTCTTCTGGGTACCCCTCGCTGAAAACCCAAACTTCATAACCAGTGTGAGAGCCCCCCACCACAGTGCTCCCTCCCACCCCCTATGTCCCTGATTTGCTCTTTGCTTCCCTGCCCTTAGCAAGCTGAGGTTTCCCACCGCTGACCTTCACTGAGGAGCTGGGACAGACTGCAGCCCCAGGTAAAACCCACGACACTCAGATCCTATCTGCTTGTTTACATTATAAACAGAGGGCTGCTCTGCGTGCATGTGGATTCCAGAAAATAATAATAATATCCTGGGGCCCACCCAGCCTCAACATTCTGTGTCTGACCCATTCCAGGGGGTGTTCGGGGAAGGGACACCTCTGCTTGGCCGTGTCCCGCTGTCCCAGCCCACCGTGCGGCCAGGGCTCCCAAGCTTTCCAGTCTTCTCCAGAATCCCCCCATGTCCAACCTCAGTCCCTCCCCTGCGGGCTCTCCCTGATGTCCACGGGTCATCTCGTGTTCTAGACGTTACCAACCTCTTTCATTTCAAGAGACAGGCTTGCCTCCTATTTCCTGAGAGAGAACAAACTTCCTCTGACCAACATTTTGCCCTTATCCAACATCTTGCCTAAACTGTCCTCCCCACCCTCACCCTGTCCCCTTCCTTCCCATCTGTCTCAGTCAGCTTGGGCTGCCATAACAAATTACCACAGATTGGATGGCACAACCAATGGAAATTTTTTTTCTCATGCTTCCAAATCAAGGACTGGTAGGGCTGGGTTTGGGTGAGAGACCTCTTCTGCTGCCTGTGTGGCCAGTTCCTGCCCCTGGGCTCCCAATCGTCCCCACCCCAATCCACAGGGACCTCTGCCCTGAGATAACACAGTGCCTAGTCTACCATCTTCCCCTTACCTGGCTTTCCCCATCAGTTGGTCAACTTGCCCAGGTCTGTCCAGTCCAAATGGTAAAGATCCTTCCCTCTGCACTCTTGGCCTTCTAGGCACAGTTCCACCTCTGTCCCTGACGGCCAGCTTCTTGGAAGAAGCATCCCTGATGATTGCCCCCGCCCCCACTGATTTCTCAGCCCACTGCAGGCTGCTCCCACCCCACCACCCACTGACCTTGGTCTCTTGCATGGCCTTCATTTTACTGTCTTCACTATGTGCTTTTTGGCCCTGGC
This sequence comes from Suricata suricatta, assembly GCF_006229205.1. Lineage (NCBI taxonomy): Eukaryota > Metazoa > Chordata > Mammalia > Carnivora > Herpestidae > Suricata > Suricata suricatta. Next base: position 98,405,817 of record NC_043702.1, on the reverse strand, counting down.
CCTACCTAGGTGACCACATGATTTAGAAGGGGGGAGAAGGTTGTAAATAATGATGTTAAGACAGCAGGCATACACCCAGCTGTGCTGGGCAAAATGGGCACGGGACCTGGGCCTCACAGAGGCATCTGGTGCGGGAACCTTCCTCCTCTCCGCTCGCCCCTCCCTAGGCTTCTGCTCTTCACGGGCTCCTGGTCTCCATCCTTGCACTGTGTCTTTTCAGTCCTCCAAGGATTTCTTGCCCAGGATCACCCTTGCTCACCTTGCTCTGACTCTTACTGTGTGATTTCCTCAGAAGCCCCACCGTGGCAGAGACCCAAACTTCCTAGCTGCTCTTACTCCAGCCTCCAAGCCTTCTTCTCTTCTCTTGTCCATGTTATTCCTGTTCTTGAAGCCATGAGGCACCCAAACTAGCCTCATGGGGGCCACACTGTCCCTTGCCCTCACCTCAACACTCAACCCACTGCCCGCTCACTTTCACACCCGGGCCCTGTTCTTTATAGTATGTTCTGGGCATAACTACCTGCAGTTATTCCCTAAATGGTGAAACCTCCTCCTGGAGGGCCCCTTGCTGTCACTTTTGGGCCCTTATGATCTGACCACTGCCTTCACTATGTACCTCAGCTGTTGGCCTCTCTGGACCCTCTTGGACCATGAGCTTCAAGAGCAGGAACTGTGTCCCATTCACTTTTGTGTCTCCCATGATGAATCAATTGCTGGCCATATAGTAGGTGCCCAATAAATGTTTAATGAACATTTGCATTTTGAACTGGGTATATGATAATGAGTTTCCTCTTCTTAGTTCTCCTCATGTAAACGTGACTAGTATCATCTCTCCTCTTATTTCCCCCTTGAAAAAATTTCTTTCCAGTCTCAAGTTGGCAGGCAAGTAATTGTATCATAAAGTATATAGGCAGAGTGATGTTGAGTCTCTTCACTTTCTTCAGAACTCAACAGATTTTTATTTTACCTCTTCCCACATTTTACCTCTTCAGATTCAAGAGTCTGGAGTTTAACAGAACTCTCCCTTGATATCTTTCTTCTCTTATTTTGCCTAATTATTCTTTCTCTCTCTCTGCAGACTGGATTTTTCTGTTGCTTTCTGAAGGATAGAATATGGTTGCCGCATAACTTTCAAGATTACATGCTTAGGAATGGGAGGGATTGACCTTACCCCCGCGCCCATACCAAATATCCAAGAGAGGAGAGCACACTGTCCCGAACTGGGTTAGGTTTTCTCTAAGGTTCTAATTATTGAGATGGGACCTCAAAGCATATCTCAGGATGAAGAGATCTTCCCAGGAAGGAGTTGCTGGCTAATAGGTTGAGCAGACACCTCAAAATATGGCTACTGTCTGAGAAAATCCCCCTAAGAAAGGACAGTGGAAGCTGTTCACACCGTCATCAAGCCACAGGTATGAACTTGTATACCATAGTGGGCCAGCCATGACTAGGTGCTAAGTGACACTCAAAGAGGGACACTGGTGTAGAGACATTATAAGATACACAGTCTTAGAAAGTTTACAATGCAAGTGACTTTCTTAAAAAAAAAAAAAAAAGTACTGTAGGTTACACCCAGCAAAGCCAAAACTGGATCTAAACTATGAGATACTGGGGAGCTTGGCTGGCTCAGTTGATAGAGCATGCGAGCTTTGATCTCAAGGTCATGAGTTCAAGCCCCACATTGGAAGACTAGTTTTAAAAAAATAAAATGGCTTGGTCGGTTAAATGTCAGACTTCAGTTCAGCTCATGATTTTGAGCTTCATGAACTCAAGCCCCACGTCAAGCTCTGTGATGACAGCTCAGAGCCTGGAGCCTGCTTCAGATTCTGCCTCTCTCTTTCTCTGCCCCTCTCCTGCTCGTGCTCTGTCTTTCTCTGTCTCCCCCCAAAAAATAAACATTAAAAAAATGTTAATTAAAAATGGAATAGAATAGAATAGAATAGAATAAAATATGGAATATAGAAAAATGGGGTTTACACAGGATGGCCATGGGCAGATCAGTTCCACAGTTCTGAAAAAGAGAGGATTTGGTCCGGAAAATCAAAGGACTCCTGGAAGTCAGTTCTAGAGAGGCTCATAGGCAATATTCCGCAGAGCTGCTCTATTCAGAACCTTTGCGTGCATCTGTGCTATGTAACTGATAAGGTGAAGGCCTATGGATTTCGTGATCAACAAGAAAAAAGGAAGTTAACTTAAAATTCTAGGAAAAGACAAAAGTTATATGAAACATTTTGCAATCTAAGTATTTAAAAGCCAAAGTTTTGACATGATTACAGCAATTTTTTAAAAAATTCCAGATGTAAAGAGGCCTGAACAAAAAGTCTGAAACTGAAGAGGAAAGTAATGTAATGTGTGTTTTTGTTTGGTTAATTAAAATAATAAAGAGGTGTCTGGATTGGCTCAGTGGATTGAGCCTCCCCTTCTAAACCTCCCCTCCCAATCTTGTCAAGGTTTAGGTCTTGGTCTCACCGTTCCTGGGATTGAGCCCCCACCCATACCTTCCCCCTCAGCCTGGAGCCTGCTTGGGATTCCCTCTCTCTTTCTAAAAATAAACAAATAAGTTTTTAAAAAATAATAAAAATAAAGTACAATTTGGCAATTTCCCCCCAAAAATGTCTTACTGAATTTATGAGGAATACGTATTTTTAAAGGTGCATAGTTCTGAGGTGCTATTTGGTTTTTAAAAAATGTTTATTTTTGAGAGACAGCATGAGCAGGGGAGGGGTAGAAAGAGATGGGGACAGAGGATCTGAAATGGGCTCTGCACTGACAGAAGCAAGCCCAATGCAGGGCTCAAACCCGCAAACCATGAGACCATGACCTGAGCCCAAGGGGGAGGCTTAATGGACTAAGCCTATGGGCGCCCCCCTTGGTGCTGGTTTTACTATCCAACACTCTCCCATTCTTGGCACCCATTATTTTGGTATTTTCTGCTCAAAATATTTCACTTATGACACTGCATATGTGGGGTTTTCCTCCCATTGACAGTCAGTTCTCCAAGTCTCCAGACACCAGCTGGTGCTCTAAAATTCAATTCAGTCCTGACTCTAACCACAAGGAATTAGCACAGACCCTGAGGACAGTCCACAAGATGGCTTCTACTTCCGACGCCAGTCCCAAGCCAGGGCCAAGTACATTTCTTTTTTTTTATATATAGTTTATTGTCAAATTGGTTTCCATATAACACCCATTGCTTCTCCCCACAAGTGCCCCCCACCATGACCATCACCCCCTCCCTCCCTCCCCCTCCCCTTCCAGTCCATGATTCGTTTTCAGTATTCAGTAGTGTCCCCTGATCTGTGTCCCTCACTCTCCCCGGCTCTGATTGTCCAGCTGTATGTGGGGGGTTCCCACGACCTCCTCCTTGGAATTGAGAATTTGCTAGAATGGCTCCCAGAACTCAGAAAAGCACTTTACTTACCATTCCTGTTTTATTATGAAGGATCCATACAACTCAGGGACAGCCAGGTGGAAGCCAAGTGGAAGAGATGGAGAAGGCATGGAAGGGGGCCCATGGAGCTCCCAGCATCTCTGTGTATTCATCAGCCTGGAAACTGCAAACCCTGTAATTTAGGGTATTTACAGAAGTTTGTTTTTTTAATGTTTATTTATTCATTTTTGAGAGAGAGAGAGAGAGAGAGAGAGAGAGAGAGAGAGAGAGAGAGAGTGAGTAAGCAGGGGAGCGGCAAAGAGACAGAAAGAGAGACAGAAAATCCAAAGCAGGATTTTCTCACTGTCAGCAGAGAGCCCCACGTGGGGCTCGAACTCACAAACTGTGAGATCAAGACTTGAACTGAAGTCAGATATTTAACTGACTGCACTTCCCAGGAGCCCCTACACAGGATTCTTTACACAGGCATGCTTGCTGAAATCACTGGCCATGGGTGATCCGCTCAATCTCTACTCTCCCTTTCATCTCCTGTGGTCAGGACAGCTGGTGGTGTCAGTCTCTAACCACAGTAAGTAGTTATTTACCCAGCAGTTACCTAGGGATATCCTCTTATTGGCATATTTCAAAGTCACTCATCACTTTGGAGATCTGAAGGGTCTTAGAAGTTCTTGTTTTACGTACCGAGGAGTCAGACCAAGTATTATAACAAAAGATGCTTCTCTCATCCCTATTGCTCAGGAAATGACAGGGGCACTATGTCGGGAACCAAGGATGAAGACCACATGTATATTTCTATAATATCCCAGTGTTACATCAGGACTTCCAGTTTAAAATGGCAGATTAACCACAAGTGCGTATCGGCTCTTGCCTTGGGAGCGTCCTTAAAATGATAGTAAAGGAATCACAAAGGTATAAACCCACAAAGTCTAAGGGAACAAGACAAAACAACAATGAAGCAGAGATTTTGAGAAATCTTTGGGAATGAAAAAGGGGTAGCAGTGTGGGAAAAATAACAATCTACGTCCCCGCACCGGGTGGAGGTGGCTGAACGACAGACTGTTAGATCAGTCTGCATCACCCCCGAAAGTCTCCAGGCACGGAGGAGAAACACAGATCCTGACTGTGGGGACCCCCTCAGCCTGATTATTTCTCTTCTAACAAAGACAAAAAACTATTCAGGCCCACAGTAGTTCCAAGGACCTCTTCAGTGCTTCAAGTTTAACTATGGTGTTGAGCACAGCACAGGGAATATAGCCAATGGCACTGTGATAGTGTGGTCTGGGGACAGAGAGTAGCTCCACTTCTGGCGAGCAGAGCAATAAGGTACAGGCTTGTTGGAATCATTATATTGCGGACCTGAAACTAATGTAATAGTTTATGTCAACCATCCTTCAATTACATATAAATACACACACAGATATATATACATACATACCTATATACATATGTATGTATATATGACATTGAAGAAGGCCTCCCATGTGAAAGCAAACAAACAGGAGAAAGGAACTTAGAGAAAATATCATCCAAGCAGAGAGGAGGAAAAGATCACGTGACTACGATTATGCTCCTGAAATACAGTTCTTAAAAAGGATGCCAAATTCAAGAAGAAGGGGTGTGGGGAAGAGGGTGCTGGAGAAAAGGAATCACCAGAGAGTAAGAAAGGCTGCCTGGGAATTAGTTGTATGATGGTGAAAAAATATTTATTAGGAAACTCAACAGGTGATGTCAAGGAAATACTTCAGAAAGTCAGTTGAGCGACTGATGTTTGATTTCTGCTCAGGTCATGATCCCAGGGTTGTGGGATCGAGCCTTAAGTCAGGCTCCATGCTGAGTGTGGAGCCTGCTTAAGATCCTCTCTCTCTCTCTCTCTCTCTCTCTCTCTCTCTCTCTCTCTCTCTCTCAGATTAAAAATAAAAAGCATGTGATACAATGGTAGAAGAGTAGAGAAAGGTGAACAGATTAGAGAGTCCATCCAGATTGTCCATTATTCAAATAATGTGAATTCTAGGAAGACAGAATAGAGAAGGTGAAGGGAGGAAATGATAGAATAAATCACACAACATTTAAAAAATTCCAACATGAAGAACACAAATCTTCAGATAGAAATGGCCCCTGAATCACTAACCAATGAATAAAAATAGAACCATTTCCTCAAGGAACTTAAAAGCAACTAAAAACAAAAAAAATCTGAAATATTTCTACAGAGAAAACAAAAGTCACCTACAAAAGGTTTGGAAGTACAGTCGGATTTCTTATTAACACAGGAAGAGAGGGAGAAATGCCTTCAAGATCTAGAAGATTTTTTTTCAACCTAGAATTCTCTGCCCAAATTATTAATTTGATAATTAATCAAATTAATAAAGGCTTCTCCATCGCTGCAAAGATTTCAAAGTTTGTCTCCTACATACACTTCTGCAAAACAAGGAAGCAAAGCAAGGAAAAAGATGTGGAATCTATGAAATCAAAGTCTAGCCAGCAAAGTCGGGGGGGAGGGGACCCCAAGCCACAGCCAGGCATCAGGCCCAGATTGGAGCAAGAGGAACGAGGAATGGCAGAGAGGTCCCTGGAGGTAAAACAAATACAACCGTTGATAGATGTCCCGCGGAGCTGTTGGAAAAATTAGCCTTATGTACATAGAACACTAATCAGATGAAAAAACAAAGTAATAATTGACCTCAGGAAAGACAAAATGTCCAAGAAGAGACATAATCATTTTACATGGCTAGACTCAGCAGTGGACAATACTTCAGAGTCAAAAGAAAACATTATAAATACACCATTCGTTTCACTAAAAATTAAATCAGGAGAATTATATGTAATATGGGGGGGGAAGAAGTATATGTAAGGAGATTTGAAAACATCTTCATTATCTTTAATAATCTTTATCTTCATTAACAGAGAGCTTTGGAGAATGTCTCAGATTAACAAACCAAGAAATAGCAGTATAAGAATATAATTTTAAAATATAGAGGGGCGCCTGGCTGGCTCAGTCAGTGGAACATGAGACTCTTGATCTCAGGGTTATGGGTTCGAGCTCCACGTTGGGTGTAGGGATGACTTAAAGATAAAATCTTGAAACAAAAATGGAAATAAAAAGGAAAATAAACAGCTCATAAGAGTTAAAAAGGATTGCCTCTGGAAAAAGGGGAACTGCTATTTTTCATGACAATTTTTTTGGCATTAGTACAAGTAAAAGAAAAAATGTAGAAACACAAACTCAAAAATTTTAAATTGCTTAAAGATACTTTCTAAGGACAAATAGCTCTTGTTTTGAGGAAAATTTTAGTAATTCTCTAATCTTCATTTGTCCATTTCTCCTGTGAGTTTTAAGTAAAAATACATTTAATAAGCATATAGAAATAGATGAGTAAATATACATGCACACGGCTACTAATTTTCAGCCTTCCCTCCCCTTTTCTAGGTGAATTTAGATGGTAAGGCATTTGTTTCCCTTTTATTTTCCTTCTGATGTCTCTACCCGCTGGGTGGTCCATTGAACACACTCTTCCCAGCCACTCCCAGAAACCCGAAGGACCCCTTGTCTTCTCTACTGGTCTCCCTCTGGGGCCGTGGGCTCAGTCCTTTCAACAGAATGCTTTCACTGTCTGAAGCTGGCATACCACCCCAACATGAAATTATTTTGGTTTATTAAGTTTTAATAGAAGAATCAAGGGTGAAAGAAATGTGGAATGAGCCCCTTCACATCCATCAGGATGACTATTACTAAAACAAAACACAAAAATAGGAGTGGCTGGCTGACTTAGTCGGTAGAGCATGCAACTCTTGATCTCGGGGTCCTGCGTTCAAGCCTCACATTGGGTGTAGAGCCTACTTCAAAAAAATACAACAAATAAAAAATAACAAGGTTGATGAGGATGTGGAGAAAATGGAATCCCTGTGCTTTGCTTAGCAGAAATGTAAAATGGTGCGGCTGCTACAGAAGTCATTTGGGGGTTCCTAAGAAAGTAAACATAGAAGATTCAGCAATTCTGTCTCTGGGGATACACTCAAAAGAATCAAAAGCAGTGACTCAAAGAGATATTCGCACATCGGTGTTCATAGCAGCATTATTTATAATAGCTAAGTGGCGGTAGCAACACACGCATCCGTCACAGATGAGTGGAAAAACAAAATGTGGTGTGTACACACAATGGAATAGAATTCAGCCTGAAAAGGGACTGAAATTCTGATAGATGCTACAATATGCACGAGCTTTGAAAACATTAAGTGAAATAAGCTAGATACAAAAGAACAAATACATGTTTCTACTTACATGAAATCCCTACAACAGGCAAATTTGTAGAGTCAGAAAGTAGACTAGAAGTCACCAGAAGCTGGGGAGGGAGGGAAATGGGTAGTTATTTTTCGATGGGTATGGAGTTTCTGTTGTGATGCTGAAAAAGTTCTGGAAATGGATAATGATGATGGTTGTACAACATTGTAAAGTTCACTGTAAATGTATTTAATGACACTGACTTGTACACTTAAACATGGTTAGAGTACTAAGTTTCATGTTCTTTATATTTCACTACAATTTTTTTTTTAAAAAAGAAGGGAAGGGTGCCCAGGTGTCTCAGTCAGTTAAGCGTCTCTTTCTTTTTCTTTTAATATTTTTAATGTTTATTAATTTTTGAGAGAGAGAGAGAGAGCAAACAGAGAAGAGAGAAGGGGACAGAGGATCAGAAGCGGGCTCTGTGCTGATAGCAGAGATCCCAACATGGGGCTGGAACTCATGAACCACGAGACCATGACCTGAGTCAAAGTCGAACTCGTTACCAACTGGGGAACCAACTTCCCCTGTTATGCATCCTGGTCTTGATCTCAGGATCGTGAGTTCAAGCCCCATGTTGGGTTCTGCAGTGGGCATGAAGCCTACCAAAAAAGAAAAAGAAAGAAAGAGAGAGAGAAGAAAGAAAAAAAAAAAAGTAAAGAGAGAAATGTAGGATGAGAGGAAAAGGGTGAACTGTCCTCTGATTATTATTTTTTCTGTAGTCCAGGGTAAAACCACCAAAGAAGTTGAACTTTTCTTGGAGAGATGTTCCCATATAGGTGTCTCTCATTTCCAGTCTTCCTCCATTGCTCTCAAGAGTCCTTTCTGGGAGGGCGCCTGGGTGGCTCAGTCGGTTAAGCGTCTGACTTTGGCTCAGGTCATGATCTCATGGTTAGTGGGTTCGAGCCCCGCGTCGTGCTCTGTGCTGATTGCTGGCTCAGATCCTGGAGCCTGTTTCAGATTCTGTGTTTCCCTCTCTCTCTCTCTCACCGTCCCCTGCTCATGCTGTCTCTCTCTCTCTCTCTCTCTCAAATATAAATAAAAAACAGTAAAAAAAAAAAGAGTCCTTTTTGGGGAAGTACCCCTTTCTTTAACTCCACAGTGCAAATTGCCACCTATTTGGTAGAAATTTCACTCCCTAAATCACACACACTGGTGCTGCCCTAGAATCTCTTTCCTACCCTGTGTCAGTCAGCTATGCTGCATAACAATTACAAAAAACATCTCAGTGATATACAGCAATAAGGGTGTATTTCTCTCCTAGTGTTTTCAAGTGAACTGGGGTTTGATTGATCCAGGCTGGGCTCAGCTGGCTTGGCTCCAGCGCTGGGTGAGGTACGGGTCTGCTGCATGTGTTATTCCTTCTTCCAGTACCCGCAGGATATCTCAGTGGCAGAAACGCAAGAGAGCCAGCACAGCTGTGCAAACATACTTTGAGCCTCTCTTCCTATCAGATCTATCTAATATCCCCGGGACCAGTCACATGGCTAAGCCCAAGCAAAGAAGTATACTCCACCCACCCTAAGGTCATATGTATAAATTCCTATACAGAATTGGGACTGATAATGCAAACTATGACATGCCTCTTTCTCCTGTCCTAGTAAACCTCCTAAGTCCGTTACGAGTTCCTTTGTCAATGTTAACACGGAAAGGATGCTATGGAATGTGGAAATTCACAAGGGCAGTCAGGATGGGCTTTGTCCTCTGAGTCTAACAGCACAGTCAAGCCTGAACGGTGCCCTTATCCCCATGATTGAATATAGCTCATCGCCGTATCCACACATGAAAGAGGAAGTGTGTCCGTGTCCTTTTTAGGGCATGAGATTGCATTTGCATGTGTGTCTTGTGCTCTACTCTATTGCTAGACCCTAGTCACATGGGCACACTTTCTTTGTAGGGAAACTGGAAACTCTAGTCTCCAGATGGGCAACCACATGCCCAGTTAAATTCTGATTGCAGTAGAGGAAGAAAAGAATAGTTATTAAAGAGACAAAGATCAGTCTCTGCCAGAGAGGTTACAACTGGAGGTAGGAATGGGAACAGAGCCATAGAATGCAGTACCTTAGAATGTACAGTATGTGCAGCCATAGAATGTACTACCTTCCTCTATATATTTACGTATTTTTTAAAAATTTACTTATCTTGAGAGAGAGAGAGAGAGAGAGAGAGAGAGAGAGAGAGAGAATCCCAAGTAGGCTCTGTGCTGACAGATGTGGGGCTCGACCCCACGAACCACAAGATCATGACCCAAGCCCAAACCAAGAGTCAGATGCTTAACCGACTGAGCCACCCAAGTGCCCCTTTTAAATTTTTATTAAGTCCGGTTTATCCAGTTTTCCTTCTATGGATTGTGCTTTTGTTGTCACAGGTAACCCTGGAAGTGTGTTCACTTTTTGTTTTGTTTTTATTTTATTAATTTATTTTTTAGGGGCATTTGGGTGCCTGAGTCGGTTAAGCATCCAACTTCAGCTCAGGTCATGATTTCATGAGTTTGTCAGTTTGAGCCCCACATCAGGCTCTCTGTTATCAGCATAGAGCCCTCTTCGGATTCTCTATCCCTCTCCACCTCCCCAGTTCACTCTTTCTCTCTCTCAAAATATATAAATACACTTTAACAAAAAATCATTTATTTTTAAGGATTATTTTACCTTTTTGTTTTACTTTTTCTTTTCATAAATATGCTCCATGCTCAATGTCAGGCTTGAACTCACGACCTCAGGATCGAGAGCCACATGCTCCACTGACTGAGACACTCAGGCATTCTCAAGTCTCTTCATTTTAGTTTTGTTTATTTTTCTCCCTGTTGTTCAGATTGATTTCTACTGCCCTGTCTTCTAGCTCAATGGCTCTCTCCTCTGGCCTCCCACACCACCATCCTCCTGTCGAGCCCTGCCACTGAGCTTTTGTACTTCAGTTACTGTCATTTTCACTTCTAACATTTACATGTGATTTCTTCGTATCTTTCATTTCTTTGCTGAAACTTTCTTCTTTTTGCTGAGGTTTATATTTCTACAGTTGTTTCAAGTGTCCTTGTAATTGCTCATGGAAACATTTACAGGAGGCTGCTTTATAGTCTTTGTCAAACCATTCCAGATCGCTGTCATCTCAGTGTTGGCATCTATTTTTTTTTTATTATTACTTATTTATTCTTGAGAGAAAGAGAGAGGGCACAAGCTGGGAGAAAGGCACAGAAAGAGAGAGGGCACAAGCTGGGAGAAAGGCACAGAAAGAGAGGGACACAGAGAATCTGAAGCTGGCTCCAGGCTCCGGGCCATCAGTGGAGAGCCTGACTCGGAGCTCAAACTCATGAACCATGAGATCATGACCTGAGCTGAAATCAGATGCTTACCCAACTGCACCACCCAGGCGCCCCTAGTGTTGGCATCTATTGATCATCTTTTTTCCATTCAGTTAAATGTCCTCCTTAATGTGAGTAGTGATCTTTGCTTGAAAGCCGGACATTTTGGGGGCACCTGAATGGCTCAGTTCGTTGAGCATCCAACTCTTAATTTTGGCTCCAGCTGTGATCTCATGGGTCATGCAATCAAGTCCCACATCAGGCTCTGTGCTGACAACATGGAGCCTGCTTAGGATTCTCTCTCTCCTTCTCTCACTGTCCCTCCCCTGCTCATGCTCTCTCTCTCTCAAAATAAATGAACCTTAAAAGAAAAAGATTAAAAAAAAAATGAAAGTGGGGCATTTTCTATGCTGTAGGACTCTGGGTCTGTTTATACATCTCTTAGTTGGCTTTTTCTGATGAGGAAGGGGGCAGGTGCTGGCTCATTTCTTCCAGGTGCAAATAGAAGCCCAGCTTCCCGCTCTGCCTGATTGGACACTGCCAAAGGAGGAAGGGTGCCCCTTACTGATGAGTGGGGGGGTTGGACTATCCACTCCCCATGTGGTCTTATATCACTACAGTGTTGGGGGGGTCATGTCACACTGGTGATGGTGAAAGTCCTGAGTGTCCATTAGCCTCCTTTGTGTTTAGAGAACCTTCCTTTAGCCACTCTTTTAGGGTAGGATGCCACTAACAAGTTCTTTGAGTTTTTCTTATCTAGAAATGTCTTGACTTCCCTCTCATTTCTGGAGGTATCTTTTGCGGAGTATAGTATTCTGGGTTGGCTGTTCTTTTCCTTCAGCACCTGGGACACCACCCCAGTGGGAGACGAGAGGAAGCTCCTTACTTCCGGGCTGGGCTGGGAGTCTAGTCTCCGCTGACAACATGGGCTGACGGGAACCGTGTGACCGCACAGCAGGGAAGAGCACACCAGCTCCCTACTTGGCCGGCTGTGACACCGCCCTGGCAGGGAGGTGGGGGCCCTGCGTCACAGCCTGGGGAAGGCGGAAGTCCTGGCTCCCCAACTGAGCACAGTTTTTTTCCCTGGTGTTTGGCTGGAGTGGGCAGTCATTGCCTATACATTCTTGGTCTTGCTACTTCCTCTTTCCCGGTCCTTGGCTAGAGAGAGCAAGCTTCCGGGGGGCTTTTTCCTCTACATCTGCCAGCATTTCCTTATTCCTGACTTCTTCAGTTCCAGTAATTGGGTATATGCTCACCACTTCCTTGGGTCATGAGGTCTTTAGCCACTTCGCCTTCTTTCCACCTTCCAGAATCTTCTAATACTTGTTTCGTATCTAATGTCTGGAGTTTCTTGTTGTACTTCGCAGCAGCAATAGGGACAACATATATGTACTACATCTTCCTGAAAGCAGAAGTCCATCTCTTTGTTTTCTATTAGACATAAAGCTGCCACAGAATCCTTCTCTATAAAGCTTTTCCCACATATGGGGTGGATTCTCAGAAGTAAAGTCATTTGGCCAAAGGGGATGAACATTTTTTGACACTTAATATGTGCTTATATCACTTTAAAGATTGTACCTGTTCACCCTACCTCCAGTAGTTTCTGGACTTTTAAGAGTAATGTTACTTTCTTTCTTTTCTTTCTAAGAATGTTTTAAATGTTTATTTTGAGAGACAGAGAGTGAGCAGGGGTGGGGCAGAGAGAGATGGAGACAGAATCCAAAGCAGGCTCCAGGCTCTGAGCTGTCAGCACAAAGCCCGACATGGGGCTTGAACCCATGAATCGTGAGATCATGACGTGAGCCAAAGTCGGACGCTTAACAGACTGAGCCACCCAAGTGTCTCAAGTAATGTTAGTTTCAAAGTGGTGCTGAGCAGAATGTGTGCCTACTTGAGATCTTTGGTGAACCAATGGCACCATGCCAACCTGGCAGGTGGATTTTTGCACTCAAGCTCTTCTACCACCTACGCCGAAATACCAGGGGGTGGTGGCGATGATGGGCTTCAGTGAGGGCCTGCAGAGAACCCCACAGGAAGACAAGGGCATGAGTATGTGGCCCTATGTGCTGCTTCTCCTGACAATGACTCTATTCTTAGGGAATGTTTTAATATAAGAGTCTAAATATAAGAGTCATCACAAGTAATGTGATGAAATCATCTGTTATATTGTCAGAAATGAGAAGGAAGCTTAAGGGGTGCTGAATGGGGAAGGAAAGAATAGAATATTTTTTAAAATTTATTTATTTTGAGAAAGAGCGAGAGCGAGAGCGAGAGCGAGAGCGAGAGCGAGAGCGAGAGAGAAAGAGAGAGAGAGAGAGAGAGAGAGAGAGAGAGAGAGTGTGCACTCAAGGAGGGGAGAGACCGAGAAAGGGAGAGAGAAAATCCCAAGCGGGCTCCATGCTGTCAGCACAGAGCCTGATTCAGGGTTCAAACTCACAACTCGTGAGATCATGACCCAAGCAGAAACCAAGAGTCGGACACTCAACCAACTGAGCTACCCAAGTGCCCCACATAATAGGATTTAAAAAATTTTTTAAATGTTTTTTATTTATTTTTGAGAGACAGAGAGACAGCATGAGCAGGGGAGGGGGAGAGAGAGAGGGAGACACAGAATCCAAAAGAGGCTCCAGGCTCTGAGCTGTCAGCACAGAGCCTGATGTGGGGCTTGAACTCACAAACCGTGAGATCATGACCTGAGCCAAAGTCAACTGCTCAACTGACTGAGCCACCCAGGTGCCCCACATAATAGGATTTTAATGCTGGGTGGGCACAGACGTTCCTGCAGCAGCTCTGTTGTGGCTGATCGTGGGCTCCCTGCCAGGGGAGGTGATGTGTGTGTTTCATGCTGATCACAGACCCCGTCACTTGTCCAGGAGTGGCTGGAGGAGAAGAGTTGCTGACAACTGATCGGTACTTTCTGGCGGCGTTAGGGGAGGGTCATAAGATGTGGAAGATTGTCAGACTGTCTATGTTTGCTTCTGGAATCATTTGAATACAGTGCTACCTCAGGTGCCCTTCTCTGGCCCAGAGCGTTTGTTTATTTGGGCCATTTTGGAGCCTGGCCTTGTCGCCAGACTTCTCTCCCTGCTTCATTATGTTGACATTTCCATCCACAAACCATTAGTGCAGGTTGACAGGAGAGTTTAACACCTACCTGGTCCTTGGCCTCTTGGAAGGCCTGTTTCTGAAATTAGGAATCTTGTGTGTGGGACCTTGGTCACATGCCCTAATGACGATGGGCCTCAGTTTCCTTTTCTGTGTCTCTTTACAGGTTTTTTTTTTTTTTTAAGACTAAGTAAGTTAATGTATGTGAAAAGACTCTAATATTAAAATTCCATACTCTGGAGGGGTGCCTGGGGGGCTCAGTCGGTTAAGCATCTGACTCTTGGTTTTGGCTCAGGTCATGATCTCACGGTTCGTGAGTTCAAGTCCCACATCAGGCTCTGTGCTGACAGCACAGAACCTGCTTGGGATTCTCTCTCTCCCTCTCTCTCTTGCCTCTCCTCCACTCTCTCCATCTCCCCAAAAAAATTAACTTAAAAAATTTCATTAAAAAATTCCATACTCTGTAAAAAGTAAAATAGGGGTCCAGTTCATTGATCTTTTCAGTTGTTCCTTCCTTCCTTCCTTCCTTCCTTCCTTCCTTCCTTCCTTCCTTCACTCACATGTTTATCAGGTGCCAAGCACAAATGAAAGAATGGAGCCGTGCTCTGGAAATCTACTCTAGGGAGAGCTAGGAAGCCAGGCCTGTGTGCCAATCCTCCATGTCCAGCACATCGCTGGGTCAGTGTGGGCCTGGGGAGGGTACCTGCTGTCTTCTGGGTCTGTTGTGTGTAGGTTTCAAAGACCTTTGAATCAAAACTAAGCTTGCCAAACCAGAGAAAGAAACACTGTTGGAATAAATGAGTCCTGCAGACTAATAGGAAGGTGCCCAGAGAGTAGGTAACTCACTGGGCTCAGGAGTGTTGGTAAATATAAGTGCAAGATTTGCAGTGGACAAGCTGCAGATTGTTCGAGCATCCTGGCTCTCCCAGCCGCGGCCTGAATTCTCTCCCAGGAGTGGCTGTCCCCACCTTGCTGTAAGGAGCTCCCTGCTGGTGCGGATTTTGCCTTCCTCATTTTGAGCCCCCACCGTCTAGCCCCACTCTTGCTCCCAGAAAGTCTCTTTGTGGTGCAGCGGGGTCAGGGCGGTGAGGTGCATTCTCGGTTTTGGACTTACAGGTGGGCACCCTCCCCCGCCTGTGCGATGTGCTGCAGGTGCTTCGGGAGGAGCGGGACCAGTGCCTGGAGGAACTCTCCAGGGAGAAGCCAGGAGACCTGCGCGCGGAGCAGCCGGCCCCAGGTATGTGGCCTCTGAGTCCACTCTTGGACATGGCTTGTGTCCAGTCCCCTTGCAGTAAGGAGGCTGGGCCAGGCTGGGGATGTACGGACCGGACTAGCCGTATTTATTCAGATAATCAACTGGGGGAAAGGATGGGGAGTGATCTTGGTGAGTAGTTGACTCACACCCAAGAAGCCACATCTACCCCATTCACCGTTTCCCTGGGCTTGTGGACACAGCCTGTGTTTTCACACCAACAACTTCTGCATAACGAATTCAGCCAGGTAAGAGTTTGCGGAGAATTACTTGTCAGGGAAGGGTACCTCTTATCCATTCTCTCACCTCCTCTGACGCTTTGATGAGGGAGGTAGTCAGAGAGGCGGAGAGGGGCCAGAAGAACCTGGGGTCCAAAGTTGGCTCACACTCGCTGGCTGTACAACCATGGACAAGTTATTTAGCCTTCTGAGCCTTGGTTTCTTGATCTATACAAGGGAGGTGATAATGTCTACTTTGGATTATAATGATAAATGAGATAAAGTAGGTTAAATACTGGTGATTCTTAAATATTATTAATATAAACATTATTATTATTATTATCATTTTTAAATGCCACTAATTTGATATTTATATCTTAATTTGATTTTTATTCTGTTTTTTGAGTTTCCCTCCTCTAAGGATAAGGAGGGGTGTGGCATTAAGAAAAGAATCCATTATAGGTATTCAAACAGAGCCTTGTGCGTGCATATTTACAGCCAACTAGTCTCAATGGCCAAGAGGCAGGAACAAACCAGGTGTCCATCAACTGAGGAGTGGATAAAAAATGTGGTGTATACACACAATGAACCATTACTGAATCTTAAGAAGAAATGAGGTACTGATACATGCTGCAACATGGATGAATCTTGAAAACCAGTTAAGCGAAGAAAGCCAGTCACAAAAGACCATGGATTGTCTGATTCCATTTATAGGAAATGTCCAGATCAGGCAAATCCATACAGACAGAAATTAGATTAGAAGTTGCCAGGGGCCAAGGGCCGGGAGAAGGGGGGGTAACTGGTTAGCAATTCCCTTTTGGTGGTGGTGGAAATATCTTAGATCTAGGTAGAGGTGAGGGTTGTGTGTGACAGTGAATGTCCTAAATACCACTGAATTGAGACACTTTAGAATAAATAATGGTTAATTTTATGTTATATGAATTTTTATTTTAATTGATTTTTAACTTTATTTATTTTGAGAGAGAGAGTATGAGCAGGAGAGGAGCAGAAAGAGAGGGAGAGAGAGAATCCAAAGCAGGCTCCACCCAGACAGTGTGGAGTTTGAACAATGCGGAGTTTGAACTGATGAACTGTGAGATCATGACTTGAGCCGAAATCAAGAGTCAGACGCTTAGCCAACTGAGCCACCCAGGCGCCCCCTTCCCTCAGGTTATATGAATTTTTGAATATACTTTATTTTTTTTAGAGCAATTCACTGCAAAATTGAAAAGAAAGTACAGAGCTCCCATATACTCTCTGCTCCCCCCCAAACACACAACCTCCTTCCCTAGTAAGCTCTGTACCAGAGTGATATGCTTGTTGTAAGTGATGCACTTGCATGGACACGGCATTATCACCCACAGCCCGTAGCTCACATTAGGATTCACTCTTGGTGTACATTCTGTGGGCCTTGACGAAGGTGTGATGTGTGTCCACCGTTATAGTCTCCTACAGTGTTTCTTGTGCCCTAACACTGTTCTGTGCTTTCCCTATGCATCCCTTAACCCTTAGCAATCACCGATCTTCATCATCATCTCCGTACTTTTGCCTTTTCTAGAACATTGTAGAGGTGGAATCCTACAGTGTGTCGCCTTTTCAGATTAGCTTCCTTCACTTAGCAATGCGCATTTAAGGTTTTCTCCATTTCTTTTCATGTCTTAGTAGCACATTACTTCTCAGAGTAGAATACTATTCTGTTGTCTGGATGTACCGCAGTTTACCTTCACTTACTGAAGGACATCTTGGTCGCTTCCACGTTTTGATGTAAGTTTTCAACTCACTGAAGAGTTTGATTGCTGACTCATGTGGTAAGAGCACGCTCAGTTTTGTGAGAAACTCCCGCACCGTCTTCCAAAAGGCCGTGCAGTTTTGCATTCTGTGAGCAATGAATGAGACTTCTTGTTTCTCCACATCCTCGTCGGCATTTGGTGTTATCAGTGTTTTTTTTTTTCTTTCTAATTGTGGTAAAATACATATGACATAAGATTTACTATCTTAGTCATTTTTAAACTTAAAATTTTAAATTGTAGTAAAAACACATAACATGAAATTTACCATCTTAACCATTTCTAAGGGTCCAGTGCAGCAGGGTTAAGTCCATTCACCGTGTCGGGCATCCAGTCGCCAAAATGTTTCATTGGGCAAAACGGAAACTCTCTACCCATTAAAACAACAACTTCCTTTCTCCCCCTTCCCTTAGCCCCTGACAGCCACCATGCTACTGTCTGTTCCCATGAATTTGAGTACTCTAGGTATCGTGTGTAAGTGCAGTCATACAGCATTTGTCTTTTTGCGATTGGCTTATTTCACTTAGCGTAATGTCCTCAAGGTTCATCAAGTTTGTAGCCTATTGGAGAATTTCCCCATTTTGTTTATCCACTCATTCCTGAAAGGACACTTGACTTGTTTCCATCTTTTATCTATGGTGAATAATGGTGCTGTGAACATGAGTGTGCAAGTGTCTATCTCTTCAAGTTTCTGCTTTCCCATATGCTTTATCCCCAGATTTGTTTATAGTTTTAGCTTTTACACTTAGGTGCTTTGTCCATTTTGAGTTAATTTTTGTAGATGATGCCCACTTTCAGTCTTTTTGTTTATTTGTTTATTTTGAGAGAGTGAGCGCCTGCATGCACGCATGTCTTCTCTTGGGGGAGGGCAGAGAGAGAGAGGGAGAAGATCTCAAGCACAAGATCTCTGTGCTGTCCATGCAGAGCCCGACACAGGGCTGGATCTCATGAAGCATGGGATCATGACCTGGACAGAAAGTTAATAGTCGGGCACTTCACCCACTGAGTCCCCCAGGGGCCCCCAAACAGCTAAAACTTTAACAGATGCTTCGTAGGCACTGCCCACCTGAAGACAGTTTTCTGTCTTTTCCTAAGCGGTTCAAGTTGGCAGTGTTTGCCACCACTGGATACTGAGGGACAGGGGTGAAGAAAGTGGGGAAGGGGTGTAATGCCTTCCTTTTTTTTTTTTTATAGTTTATTTATTTTTGAGACAGAGAGAGACAGAGCATGATTGAGGGAAGGCCAGAGAGAGAGGGAGACACAGAATCTGAAACAGCCTCCAGGCTCTGAGCTGTTAGCACAGAGCCCGATGAAGGGCTCAAACCCACGAACCGTGAGATCATGACCTGAGCCGAAGTCAGACGCTTAACTGACTGAGCGACCCAGGCGCCCCTGTAGTGCCTTCCAAACAGGGCAAGGGATCAGAATGCTTTTCAAGGGTGATAACTGGCCATTCATGCCAGTAATGCCCTTTGGGGCCCGTTAGGAGTTGGCACAGAATACACACCGCTGGGGAGGGGTACATGGAGCCCCTTGCATTTCCAACTTGCTGAACTTGCGGGGGAAGTGGGCTCAGTGCCTGGAGAAAGCTTTCAGACAAAGGGATTCAGGGGCTAGCATTTGAAAATGAGGCTGGGGGATGCCTGGGCGGCTCAGTAGGTTAAGTGTCTGACTTGGACACGGGTCATGATTTCACGGTTTGTGGGTTTGAGACCCACACTAACTGTGCAGAGTCTGCTTGGGATTCCCTCTTTCTCTCTCTCTCTGCCCTGCCCCAATTCACACTTTCTCTCTCTCTTGAAACAAATAAAGTAATTGAAAGAAAGAAAGGAATGAAGAAAAAGAAAATGAGGCTAGTGTGTGCAGAAAAGGTAGACCAAGGAGATGAGCGAGGTCTGCTCCCGAGGGAGATGGAGGTGGAATGGAACGGCCACATGCAAGACCAGATTAGATGGTAACCCAGACAGGACGTGGGGGTGACTTTGCTCGGGGGCAAGGTGGGACATATCCAGGGTAACCCCCAAAGGTTCCACCTAAGCAGCGCGAAGATGGGGCAAAGGAAAGCCAGGTCTTCTGGGCAGTAGAGACAAAGATCAGGAGGTCAGTGTCAGCCATGCAGAGCTGAGCCTTCAGAGGAGGGGCCAGGGCTGGGGAACCCCACCTGTGAGGCTGCTCAAGGTGAGGGTGTGAGAAAGGAGAAGAGGTGTCCAGGAGGGGACCTCAAGATCCCCGGCAGGCACCATCAGGGGCAGCCAGAGGCACGAGGAAAACCAGTGGGACTCAGCCGTTCGGATATTGCGATGTGCATTAACCATCCTGCATGAGGGGCCGGGACAGGATGACCCGTTCCCATAGTTCCAGCCTTTCCGTCCCCTCTACTTGCTATGAAAGCTGCTTGTGGGGAGGTGGACTGTGATCTTGGCTGCTCCCTGGTGGGGGCGCCACTGAGCCTCAGCCTCCTGATTCCCCAAGAGCCACCGCAGCCCTAGAAACTGCCAGGAACAGCAGGAAACAAGGTCTGCCTGTGTGTACCCAGTGTGAATGCCTCGAATTCCAATGACAGGGTGTGGACTTTTTCTTTCAGCTCTGAGAGATACAGCCTGGAGATGCCAGGCCTCTGGGAGGGATATGGTGAGCTTCGGCTCACGCTGAGCAGTAAAGCTCACACTGAGCAGTAAGGGACACTTATTTTAAAAATTAGCATCTGGTATGTTTACAGTGTCCCATTGCTCTTCATCCCAGCCAGGGTAAGGTCCAGCGCCTGGCTTGGTCCTGGTTCCTGCCTCTACTCCAAACATGTCCTCTTGGCTCAATCAAATAAAATGCTTACCACTTCATGACCTAAGCCTCTGCACATGCTGATCCCTCTGCTACAACACCGTTCCTTCTTCCTCACTCGGCCAACCACTCTGCCTTTTGAACTCTTCCAGGAACAATCTCTGCTGCCACCCTGAGTCCTGTAGGGCCCTCTGCTCCTCCCCCTCCTGGCACTTCCTCCCTGCACAGAGGGATTTGCTACACTGCAATGCTTTCCTCCCCTTCCCTGGTGCAGGGCACAGGGCTTGCACTGATTGAGTACTCACTGCGTGTTTGTTGACTGACTGAGTGAATGAGTGACTGCAGATACTGGGCTGAGAGCAGAAAGAAAGAAGAACAAAAGAGCTGGTCCTGAGGAGAAAGTCGGAGAGGAGGAGCTGGAGCCTTCGAAGAGCTGAGAACCCTCTGGGGGACGTGGATGGCCCCCACCTTGCCCAGCTCGTCACACGCTGGCTGAGCTGAGTAGGGTAGCCCGGGCTATTTGTGGAGGGGTGCTCTCTGGAGCCTGACCTGGAGCAGAGAGGTGAGCCCTTGTCCTCCTGGGGCCTCCCATAGGAAGCAGTGAGCTGCTCTGCCAGCTGCACTCGGGCCCTGAGAGACCCACTCCCCTGGCTGGGCCCCCGTTTGACATCTGGGTGCCCCAGGGTTCCTGTCAGCTTCCACACCAAAGTGCGGATTTGCTCCCATAACAGCGGGAGGAGGTGGCCGGCTGGGAGCTGGGCACTGGGGTTCGTGCCCGGCTGGGGGGCAGACAGAGCCTGCCAAAGCCTCAGTGCCGCTGCTTCCTCTCTCCGGTCTGGGGTAACGTGGGGGGGGCTCACCCCTCCACTCTTCAACTTGCCCATTTTATTTATTTTTTATTTGTTAATTTTTTGAGAGAGAGAAGGTACAAGTGAGTAAGGAGCACAGAGAAGGAAACAGAGAGGGAGAGAGAAAGAAGAGGGACTTACTCTAAGCAGGGCTCGAGCTCACCTGAGGTGGGGCTCGAACCCATGAACCATGAGATCATGACCTGAGCTGAAGTCGGATGCTTAACTGACTGAGCCACCCAGGCGCCTCTCAACTTGCCCATTTTATTTATACTTTATTAAAAGACATTTTTAAACTTTATTTCTTTATTTTGAGAGAGACAGAGACACAGTGCAAGTGGGGGAGGGGCAGAGAGAGAATCCTAAGGAGGTTCTGCACTGTCAGCGCAGAGCCCAATGCGGGGCTCAAACTCATGAACTGTGAGATCTCGACCCTAGCTGAAACCGAGAGTCGGACACTGAACAGACTGGGCCACCCAGGCGCTCCTCAACTTGCCAGCTTAAAAATGGGGATGCAATCTTATGACCTCATGGCGCTGTTGGCAATATGGGAAGGCTGGGACCTCGTTGTAGCAGGAGCTCCTTTCTGGGCCCCGCTGCTGGGGGTGGGCAGGCTCCCTCGGGCCCTTGGTCCACCTGCTGCCCAGCCTCGGCCGGGGAGGCTCCGCGCCCAGTCATCCTGCAGACGCCCACCTCGCGCTCCTGGTGCTGGGGAGGCTGTGAACGAGCCCACACTCGGGGTCTGGGTGACTCCTCTGGACCAGATCTGCTCATCTCTTCTGAAGGGCCCCCCAGGGCCCTCCTGGTGCATCCAAGTGCTCAAAAGCCCTCTGGGGACTCCCGCCCTCGTTCTGCCTCTAACTCCCTGGAGAGCCGAGGCTGAGGCCCTGAGCACACCTCCTGGGTCTACACCTCACTCGCCTCACCTGAGAAAAAGGCCGAGCTGGGTTGGCAATATCTGGGACGGGTCAGCAAGGCCTGGCAGGTGCGCAAGGAGGCGGCCAGGCTCCTCCCCCAGTCCCTTCCCCACCACAGCCACGGCCACCACCTCCACACTGGGCTCAGGCCTGGCGGATCTGTTTGGCAAGTGAGCCTTCTACCTGTCATTTAGGAAAAGGGATCTGTTGCTTTGAAAGCCTCGTTTAAAAGGCCTGGAGGCTGAGGGTGTGTGAGCACTAGACCTTCCAGAAAAGTCTTCAGGCCTGCTCTGCCGAGAGATTGAGAACACAGAGCACGTCGTCCATCTTAGAGTCTGGAAGGAATGTGTGGCCAAGGGGGACGTATTCCGGCAAAGATGGAAGGAGAGGAGAAACAGCAAAGAGGGGGCGAGCCAGGGGTGGCCCAGCCCTGCTCTTAAGACTGTTCACATCCCCAGGCCACCCAGGCCCACAGGACCTCAGTCCCCTACAAGGATCTGTCCTGGGGCCCAAAGCAGGAGGGGCCAGTGGACTCTATGTTGTGGGGGCACAGGTTAATGGTTAAGCCACCCAGTCCTCCCCGGGGGAGGAGGTTAATGTTTGATCTCCAGACGAGTCACAGGAAATGCCACTCACGGAGCTGTCACTGAGCCTGGCACACTTATCACAAATAAAAAATTAACTCTTCAGCTATTCCGGGTTTGGTGGCCAAGGCCTTCCCAGCGTTTTGTGGGAACGTTTCAGGGTCACCCTAATAGCTTGGGCTGCTCTCCTGGGCTATTTATTGCTCTGTTTACAGAAGCTGATACCCCTTCAGAGCTGGCTGGTGGGAGGGCTCTGGCTCTTCACAGGGAAGAATGTTCCAGAGAGTCGGTATGGTGATAGGAAAGGTGTGGGCTTGGCAATCAAAAGGACCTGGACATGTGTGTTCCTCTGTCACTCAGACCATGTGACCTTGAGCGAGACACTAGGCCTCCCTGCACCTTAGTGTCCTCGCCTTCAGAGTGGGGACGTGCCGTTGCCTTTTTCTTCCTATCTCTGCTAGCTGGTTGCTCAGGGACAGGCCGACATTTTTCCGGGAAGCTGGGGCCGGGGGTGGGGGGGTGGGGGGGGGTAACAAGGTGAAACTCACATAGTAACTTAATCGTGGTAAAGCGGCCAATTCCATGGCATTCGGTACATTCACAAAGCCGTGCAGCCAACACCTCTCTACTTCTGCAACATTTTTATCGCCCAAAATAAAACCCCGTGACCTGTAAGTAATCACTCCTCACAGCGCCTCTCCCCTGCCCCCTGGCAGCCACTGGTCTTCTTTCTGTCTCTATGGATTTCTGGCCCTGGATTTCTAAATGGAATCATCCAGCATGTGACCTTTTGTGTCTGTCTTCCTCCATGGAGATGTTTTTCCAGGTTCATTCACATTGTAGCATGTATCGGCATCTTACACATGCTGGCTTTTGATGCAGTTTTGTCTCACAAATGTTCCGGGTTCCGGATGGTTTTCAGCAACCAACCCCCACCCCCACTCCCGGGACACGCCTACCCTGCCCGCAGCTCATCTACACCTCCCACCCTGTTCTTTCCTTGGCACAGTGATCTTGGCTCATTTTTCAGAAACAAGCATATGCTCATGTAATATTTCAGTCTTTTGAAAAATTCTTAACCTGTATGGTAAGCAGCATTATTGACCCCATTTCACAGATGAAGAAATCGAGCATCCTAGAGGCTCAGGATCACTCAGATCTGAAACAGGACTCTCAGCCCAAATATTTTGACTCTAAATCCTGAGGATTTTCTAGTTTGCATTCCTGCCTAAGCTGTGAATGACTAATATCCTCAACCTCTACCCCCCAAGAAGAGATTTAAAAATTAGGGGGCACCTGGGTGGCTCCATCAGTTAAGCATCCAACTTCAGCTCAGGTCATGATCTCGCAGTTCGTGAGTTCGAGGGCCAAGTTGGGCTTTGTGCTGACAGCTTGGAGCCTGGAACCTGCTTCAGCTCTGTGTCTCCCTCCCTCTCTCTCCTGCCCCTTCTCAGCTTACTCTCTGTCTCTGTCTCAAAAAATAAGTAAATATTAAAAAAAACCAACATGGACCTACTAAAATGAAAAGCATCCAACCATGTAGCAGCTAAAGGAGCATGCCACTGAGCATGTGCTTCTTGCACTGGGAGCACTGGGTTCACCCCAGATGGCGAGGCCAAGGCTGGGAGAGAGCGTGGCCGTGTCACAGTACTCCAGACACAAGCAATGCCATATCCAAGTAGCATGGCTCTCTGCCACCACCGAGGCTCAGCCTGGAGGGTGGGGTCCCAGCCCACCCACGCCTGCTCTGTCCCCCCACCACATGTCACCCTACCCCTTGGAGCTTGAGTGCCGTGTCTCCCTCATCCCTGCTGGGAGCCAGCGACCTTACCCAACCCCTGCGGCATCCACAATGGCTGATACGTGTTCATTGCCAGCCTGAGGGGCCCCTGTTCCCAGCCTTTTCTCTCTGCAAGGCTGATCTGAAGGGTGTGACAGTGGCCCAGCAGTCAGGGGGACTCCACTCACCTTGAGGGGAGCCTGCTCCCACCTTGCCACCAGCCACTCCCCCGCTGCCTTCTGCCAGCACTAGGACAGTGTCCCTGATGACCTGGGTGGGATCCTCCTGACCTGGCCAGCCCTACTCCCGAATCCATTGCCCCCAGAGTGAGGAAAGAAGCGCCTGAATCTCTCCACAGCTGGGAAGTGCCCCAACTGCTTCGGGGATGAGAGATGTGGCTCCTCGTAAATGAGGCATCCTGCTGCCCTGTGGAGAGTTCTGGGTCAGCCTCACCCTCCAGACGCCAGATGCTGGAAAAACTCAGAGCAGACAGACATAGTGGGGCATCTGTTACGGGCCTTCCCAGCACCATGCAGCCATCCCAGGGGCATCTGGGGAGGCCAGAGTCACAGGGCAGGGGAGGGGGGGAACGGAGGCTGCAAGCTCTAGCAGACCCTGCTCAGGTCTGGCGAGCAGCACCCACTGCTGGAATCTGGATTGGCTACTTCGATGGCAGTAGAACCCTGCCCGTGGGCTCTGGGAGGGGACCTCCAGCCCCTCTGCTTTCAGTGCTCACTGTGAGAGGCGGGGTGAAGGTCCAGGGACATCCAAGGGGCTGCTCATCTCCCACATTCTTTGAATGACACAGACCCTGGTCCTCAGTCCCGACGTGCCTCTGCTGTCCTGCGTAAGCCCGGTCCAAGCCCTCTGCCTCCGTGCCCATGCAGGGTCTCATTCTGCACCAGCTCCCTTGCCGGGCCATAGCCTGTCGGTCATTTGTGGGGGGGGGGATGTTCTCAGCTTCCAGAGTCCCTAGCCAGGCATCCTGACCTCAGGCCTGGCCTCCTAGGGGGAGGGCTCCCCCTTCCTCTCTCCCCCTGACCCCTCTGGGGGCTGCCCCACCAGCCTTCAGCCCAGCTCTCTACATCTGCTCCCTTTCCCTCCTGGTCCAGCCCCACACCCTGCCTCCCCCCACCTCCAGCCTCTCTTCAGCTTCCCCAGACTGTCCATGAGCCTGGCTTCCTCTAGGAAGCTGGGGTCGTGACCAAGGAGACAGGGCAGTGGGCAGAGCCTGTGAGGTGGCACTGAAAGCAATGTGGCTGGACAGCCCCTGCCCGGCCCCTGCCTTTCTGCGCTGTGTGACTCCAGGAACCTTCTTCTCTTCGCTGCTTTATTGCTTCATTTGTAAGACAAAGACGGGGCGCCTGGGTGGCTCAGTCAGTTAAGTGTCCAACTTCGGTTCAGGTCATGATCTTGCAGTTCATGGGTTCAAGCCCTGTGTCAGGCTCTGTGCCTGGAGCCTGCTTCAGATTCTGTGTCTCCCTCTCTCTCTCTGCCCTTCCCTTGCTCACACTCTTGTCTCTCTCTCTCTCTCAAAAATAATTTTTTTTTAAAAAGCACATTACTCACCATTGGTTCCTGATGTCAAGGAGTCAGGACCTGATGGGAGCTCCTGGTAGACAGAGGGGTTGGGGATGGGGATCGGGAGGTGGGGCCCTTGGTCCCCACTCCATCCCTGTCTAATGCTGCTGTTCCCCTCCGCAGGTTGTGAGGGGCTGTGGGACAACGTGAGCTGCTGGCCCTCCTCTGCCCTGGGACAGACTGTGGAGGTGGGGTGCCCGCAATTCCTTCAGATGCTCACAGGCAGAAACGGTAAGCACTCAGCCCACGGGTCCTGGGTTCGAGGGAGTGGGCGGCCTTCTGGGGTGGGGGACCTCAGCCTGGAGGCCATGGAAACTCTGGGGACAAGTAGCGAATGGAATGGTGACAGGCAGTCTCTTTTGGGAATCGGAGGCCTTGCGGGGGGTGTGGGGTGGCTTCCACTCGCGGGGTCCCAAGGAAGGGGGCCAGGAAGCCTTGTATTAGGCAGTAATAAAGGAGGCTGGGCTTGCTTGTCTCCGTCTCCCACACGCATTTATGGGCTCCCCCACTCCTGCCACGTTTCTGCTCTGAAGCACCGGACCCCTTGCTTCGGCTCCCAGGTCCCGCCCTGGCACAACCCAGCTTTCCAGAAATTTACTTCCTCTGTGTCCATTCTGCCAGGCCCTGCTGATACACCACACCCTCCCTGAAAGCCCCTGGCCTCCTGGGTGATCTCTTGGCCAGGAAAATTGCAGTTAACAAGGATTTTCTTAATTTGAGGCAAAGAAATAGGTAGACTGTCTCAGACAGGGGATATTCAGGGACTAACATCAGCTGAAGCTCCACTATGTGCTGGGCATTTTTATACACATGGGCTCATGTAATCACAGACCTTTCTCCTCCATGTGGCCCCATAGTGTGAAAATAACAGGGACAAATAGGGGCCCAGCAGTTTGCCTGAGGTTCACAGCTAGAAGACAGAGAAACTAGGATTCAAACACCGATTTCTCAGACTTCAAAACTGGTGCCCTGTCCTCAATGCGGCGGTCAAGGTGGGACTGTGGCCCGTGTTGGGGGTGAAGCTGGGTGGAAGTAAGGTTGCTTCCTGGCCTTTGGCCCCTGTCCTCAGTGAGGTCATTTAAAGTCTAAAGCCTGGCCTGGCCCTGCTGCCCTTCTCTCGCCCTTCTTGCCCTACCACCCACCCCCCAACCCCCCCCTCCAACCTGCACACATAGGCCAGCAAACCTACCCACAGTCGTTTTCTCCCGGCTTGACCCCTCCACATGTGTGTCCGGGATCCATGGAACTCCAGACAGACACGCCAGATTCATCCACACATGGTTGACCTGGAGTAAATGCTGGTCAGGTGTAAGGCTAGGCAGATTCTGGACTCCCTGTCCAGTGCTCCTCCTTCGCTTACCCAGTTCTTTTGGAGGGACTAGCAGCTCTCCTCCTTATCCAGCCTTCCCTTCCCAGCCTTCCCTGAGCCACATTGCCTCTGCTTCCCCCAACACAGCCAGTCCTACCTTTCTGTAGAGGGGCCATGCAGATCCGTGCTCATGGCCACATCCTCCCCAGAGAGAACTCCTGCCTGCCTCCTTAACTGGTAGCCCTCTGACTCCTCTTTCAGGTTCTTCAACCCTTTCATTGCTCCAGACCCACCAGAGTTCACCCAGGTGTGCAGAAGCTGG